>NC_141695.1:190981959-191412952 GCF_964263255.1 Lissotriton vulgaris
TAATGCTGACATTGCAGTCAGTGCTAATGGCTACTGTCCTGATGCTGGCATTGCGTCAGTAGTAGGGGCTGCTGTCCTAATGCTGACATTGCAGTCAGTGGCAGGGGCTTCTGTCCAAATGTTGACATTGCAGTCAGTGGTAGTGGCTGCTGTCCTAATGCTGACATTGCAGTCAGTGGCAGGGGCTGCTGTCCTAATGTTGACATTGCAGTCAGTGGTAGTGGCTTCTGTCCTAATGCTGACATTGCAGTCAGTGGCAGGGGCTGCTGTCCTAATGTTGACATTGCAGTCAGTGGTAGTAGCTTCTGTCCTAAAGCTGACATTGCAGTCAGTGGTTGGGGCTGCTGTCCTAATGCTGATATTGCTGTCAGTGACAGTGTCTTCTGTCCTAATGCTGACATCGCAGTCAGTGGTGAAGGCTTCTGTCCTAATGCTGACATTGCAGTCAGTGGTAATGGCTTCTGTCCTAATGCTGACATTACAATCACTGGTGGGGCTGCTTCCCTAATGCTGAATTGCAGTCAGTGGTGGAGGCTACTGTCCTAATACTGACATTGCAGTCAGTGGTAGCGGCTTCTGTGACCTCTGTCCTAATGCTGACATTGCAGTCAGTGACAGTGTCTTCTGTCCTAATGCTGACATTGGGGTCAGTGGTAGGGGCTGCTGTCCTAATGCTGACATTGCAGTCAGTGGTAGTGGCTTTTGTCCTAATGCTGACATTACGGTCAGTGGTAGTGGCTTCTGTCCTAATACTGACAATGCAGTCAGTGGTAATGGCTTCTGTCCTAATGCTGACATTGCAGTCAGTGGTAGTGTTTTCCGTCCTAATGCTGACATTGCAGTCAGTGGTTGGGGCCACTGTCCTAATGCTGACATTACAGTCAGTGCTAATGGCTTCTGTCCTAATACTGAGATTGCAGTCAGTGTCAGGGGCTGCTGTCCTAATGCTGACATTGCAGTCAGTGGTAGGGGCCACTGTCATAGTGCTGACATTGCAGTCAGTTGTAATGGCTACTGTCCTAATGCTGACATTGCGTCAGTAGTGGGGGCTGCTGTCCTAATGCTGACATTGCAGTCAGTGGTAGTGGTTTCTGTCCTAATGCTGACATTGCAGTCAGTGTTTGCGGCTTCTGTCCTAATGCTGACATGGCAGTCAATGGTAGGGGCTGCTGTCCTAATGCTGACATTGCAGTCAGTGGCAAAAGCTGCTGTCCTAATGTTGACATTGTAGTCAGTGGTAGTGGCTCTGTCCTAATGCTGACATTGCACTCGGTGGTAGTGGCTTCTGTCCTAATGCTGACATTGCAGTCAATGGTAAGGGCCACTGTCCTAAGGCTGACATTGCAGTCAGTGGTAATGGCTTCTGTCCTAATGCTGACATTACAGTCAGTGGCAGGGGCTGCTCTCCTAATGCTGACATTGCAGTCAGTGCTAATGGCTACTGTCCTAATGCTGACATTGCCTCAGTAGTGGGGGCTGCTGTCCTAATGCTGACATTGCAGTCAGTGGTAGGGGCTGCTGTCCTAATGCTGACATTGCAGCCAGTGGCAGGGGCTGCTGTCCTAATGTTGACATTGCAGGCAGGGGTAATGGCTTCTGTCCTAATGCTGACATTGCAGTCAGTGGTAGTGGCTGCTGTCCTAAATCCTCACATTGTGATCAGTGGTAATGGCTTATGTCCTAATGCTGACATTGCAGTCAGTGACAGTGTATTTTGTCCCAATACTGACATTGCTGTCAGTGATAGGGACCGCTGTCCTAAAGCTGACATTGCAGTCAGTGGTAGGGGCTGCTGTCCTAATGCTGATATTGCTGTCAGTGACAGTGTCTTCTGTCCTAATGCTGACATTGCAGTCAGTGGTGGAGGCTTCTGTCCTAATGCTGACATTGCAGTCAGTGGTAATGGCTTCTGTCCTAATGCTGACATTACAATCACTGGTGGGGGCTGCTGCCCTAATGCTGAAATGCAGTCAGTGATGGAGGCTACTGTCCTAATACTGACATTGCAGTCAGTGGTAGCGGCTTCTGTGACCTCTGTCCTAATGCTGACATTGCAGTCAGTGACAGTGTCTTCTGTCCTAATGCTGACATTGGGGTCAGTGGTAGGGGCTGCTGTCCTAATGCTGACATTGCAGTCAGTGGTAGTGGCTTTTGTCCTAATGCTGACATTACGGTCAGTAGTAGTGGCTTCTCACCTAATACTGACAATGCAGTCAGTGGTAGTGGCTTCTGTCCTAATGCTGACATTGCAGTCAGTGGTAGTGGTTTCTGTCCTAATGCTGACATTGCAGTCCGTGGTTGGGGCCACTGTCCTAATGCTAACATTACAGTCAGTGCTAATGGCTTCTGTCTTAATGCTGGGATTGCAGTCAGTGGCAGGGGCTGCTGTCCTAATACTGAGATTGCAGTCAGTGTCAGGGGCTGCTGTCCTAATGCTGACATTACAGTCAGTGGTAGGGGCCACTGTCATAGTGCTGACATTGCAGTCAGTGGTAATGGCTACTGTCCTAATGCTGACAATGCGTCAGTAGTGGCGGCTGCTGACCTAATGCTTACATTCCAGTCAGTGGTAGTGGTTTCTGTCCTAATGCTGGCATTGTAGTCAGTGGTGGAGGCTTCTGTTCTAATGCTGACATTGCAGTCAGTGGTAATGGCTTCTGTCTTAATGCTGACATTGCAGTCAGTGACAGTATCTTCTGTCCTAATGCTGACACTCTGATCAGTGGTAATGGCGTATGTCCTAATGCTGACATTGCAGTCAGTGACAGTGTCTTCTGTCCTAATGCTGGCATTGTGATCAGTGGTATTTGCTTCGGTCCTAATGCTGACATTGCAGTCAGTGGTAGGAGCTGCTGTCCTAATATTGACATTGCAGTCAGTGACAGTGTCTTCTGTCCTATTGTTTACATTGCAGTCAGTGACAGTGTCTTCTGTCCTAAAGCTGACATTGCAGTCAGTGGTAATGGCTACTGTCCTAATGCTGACATTGCAGTCAGTGGTAGTGGCTACTGTTCTAATGCTGAAATTACAATCACTGGTGGGGGCTGCTGCCCTAATGCTGACACTGTAGTCAGTGATAGTCAGTGCTGTTCCAATGCTGACATTGCAGTCAGTGGTGGAGGCTACTGTCCTAATACTGACATTGCAGTCCGTGGTGATGGCTGCTGTCTGAATGCGTGCATTCCAGTTAGTGGTAGTGGCTTCTGTCCTAATGCTGACATTGCAGTCGGTGACAGTGTCTCCTGTCCTAATGCTGACATTGCAGTCAGTGGTATCGGCTTCTGTCCTAATGCTGACATTGCAGTCAGTGGTTATGGCTTCTGCCCTAATGCTGGCATTGCAGTCAGTGGTAGTGGCTTCTGTGACCTCTGTCCTAATGCTGACATTGCAGTCAGGGACAGTGTCTTCTGTCCTAATGCTGACATTGGGGTCAGTGGTAGGGGCTGCTGTCCTAACGCTGACATTGCAGTCAGTGGTAGTGGCTTTTGTCCTAATGCTGACATTACGGTCAGTGGTAGTGGCTTCTGTCCTAATACTGACAATGCAGTCAGTGGTAGTGGCTTCTGTCCTAATGCTGACATTGCAGTCAGTGGTAGTGTTTTCTGTCCTAATGCTGACATTGCAGTCAGTGGTTGGGGCCACTGTCCTAATGCTGACATTACAGTCAGTGCTAATGGCTTCTGTCTTAATGCTGGGATTGCAGTCAGTGGCAGGGGCTGCTGTCCTAATACTGAGATTGCAGTCAGTGTCAGGGGCTGCTGTCCTAATGCTGACATTGCAGTCAGTGGTAGGGGCCACTGTCATACTGCTGACATTGCAGTCAGTTGTAATGGCTACTGTCCTAATGCTGACATTGTGTCAGTAGTGGGGGCTGCTGTCCTAATGCTGACATTGCAGTCAGTGGTAGTGGTTTCTGTCCTAATGCTGACATTGCAGTCAGTGTTTGTGGCTTCTGTCCTAATGCTGACATGGCAGTCAATGGTAGGGGCTGCTGTCCTAATGCTGACATTGCAGTCAGTGGCAGAAGCTGCTGTCCTAATGTTGACATTGTAGTCAGTGGTAGTGGCTCTGTCCTAATGCTGACATTGCACTCGGTGGTAGTGGCTTCTATCCTAATGCTGACATTGCAGTCAATGGTAAGGGCCACTGTCCTAAGGCTGACATTGCAGTCAGTGGTAATGGCTTCTGTCCTAATGCTGACATTACAGTCAGTGGCAGGGGCTGCTCTCCTAATGCTGACATTGCAGTCAGTGCTAATGGCTACTGTCCTAATGCTGACATTGCCTCAGTAGTGGGGGCTGCTGTCCTAATGCTGACATTGCAGTCAGTGGTAGGGGCTGCTGTCCTAATGCTGACATTGCAGCCAGTGGCAGGGGCTGCTGTCCTAATGTTGACATTGCAGGCAGGGGTAATGGCTTCTGTCCTAATGCTGATTTGCAGTCAGTGGTAGTGGCTGTTATCCTAAATGCTCACATTGTGATCAGTGGTAATGGATTATGTCCTAATGCTGACATTGCAGTCAGTGACAGTGTATTTTGTCCCAATGCTGACATTGCTGTCAGTGATAGGGACCGCTGTCCTAAAGCTGACATTGCAGTCAGTGGTAGGGGCTGCTGTCCTAATGCTGATATTGCTGTCAGTGACAGTGTCTTCTGTCCTAATGCTGACATTGCAGTCAGTGGTAATGGCTTCTGTCCTAATGCTGACATTGCAGTCAGTGACAGTGTCTTCTGTCCTAATGCTGACACTCTGATCAGTGGTAATGGCTTCTGTCCTAATGCTGACATTGCAGTCAGTGGTAGTAGCTGCTGTCCTAATATTGACATTGCAGTCAGTGACAGTGTCTTCTGTCCTAATGTTTACATTGCAGTCAGTGACAGTGTCTTCTATCCTAAAGCTGACATTGCAGTCAGTGGTAATGGCTACTGTCCTAATGCTGACATTGCAGTCAGTGGTAGTGGTTTCTGTCCTAATGCTGGGATGGCAGTCAGTGGCAGGGGCTGCTGTTCTAATACTGAGATTGCAGTCAGTGGCACGGGCTGCTGTCCTAATGCTGACATTGCAGTCAGTGGTAGGGGCCACTGTCATAGTGCTGACATTGCAGTCAGTGGTAATGGCTACTGTCCTAATGCTGACATTGTGTCATTAGTGGGGGCTGCTGTCCTAATGTTGACATTTCTGTCAGTGGTTTTGGTTTCTGTCCTAATGCTGACATTGCAGACAGTGGTAGTGGTTCTGTCCTAATGCTGACATTGCACTCAGTGGTAGTGGCTTCTGTCCTAATGCTGACATTGCAGTCAGTGGTAAGGGCCACTGTCCTAATGCTGACATTGCAGTCAGTGGTAATGGCTTCTGTCCGAATGCTGACATTACAGTCAGTGGCAGGGGCTGCTGTCCTAATGCTGACATTGCAGTCAGTGCTAATGGCTACTGTCCTGATGCTGGCATTGCGTCAGTAGTAGGGGCTGCTGTCCTAATGCTGACATTGCAGTCAGTGGCAGGGGCTTCTGTCCAAATGTTGACATTGCAGTCAGTGGTAGTGGCTGCTGTCCTAATGCTGACATTGCAGTCAGTGGCAGGGGCTGCTGTCCTAATGTTGACATTGCAGTCAGTGGTAGTGGCTTCTGTCCTAATGCTGACATTGCAGTCAGTGGCAGGGGCTGCTGTCCTAATGTTGACATTGCAGTCAGTGGTAGTAGCTTCTGTCCTAAAGCTGACATTGCAGTCAGTGGTAGGGGCTGCTGTCCTAATGCTGATATTGCTGTCAGTGACAGTGTCTTCTGTCCTAATGCTGACATTGCAGTCAGTGGTGGAGGCTTCTGTCCTAATGCTGACATTGCAGTCAGTGGTAATGGCTTCTGTCCTAATGCTGACATTACAATCACTGGTGGGGCTGCTGCCCTAATGCTGAATTGCAGTCAGTGGTGGAGGCTACTGTCCTAATACTGACATTGCAGTCAGTGGTAGCGGCTTCTGTGACCTCTGTCCTAATGCTGACATTGCAGTCAGTGACAGTGTCTTCTGTCCTAATGCTGACATTGGGGTCAGTGGTAGCGGCTGCTGTCCTAATGCTGACATTGCAGTCAGTGGTAGTGGCTTTTGTCCTAATGCTGACATTACGGTCAGTGGTAGTGGCTTCTGTCCTAATACTGACAATGCAGTCAGTGGTAATGGCTTCTGTCCTAATGCTGACATTGCAGTCAGTGGTAGTGTTTTCCGTCCTAATGCTGACATTGCAGTCAGTGGTTGGGGCCACTGTCCTAATGCTGACATTACAGTCAGTGCTAATGGCTTCTGTCCTAATACTGAGATTGCAGTCAGTGTCAGGGGCTGCTGTCCTAATGCTGACATTGCAGTCAGTGGTAGGGGCCACTGTCATAGTGCTGACATTGCAGTCAGTTGTAATGGCTACTGTCCTAATGCTGACATTGCGTCAGTAGTGGGGGCTGCTGTCCTAATACTGACATTGCAGTCAGTGGTAGTGGTTTCTGTCCTAATGCTGACATTGCAGTCAGTGTTTGTGGCTTCTGTCCTAATGCTGACATGGCAGTCAATGGTAGGGGCTGCTGTCCTAATGCTGACATTGCAGTCAGTGGTAGTGGCTCTGTCCTAATGCTGACATTGCACTCGGTGGTAGTGGCTTCTGTCCTAATGCTGACATTGCAGTCAATGGTAAGGGCCACTGTCCTAAGGCTGACATTGCAGTCAGTGGTAATGGCTTCTGTCCTAATGCTGACATTACAGTCAGTGGCAGGGGCTGCTCTCCTAATGCTGACATTGCAGTCAGTGCTAATGGCTACTGTCCTAATGCTGACATTGCCTCAGTAGTGGGGGCTGCTGTCCTAATGCTGACATTGCAGTCAGTGGTAGGGGCTGCTGTCCTAATGCTGACATTGCAGCCAGTGGCAGGGGCTGCTGTCCTAATGTTGACATTGCAGGCAGGGGTAATGGCTTCTGTCCTAATGCTGACATTGCAGTCAGTGGTAGTGGCTGCTGTCCTAAATCCTCACATTGTGATCAGTGGTAATGGCTTATGTCCTAATGCTGACATTGCAGTCAGTGACAGTGTATTTTGTCCCAATACTGACATTGCTGTCAGTGATAGGGACCGCTGTCCTAAAGCTGACATTGCAGTCAGTGGTAGGGGCTGCTGTCCTAATGCTGATATTGCTGTCAGTGACAGTGTCTTCTGTCCTAATGCTGACATTGCAGTCAGTGGTGGAGGCTTCTGTCCTAATGCTGACATTGCAGTCAGTGGTAATGGCTTCTGTCCTAATGCTGACATTACAATCACTGGTGGGGGCTGCTGCCCTAATGCTGAAATGCAGTCAGTGATGGAGGCTACTGTCCTAATACTGACATTGCAGTCAGTGGTAGCGGCTTCTGTGACCTCTGTCCTAATGCTGACATTGCAGTCAGTGACAGTGTCTTCTGTCCTAATGCTGACATTGGGGTCAGTGGTAGGGGCTGCTGTCCTAATGCTGACATTGCAGTCAGTGGTAGTGGCTTTTGTCCTAATGCTGACATTACGGTCAGTAGTAGTGGCTTCTCTCCTAATACTGACAATGCAGTCAGTGGTAGTGGCTTCTGTCCTAATGCTGACATTGCAGTCAGTGGTAGTGGTTTCTGTCCTAATGCTGACATTGAAGTCCGTGGTTGGGGCCACTGTCCTAATGCTAACATTACAGTCAGTGCTAATGGCTTCTGTCTTAATGCTGGGATTGCAGTCAGTGGCAGGGGCTGCTGTCCTAATACTGAAATTGCAGTCAGTGTCAGGGGCTGCTGTCCTAATGCTGACATTACAGTCAGTGGTAGGGGCCACTGTCATAGTGCTGACATTGCAGTCAGTGGTAATGGCTACTGTCCTAATGCTGACAATGCGTCAGTAGTGGCGGCTGCTGACCTAATGCTGACATTGCAGTCAGTGGTAGTGGTTTCTGTCCTAATGCTGCCATTGTAGTCAGTGGTGGAGGCTTCTGTTCTAATGCTGACATTGCAGTCAGTGGTAATGGCTTCTGTCTTAATGCTGACATTGCAGTCAGTGACAGTATCTTCTGTCCTAATGCTGACACTCTGATCAGTGGTAATGGCGTATGTCCTAATGCTGACATTGCAGTCAGTGACAGTGTCTTCTGTCCTAATGCTGGCATTGTGATCAGTGGTATTTGCTTCGGTCCTAATGCTGACATTGCAGTCAGTGGTAGGAGCTGCTGTCCTAATATTGACATTGCAGTCAGTGACAGTGTCTTCTGTCCTAATGTTTACATTGCAGTCAGTGACAGTGTCTTCTGTCCTAAAGCTGACATTGCAGTCAGTGTTAATGGCTGCTGTCCTAATGCTGACATTGCAGTCAGTGGTAGTGGCGACTGTTCTAATGCTGAAATTACAATCACTGGTGGGGGCTGCTGCCCTAATGCTGACACTGTAGTCAGTGGTAGTCAGTGCTGTTCCAATGCTGACATTGCAGTCAGTGGCGGAGGCTACTGTCCTAATACTGACATTGCAGTCCGTGGTGATGGCTGCTGTCTGAATGCGTGCATTCCAGTTAGTGGTAGTGGCTTCTGTCCTAATGCTGACATTGCAGTCGGTGACAGTGTCTCCTGTCCTAATGCTAACATTGCAGTCAGTGGTATCGGCTTCTGTCCTAATGCTGACATTGCAGTCAGTGGTTATGGCTTCTGCCCTAATGCTGACATTGCAGTCAGTGGTAGTGGCTTCTGTGACCTCTGTCCTAATGCTGACATTGCAGTCAGGGACAGTGTCTTCTGTCCTAATGCTGACATTGGGGTCAGTGGTAGGGGCTGCTGTCCTAATGCTGACATTGCAGTCAGTGGTAGTGGCTTTTGTCCTAATGCTGACATTACGGTCAGTGGTAGTGGCTTCTGTCCTAATGCTGACATTGCAGTCAGTGGTAGTGGCTTCGGTCCTAATGCTGACATTGCAGTCAGTGGTAGTGGTTTCTGTCCTAATGCTGACATTACAGTCAGTGGTAATGGTTTCTGTCCTAATGCTGGGATTGCAGTCAGTGGCAGGGGCTGCTGTTCTAATACTGAGATTGCAGTCAGTGGCAGGGGCTGCTGTCCTAATGCTGACATTGCAGTCAGTGGTAGGGGCCACTGTCATAGTGCTGACATTGCAGTCAGTGGTAATGGCTACTGTCCTAATGCTGACATTGTGTCAGTAGTGGGGGCTGCTGTCCTAATGCTGACATTGCAGTCAGTGGCAGGGGCTGCTGTCCTAATGTTGACATTGCAGTCAGTGGTAGTGGTTTCTGTCCTAATGCTGACATTGCAGACAGTGGTTGCGGCTTCTGTCCTAATGCTGACATTGCAGTCAGTGGTAGGGCCACTGTCCTAATGCTGACATTGCAGTCAGTGGTAATGGCTTCTGTCCGAATACTGACATTACAGTCAGTGGCAGGGGCTGCTGTCCTAATGCTGACATTGGAGTCAGTGCTAATGGCTACTGTCCTAATGCTGGCATTGCGTCAGTAGTGGGGGCTGCTGTCCTAATGCTGACATTGCAGTCAGTGGCAGGGGCTGCTGTCCTAATGTTGACATTGCAGTCAGTGGTAGTGGCTTCTGTCCTAATGCTGACATTGCAGCCAGTGGCAGGGGCTGCTGTTCTAATACTGAGATTGCAGTCAGTGGCAGGGGCTGCTGTCCTAATGCTGACATTGCAGTCAGTGGTAGGGGCCACTGTCATAGTGCTGACATTGCAGTCAGTGGTAATGGCTACTGTCCTAATGCTGACCTTGTGTCATTAGTGGGGGCCACTGTCATAGTGCTGACATTGCAGTCAGTGGTAATGGCTACTGTCCTAATGCTGACATTGTGTCAGTAGTGGGGCTGCTGTCCAAATGCTGACATTGCAGTAAGTGGCAGGGGCTGCTGTCTTAATGTTGACATTGCAGTCAGTGGTAGTGGTTTCTGTCCTAATGCTGACATTGCAGACAGTGGTTGCGGCTTCTTTCCTAATGCCGACATTGCAGTCAGTGGTAGGGCCACTGTCCTAATGCTGACATTGCAGTCAGTGCTAATGGCTTCTGTCTTAATGCTGGGATTGCAGTCAGTGGCAGGGGCTGCTGTCCTAATACTGAGATTGCAGTCAGTGTCAGGGGCTGCTGTCCTAATGCTGACATTGCAGTCAGTGGTAGGGGCCACTATCATAGTGCTGACATTGCAGTCAGTGGTAATGGCTACTGTCCTAATGCTGACAATGCGTCAGTAGTGGGGGCTGCTGTCCTAATGCTGACATTACAGTCAGTGGTAGTGGTTTCTGTCCTAATGCTGACATTGCAGTCAGTGGTGGAGGCTTCTGTTCTAATGCTGACATTGCAGTCAGTGGTAATGGCTTCTGTCTTAATGCTGACATTGCAGTCAGTGACAGTATCTTCTGTCCTAATGCTGACACTCTGATCAGTGGTAATGGCGTATGTCCTAATGCTGACATTGCAGTCAGTGACAGTGTCTTCTGTCCTAATGCTGGCATTGTGATCAGTGGTATTTGCTTCGGTCCTAATGCTGACATTGCAGTCAGTGGTAGGAGCTGCTGTCCTAATATTGACATTGCAGTCAGTGACAGTGTCTTCTGTCCTAATGTTTACATTGCAGTCAGTGACAGTGTCTTCTGTCCTAAAGCTGACATTGCAGTCAGTGTTAATGGCTGCTGTCCTAATGCTGACATTGCAGTCAGTGGTAGTGGCGACTGTTCTAATGCTGAAATTACAATCACTGGTGGGGGCTGCTGCCCTAATGCTGACACTGTAGTCAGTGGTAGTCAGTGCTGTTCCAATGCTGACATTGCAGTCAGTGGCGGAGGCTACTGTCCTAATACTGACATTGCAGTCCGTGGTGATGGCTGCTGTCTGAATGCGTGCATTCCAGTTAGTGGTAGTGGCTTCTGTCCTAATGCTGACATTGCAGTCGGTGACAGTGTCTCCTGTCCTAATGCTAACATTGCAGTCAGTGGTATCGGCTTCTGTCCTAATGCTGACATTGCAGTCAGTGGTTATGGCTTCTGCCCTAATGCTGACATTGCAGTCAGTGGTAGTGGCTTCTGTGACCTCTGTCCTAATGCTGACATTGCAGTCAGGGACAGTGTCTTCTGTCCTAATGCTGACATTGGGGTCAGTGGTAGGGGCTGCTGTCCTAATGCTGACATTGCAGTCAGTGGTAGTGGCTTTTGTCCTAATGCTGACATTACGGTCAGTGGTAGTGGCTTCTGTCCTAATGCTGACATTGCAGTCAGTGGTAGTGGCTTCGGTCCTAATGCTGACATTGCAGTCAGTGGTAGTGGTTTCTGTCCTAATGCTGACATTACAGTCAGTGGTAATGGTTTCTGTCCTAATGCTGGGATTGCAGTCAGTGGCAGGGGCTGCTGTTCTAATACTGAGATTGCAGTCAGTGGCAGGGGCTGCTGTCCTAATGCTGACATTGCAGTCAGTGGTAGGGGCCACTGTCATAGTGCTGACATTGCAGTCAGTGGTAATGGCTACTGTCCTAATGCTGACATTGTGTCAGTAGTGGGGGCTGCTGTCCTAATGCTGACATTGCAGTCAGTGGCAGGGGCTGCTGTCCTAATGTTGACATTGCAGTCAGTGGTAGTGGTTTCTGTCCTAATGCTGACATTGCAGACAGTGGTTGCGGCTTCTGTCCTAATGCTGACATTGCAGTCAGTGGTAGGGCCACTGTCCTAATGCTGACATTGCAGTCAGTGGTAATGGCTTCTGTCCGAATACTGACATTACAGTCAGTGGCAGGGGCTGCTGTCCTAATGCTGACATTGGAGTCAGTGCTAATGGCTACTGTCCTAATGCTGGCATTGCGTCAGTAGTGGGGGCTGCTGTCCTAATGCTGACATTGCAGTCAGTGGCAGGGGCTGCTGTCCTAATGTTGACATTGCAGTCAGTGGTAGTGGCTTCTGTCCTAATGCTGACATTGCAGCCAGTGGCAGGGGCTGCTGTTCTAATACTGAGATTGCAGTCAGTGGCAGGGGCTGCTGTCCTAATGCTGACATTGCAGTCAGTGGTAGGGGCCACTGTCATAGTGCTGACATTGCAGTCAGTGGTAATGGCTACTGTCCTAATGCTGACCTTGTGTCATTAGTGGGGGCCACTGTCATAGTGCTGACATTGCAGTCAGTGGTAATGGCTACTGTCCTAATGCTGACATTGTGTCAGTAGTGGGGCTGCTGTCCAAATGCTGACATTGCAGTAAGTGGCAGGGGCTGCTGTCTTAATGTTGACATTGCAGTCAGTGGTAGTGGTTTCTGTCCTAATGCTGACATTGCAGACAGTGGTTGCGGCTTCTTTCCTAATGCCGACATTGCAGTCAGTGGTAGGGCCACTGTCCTAATGCTGACATTGCAGTCAGTGGTAATGGCGTCTGTCCGAATGCTGACATTACAGTCAGTGGCAGGGGCTGCTGTCCTAATGCTGACATTGGAGTCAGTGCTAATGGCTGCTGTCCTAATGCTGGCATTGCGTCAGTAGTGGGGGCTGCTGTCCTAATGCTGACATTGCAGTCAGTGGCAGGGGCTGCTGTCCTAATGTTGACATTGCAGTCAATGGTAGTGGCTTCTGTCCTAATGCTGACATTGCAGCCAGTGGCAGGGGAGCTTTCCTAATGTTGACATTGCAGTCAGGGGTAATGGCTTCTGTCCTAATGCTGACTTAGCAGTCAGTGGTAGTGGCTGCTGTCCTAAATGCTCACATTGTGATCAGAGGTAATGGCTTATGTTCTAATGCTGACATTGCAGTCAGTGACAGTGTATTCTGTCCCAATGCTGACATTACAGTCAGTGATAGGGACTGCTGTCCTAAAGCTGACATTGCAGTCAGTGGTAGGGGCTCCTGTCCTAATGCTGATATTGCTGTCAGTGACAGTGTCTTCTGTCCTAATGCTGACATTGCAGTCAGTGGTGGAGGCTACTGTCCTAATGCTGACATTGTGTCAGTAGTGGGGGCTGCTGTCCTAATGCTGACATTGCAGTCAGTGGCAGGGGCTGCTGTCCTAATGTTGACATTGCAGTCAGTGGTAGTGGTTTCTGTCCTAATGCTGACATTGCAGACAGTGGTTGCGGCTTCTGTCCTAATGCTGACATTGCAGTCAGTGGTAGGGCAACTGTCCTAATGCTGACATTGCAGTCAGTGGTAATGGCTTCTGTCCGAATACTGACATTACAGTCAGTGGCAGGGGCTGCTGTCCTAATGCTGACATTGGAGTCAGTGCTAATGGCTACTGTCCTAATGCTGGCATTGCGTCAGTAGTGGGGGCTGCTGTCCTAATGCTGACATTGCAGTCAGTGGCAGGGGCTGCTGTCCTAATGTTGACATTGCAGTCAGTGGTAGTGGCTTCTGTCCTAATGCTGACATTGCAGCCAGTGGCAGGGGCTGCTGTTCTAATACTGAGATTGCAGTCAGTGGCAGGGGCTGCTGTCCTAATGCTGACATTGCAGTCAGTGGTAGGGGCCACTGTCATAGTGCTGACATTGCAGTCAGTGGTAATGGCTACTGTCCTAATGCTGACATTGTGTCATTAGTGGGGGCCACTGTCATAGTGCTGACATTGCAGTCAGTGGTAATGGCTACTGTCCTAATGCTGACATTGTGTCAGTAGTGGGGCTGCTGTCCAAATGCTGACATTGCAGTAAGTGGCAGGGGCTGCTGTCTTAATGTTGACATTGCAGTCAGTGGTAGTGGTTTCTGTCCTAATGCTGACATTGCAGACAGTGGTTGCGGCTTCTTTCCTAATGCCGACATTGCAGTCAGTGGTAGGGCCACTGTCCTAATGCTGACATTGCAGTCAGTGGTAATGGCGTCTGTCCGAATGCTGACATTACAGTCAGTGGCAGGGGCTGCTGTCCTAATGCTGACATTGGAGTCAGTGCTAATGGCTGCTGTCCTAATGCTGGCATTGCGTCAGTAGTGGGGGCTGCTGTCCTAATGCTGACATTGCAGTCAGTGGCAGGGGCTGCTGTCCTAATGTTGACATTGCAGTCAATGGTAGTGGCTTCTGTCCTAATGCTGACATTGCAGCCAGTGGCAGGGGAGCTTTCCTAATGTTGACATTGCAGTCAGGGGTAATGGCTTCTGTCCTAATGCTGACTTAGCAGTCAGTGGTAGTGGCTGCTGTCCTAAATGCTCACATTGTGATCAGAGGTAATGGCTTATGTTCTAATGCTGACATTGCAGTCAGTGACAGTGTATTCTGTCCCAATGCTGACATTACAGTCAGTGGTAGGGACTGCTGTCCTAAAGCTGACATTGCAGTCAGTGGTAGGGGCTGCTGTCCTAATGCTGATATTGCTGTCAGTGACAGTGTCTTCTGTCCTAATGCTGACATTGCAGTCCGTGGTGGAGGCTTCTGTCCTAATGCTGACATTGCAGTCAGTGGTAATGGCTTCTGTCCTAATGCTGACATTACAATCACTGGTGGTGGCTGCTGCCCTAATGCTGAAATGCAGTCAGTGGTGGAGGCTACTGTCCTAATACTGACATTGCAGTCAGTGGTAGCGGCTTCTGTGACCTCTGTCCTAATGCTGACATTGCAGTCAGTGACAGTGTCTTCTGTCCTAATGCTGACATTGGGGTCAGTGGTAGGGGCTGCTGTCCTAATGCTGACATTGCAGTCAGTGGTAGTGGCTTTTGTCCTAATGCTGACATTATGGTCAGTAGTAGTGGCTTCTCTCCTAATACTGACAATGCAGTCAGTGGTAGTGGCTTCTGTCCTAATGCTGACATTGCAGTCAGTGGTAGTGGTTTCTGTCCTAATGCTGACATTGCAGTCAGTGGTTGGGGCCACTGTCCTAATGCTAACATTACAGTCAGTGCTAATGGCTTCTTTCTTAATGCTGGGATTGCAGTCAGTGGCAGGAGCTGCTGTCCGAATACTGAGATTGCAGTCAGTGTCAGGGGCTGCTGTCCTAATGCTGACATTACAGTCAGTGGTAGGGGCCACTGTCATAGTGCTGACATTGCAGTCGGTGGTAATGGCTACTGTCCTAATGCTGACAATGCGTCAGTAGTGGGGACTGCTGTCCTAATGCTGACATTGCAGTCAGTGGTAGTGGTTTCTGTCCTAATGCTGACATTGCAGTCAGTGGTGGAGGCTTCTTTTCTAATGCAGACATTGTAGTCAGTGGTAATGGCTTCTGTCTTAATGCTGACATTGCAGTCAGTGACAGTGTCTTCTGTACTAATGCTGACACTCTGATCAGTGGTTATGGCGTATGTCCTAATGCTGACATTGCAGTCAGTGACAGTGTCTTCTGTCCTAATGCTGGCATTGTGATCAGTGGTATTTGCTTCGGTCCTAATGCTGACATTGCAGTCAGTGGTAGGAGCTGCTGTCCTAATATTGACATTGCAGTCAGTGACAGTGTCTTCTGTCCTAAAGCTGACATTGCAGTCAGTGGTAATGGCTACTGTCCTAATGCTGACATTGCAGTCAGTGGTAGTGGCTACTGTTCTAATGCTGAAATTACAATCACTGGTGGGGGCTGCTGCCCTAATGCTGACACTGTAGTCAGTGGTAGTCAGTGCTGTTCCAATGCTGACATTGCAGTCAGTGGTGGAGGCTACTGTCCTAATACTGACATTGCAGTCCGTGGTGATGGCTGCTGTCTGAATGCGTGCATTCCAGTTAGTGGTAGTGGCTTCTGTCCTAATGCTGACATTACAGTCGGTGACAGTGTCTCCTGTCCTAATGCTGACATTGCAGTCAGTGGTATCGGCTTCTGTCCTAATGCTGACATTGCAGTCAGTGGTTATGGCTTCTGCCCTAATGCTGACATTGCAGTCAGTGGTAGTGGCTTCTGTGACCTCTGTCCTAATGCTGACATTGCAGTCAGGGACAGTGTCTTCTGTCCTAATGCTGACATTGGGGTCAGTGGTAGGGGCTGCTGTCCTAATGCTGACATTGCAGTCAGTGGTAGTGGCTTTTGTCCTAATGCTGACATTACGGTCAGTGGTAGTGGCTTCTGTCCTAATACTGACAATGCAGTCAGTGGTAGTGTTTTCTGTCCTAATGCTGACATTGCAGTCAGTGGTTGGGGCCACTGTCCTAATGCTGACATTACAGTCAGTGCTAATGGCTTCTGTCTTAATGCTGGGATTGCAGTCAGTGGCAGGGGCTGCTGTCCTAATACTGAGATTGCAGTCAGTGTCAGGGGCTGCTGTCCTAATGCTGACATTGCAGTCAGTGGTAGGGGCCACTGTCATACTGCTGACATTGCAGTCAGTTGTAATGGCTACTGTCCTAATGCTGACATTGCGTCAGTAGTGGGGGCTGCTGTCCTAATGCTGACATTGCAGTCAGTGGTAGTGGTTTCTGTCCTAATGCTGACATTGCAGTCAGTGTTTGTGGCTTCTGTCCTAATGCTGACATGGCAGTCAATGGTAGGGGCTGCTGTCCTAATGCTGACATTGCAGTCAGTGGCAGAAGCTGCTGTCCTAATGTTGACATTGTAGTCAGTGGTAGTGGCTCTGTCCTAATGCTGACATTGCACTCGGTGGTAGTGGCTTCTGTCCTAATGCTGACATTGCAGTCAATGGTAAGGGCCACTGTCCTAAGGCTGACTTTGCAGTCAGTGGTAATGGCTTCTGTCCTAATGCTGACATTACAGTCAGTGGCAGGGGCTGCTCTCCTAATGCTGACATTGCAGTCAGTGCTAATGGCTACTGTCCTAATGCTGACATTGCCTCAGTAGTGGGGGCTGCTGTCCTAATGCTGACATTGCAGTCAGTGGTAGGGGCTGCTGTCCTAATGCTGACATTGCAGCCAGTGGCAGGGGCTGCTGTCCTAATGTTGACATTGCAGGCAGGGGTAGTGGCTGTTATCCTAAATGCTCACATTGTGATCAGTGGTAATGGATTATGTCCTAATGCTGACATTGCAGTCAGTGACAGTGTATTTTGTCCCAATGCTGACATTGTTGTCAGTGATAGGGACCGCTGTCCTAAAGCTGACATTGCAGTCAGTGGTAGGGGCTGCTGTCCTAATGCTGATATTGCTGTCAGTGACAGTGTCTTCTGTCCTAATGCTGACATTGCAGTCAGTGGTAATGGCTTCTGTCTTAATGCTGACATTGCAGTCAGTGGCAGTGTCTTCTGTCCTAATGCTGACACTCTGATCAGTGGTAATGGCTTCTGTCCTAATGCTGACATTGCAGTCAGTGGTAGTAGCTGCTGTCCTAATATTGACATTGCAGTCAGTGACAGTGTCTTCTGTCCTAATGTTTACATTGCAGGCCGTGACAGTGTCTTCTATCCTAAAGCTGACATTGCAGTCAGTGGTAATGGCTACTGTCCTAATGCTGACATTGCAGTCAGTGGTAGTGGTTTCTGTCCTAATGCTGGGATTGCAGTCAGTGGCAGGGGCTGCTGTTCTAATACTGAGATTGCAGTCAGTGGCACGGGCTGCTGTCCTAATGCTGACATTGCAGTCAGTGGTAGGGGCCACTGTCATAGTGCTGACATTGCAGTCAGTGGTAATGGCTACTGTCCTAATGCTGACATTGTGTCATTAGTGGGGGCTGCTGTCCTAATGTTGACATTTCTGTCAGTGGTAGTGGTTTCTGTCCTAATGCTGACATTGCAGACAGTGGTTGCGGCTTCTGCCCTAATGATGACATTGCAGTCAGTGGCAGAAGCTGCTGTCCTGATATTGACATTGCAGTCAGTGGTATTGGTTCTGTCCTAATGCTGACATTGCACTCAGTGGTAGTGGCTTCTGTCCTAATGCTGACATTGCAGTCAGTGGTAAGGGCCACTGTCCTAATGCTGACATTGCAGTCAGTGGTAATGGCTTCTGTCCGAATGCTGACATTACAGTCAGTGGCAGGGGCTGCTGTCCTAATGCTGACATTGCAGTCAGTGCTAATGGCTACTGTCCTGATGCTGGCATTGCGTCAGTAGTAGGGGCTGCTGTCCTAATGCTGACATTGCAGTCAGTGGCAGGGGCTTCTGTCCAAATGTTGACATTGCAGTCAGTGGCAGGGGCTGCTGTCCTAATGTTGACATTGCAGTCAGTGGTAGTGGCTTCTGTCCTAATGCTGACATTGCAGTCAGTGGCAGGGGCTGCTGTCCTAATGTTGACATTGCAGTCAGTGGTAGTAGCTTCTGTCCTAAAGCTGACATTGCAGTCAGTGGTAGGGGCTGCTGTCCTAATGCTGATATTGCTGTCAGTGACAGTGTCTTCTGTCCTAATGCTGACATTGCAGTCAGTGGTGGAGGCTTCTGTCCTAATGCTGACATTGCAGTCAGTGGTAATGGCTTCTGTCCTAATGCTGACATTACAATCACTGGTGGGGGCTGCTGCCCTAATGCTGAATTGCAGTCAGTGGTGGAGGCTACTGTCCTAATACTGACATTGCAGTCAGTGGTAGCGGCTTCTGTGACCTCTGTCCTAATGCTGACATTGCAGTCAGTGACAGTGTCTTCTGTCCTAATGCTGACATTGGGGTCAGTGGTAGGGGCTGCTGTCCTAATGCTGACATTGCAGTCAGTGGTAGTGGCTTTTGTCCTAATGCTGACATTACGGTCAGTGGTAGTGGCTTCTGTCCTAATACTGACAATGCATTCAGTTGTAGTGGCTTCTGTCCTAATGCTGACATTGCAGTCAGTGGTAGTGTTTTCTGTCCTAATGCTGACATTGCAGTCAGTGGTTGGGGCCACTGTCCTAATGCTGACATTACAGTCAGTGCTTATGGCTTCTGTCTTAATGCTGGGATTGCAGTCAGTGGCAGGGGCTGCTGTCCTAATACTGAGATTGCAGTCAGTGTCAGGGGCTGCTGTCCTAATGCTGACATTGCAGTCAGTGGTAGGGGCCACTGTCATAGTGCTGACATTGCAGTCAGTTGTAATGGCTACTGTCCTAATGCTGACATTGCGTCAGTAGTGGGGGCTGCTGTCCTACTGCTGACATTGCAGTCAGTGGTAGTGGTTTCTGTCCTAATGCTGACATTGCAGTCAGTGTTTGTGGCTTCTGTCCTAATGCTGACATGGCAGTCAAAGGTAGGGGCTGCTGTCCTAATGCTGACATTGCAGTCAGTGGCAGAAGCTGCTGTACTAATGTTGACATTGTAGTCAGTGGTAGTGGCTCTGTCCTAATGCTGACATTGCACTCGGTGGTAGTGGCTTCTGTCATAATGCTGACATTGCAGTCAATGGTAAGGGCCACTGTCCTAAGGTTGACATTGCAGTCAGTGGTAATGGCTTCTGTCCTAATGCTGACATTACAGTCAGTGGCAAGGGCTGCTCTCCTAATGCTGACATTGCAGTCAGTGCTAATGGCTACTGTCCTAATGCTGACATTGCCTCAGTAGTGGGGGCTGCTGTCCTAATGCTGACATTGCAGTCAGTGGTAGGGGCTGCTGTCCTAATGCTGACATTGCAGCCAGTGGCAGGGGCTTCTGTCCTAATGTTGACATTGCAGGCAGGGGTAATGGCTTCTGTCCTAATGCTGACATTGCAGTCAATGGTAGTGGCTGCTGTCCTAAATCCTCACATTGTGATCAGTGGTAATGGCTTATGTCCTAATGCTGACATTGCAGTCAGTGACAGTGTATTTGTCCCAATACTGACATTGCTGTCAGTGATAGAGACCGCTGTCCTAAAGCTGACATTGCAGTCAGTGGTAGGGGCTGCTGTCCTAATCCTGATATTGCTGTCAGTGACAGTGTCTTCTGTCCTAATGCTGACATTGCAGTCAGTGGTGGAGGCTTCTGTCCTAATGCTGACATTGCAGTCAGTGGTAATGGCTTCTGTCTTAATGCTGACATTGCAGTCAGTGACAGTGTCTTCTGTCCTAATGCTGACACTCTGATCAGTGGTAATGGCTTCTGTCCTAATGCTGACATTGCAGTCAGTGGTAGTAGCTGCTGTCCTAATATTGACATTGCAGTCAGTGACAGTGTCTTCTGTCCTAATGTTTACATTGCAGTCAGTGACAGTGTCTTCTATCCTAAAGCTGACATTGCAGTCAGTGGTAATGGCTACTGTCCTAATGCTGACATTGCAGTCAGTGGTAGTGGCTGTTGTCTGGATGTTAACATTGCGGTCAGTGTTGGAGGCTACTGTCCTAATGCTGATATTGCAGTCAGTGGTAGTGGCTACTGTTCTAATGCTGAAATTACAATCACTGGTGGGGGCTGCTGCCCTAATGCTGACACTGTACTCAGTGGCAGTCAGTGCTGTTCTAATGCTGACATTGCAGTCAGAGGGGGAGGCTACTGTCCTAATACTGACATTGCAGTCCGTGGTGGCGGCTGCTGTCTGAATGTGTGCATTCCAGTTATTGGTAGTGGCTTCTGTCCTAATGCTGACACTGCAGTCGGTGACAGTGTCTCCTGTCCTAATGCTGACATTGGAGTCAGTGGTATCGGCTTCTGTCCTAATGCTGACATTGCAGTCAGTGGTTATGGCTTCTGCCCTAATGCTGACATTGCAGTCAGTGGGAGTGGCTTCTGTGACCTCTGTCCTAATGCTGACATTGCAGTCAGGGACAGTGTCTTCTGTCCTAATGCTGACATTAAGGTCAGCGGTAGGGGCTGCTGTCCTAATGCTGACATTGCAGTCAGTGGTAGTGGCTTTTGTCCTAATGCTGACATTACGGTCAGTAGTAGTGGCTTCTCTCCTAATATTGACAATGCAGTCAGTGGTAGTGGCTTCTGTCCTAATGCTGACATTGCAGTCAGTGGTAGTGGTTTCTGTCCTAATGCTGACATTGCAGTCAGTGGTTGGGGCCACTGTCCTAATGCTAACATTACAGTCAGTGCTAATGGCTTCTGTCTTAATGCTGGGATTGCAGTCAGTGGCAGGGGCTGCTGTCCTAATACTGAGATTGCAGTCAGTGTCAGGGGCTGCTGTCCTAATGCTGACATTGCAGTCAGTGGTAGGGGCCACTATCATAGTGCTGACATTGCAGTCAGTGGTAATGGCTACTGTCCTAATGCTGACAATGCGTCAGTAGTGGGGGCTGCTGTCCTAATGCTGACATTACAGTCAGTGGTAGTGGTTTCTGTCCTAATGCTGACATTGCAGTCAGTGGTGGAGGCTTCTGTTCTAATGCTGACATTGCAGTCAGTGGTAATGGCTTCTGTTTTAATGCTGACATTGCAGTCAGTGACAGTGTCTTCTGTCCTAATGCTGACACTCTGATCAGTGGTAATGGCGTATGTCCAAATGCTGACATTGCAGTCAGTGACAGTGTCTTCTGTCCTAATGCTGGCATTGTGATCAGTGGTATTTGCTTCGATCCTAATGCTGACATTGCAGTCAGTGGTAGGAGCTGCTGTCCTAATATTGACATTGCAGTCAGTGACAGTGTCTTCTGTCCTAATGTTTACATTGCAGTCAGTGACAGTGTCTTCTGTCCTAAAGCTGACATTGCAGTCAGAGGTAATGGCTTCTGTCCTAATACTGACATTGCAGTCAGTGGTAGTAGCTGCTGTCCTAATATTGACATTGCAGTCAGTGACAGTGTCTTCTGTCCTAATGTTTACATTGCAGTCAGTGACAGTGTCTTCTATCCTAAAGCTGACATTGCAGTCAGTGGTAATGGCTACTGTCCTAATGCTGACATTGCAGTCAGTGGTAGTGGCTGCTGTCTGGATGTTAACATTGCGGTCAGTGTTGGAGGCTACTGTCCTAATGCTGATATTGCAGTCAGTGGTAGTGGCTACTGTTCTAATGCTGAAATTACAATCACTGGTGGGGGCTGCTGCCCTAATGCTGACACTGTACTCAGTGGTAGTCAGTGCTGTTCTAATGCTGACATTGCAGTCAGAGGGGGAGGCTACTGTCCTAATACTGACATTGCAGTCCGTGGTGGCGGCTGCTGTCTGAATGTGTGCATTCCAGTTATTGGTAGTGGCTTCAGTCCTAATGCTGACATTGCAGTCGGTGACAGTGTCTCCTGTCCTAATGCTGACATTGGAGTCAGTGGTATCGGCTTCTGTCCTAATGCTGATATTGCAGTCAGTGGTTATGGCTTCTGCCCTAATGCTGACATTGCAGTCAGTGGGAGTGGCTTCTGTGACCTCTGTCCTAATGCTGACATTGCAGTCAGGGACAGTGTCTTCTGTCCTAATGCTGACATTAAGGTCAGCGGTAGGGGCTGCTGTCCTAATGCTGACATTGCAGTCAGTGGTAGTGGCTTTTGTCCTAATGCTGACATTACGGTCAGTAGTAGTGGCTTCTCTCCTAATACTGACAATGCAGTCAGTGGTAGTGGCTTCTGTCCTAATGCTGACATTGCAGTCAGTGGTAGTGGTTTCTGTCCTAATGCTGACATTGCAGTCAGTGGTTGGGGCCACTGTCCTAATGCTAACATTACAGTCAGTGCTAATGGCTTCTGTCTTAATGCTGGGATTGCAGTCAGTGGCAGGGGCTGCTGTCCTAATACTGAGATTGCAGTCAGTGTCAGGGGCTGCTGTCCTAATGCTGACATTGCAGTCAGTGGTAGGGGCCACTATCATAGTGCTGACATTGCAGTCAGTGGTAATGGCTACTGTCCTAATGCTGACAATGCGTCAGTAGTGGGGGCTGCTGTCCTAATGCTGACATTACAGTCAGTGGTAGTGGTTTCTGTCCTAATGCTGACATTGCAGTCAGTGGTGGAGGCTTCTGTTCTAATGCTGACATTGCAGTCAGTGGTAATGGCTTCTGTCTTAATGCTGACATTGCAGTCAGTGACAGTGTCTTCTGTCCTAATGCTGACACTCTGATCAGTGGTAATGGCGTATGTCCAAATGCTGACATTGCAGTCAGTGACAGTGTCTTCTGTCCTAATGCTGGCATTGTGATCAGTGGTATTTGCTTCGATCCTAATGCTGACATTGCAGTCAGTGGTAGGAGCTGCTGTCCTAATATTGACATTGCAGTCAGTGACAGTGTCTTCTGTCCTAATGTTTACATTGCAGTCAGTGACAGTGTCTTCTGTCCTAAAGCTGACATTGCAGTCAGTGGTAATGGCTACTGTCCTAATGCTGACATTGCAGTCAGTGGTAGTGGCTACTGTTCTTTTTTTTTTTTTTTTTTAAATATATTTATTAAATTTTTCCAAGAATTTTCCAGATATTCCAACATATGTTTACAGCACATTCCGATTTCTTAGGTGATTATATATACATTACATTACATTATAACATAAGGAATTCATCCAACAAATATATGTAAAATACATAAGCATGGGCGAATTTTGCGAATCTCGCGTTCGCGAATTTTTCAGATTTGCGAACTCGCAATCCGCAAAATCCGCGAATTCTCGCGAATTTGCGGATTTTTTTTTTTTGTGTTTGCGCGGGTTTCTGCCAGTTCGCGAGGGTTTTGTACAATGTCGCAAATTGCGAACTTACCTGTCGGGTCGCAAGTTTCGCGAACTTGTTGTTTCTACGTGTCCAGCCTGTTTGGGACACTCTTCTTCATCACTGCCACTCTCTGTCACCACTGCCACTCTCTGACTACTCATGCCACCCTCTGGCCCACCCATGCCACCCTCTGTTTCATCACAGCACCCTCTGGTTGTCCAGTCAGTGTACATTATTGTGGCAACGCAAGCACACCTTCCCTGCTACTAGTGACCTGAATTAATTTGGGGCTGATTAATGTGTCACAGAATATTTTTTTAGCTGACACCTGCTTCCTTAGTGCTTCCTGATTAGTGATCTTTTGCACTTGCTAAGTGCTTTCATTGTTGCAAAATTAGTTACAACACCTGCCCTGCCCCAACTGACAATAATGAATTAGGGGCTGATTAATGGATTTGAACTTCCAGCCTGGCTCCTGCTTGTCTCCCTTAGCTGTAATTCAGGACCTTTGTGGCATATGTGTAACTATTCTGAGGTTCAGAGCAGGGTCACATAATAGTTGCAACTGGCAACTGAACTCTGGAGCGGCCCCTCAGGAAGCACTACAGGAAATGGCTACTAATGATGAGCCTGAACTTTTGAACCTGGTAAGTAGTTTCAGTTTTGCTAAGATCGTATTTCTGCAATTTTGCACTTATTCGCGGGGCGCGAAGTTGTACTGGGAAGCCGCGAACTCACGCGAACAGTGCGAGCAAAATCCGCTGCTCGCGGATTTGCGGATTTTGCGGGAGATTCGCGAATCTCGCGGATTGCGAATTTACCGAAAATCCGCAAAATCCGCAAGCGAAACAGATTTTCCGCCCATGCTTAAAAATACATGCTACCCAATCCAAAAACAGCGTCCAGAACAAACTAAAAGAAGAAAGAAAAAGAAAAAAAAAGGAGAAAAAAAAACGGCAACTGTAATAATTAAATATCACACTTTCTTATGCTATTCTAAGTTTATCCTACTATTTTTCCACCTCGTGATAGGTAGCCATATTTTATTACCTAGTGCCTTAGCCCTTCTGCCTTTCCTCTCATATATGGCTTTTTCTAGATTGTATATAGTAAGAAGGCTGGCAATCCAATCTGAAAATAGTGGAGGAGCCTTGTTCAGCCAATTCCTTGCTATGCAAATGCGATACACTGCAATTGAGACAAAGATAAACTCTACTGGCATAGCTTCTACCATGTCTACCACCCCCAAAATAATTAATTCATCCATAAATTTAATCTTAATCCTAAGTGTTTTGTCAAAAAACTCTTCAATGGCCATTTTCAAAGTGAACAATTGTGGGCACTGCGAGAACATATGTACAATGTCTGCCCCGTTCGCATTACATCGTGGGCATGTTATTCCCGTCGTGCCACCCCACTGGGCAATTCTAGCTGGGGTGTGATAAAGTGAAAACACTGTTTTAAAATGCTGTGATT
The DNA here is from genome assembly GCF_964263255.1 of Lissotriton vulgaris. NCBI lineage: Eukaryota > Metazoa > Chordata > Amphibia > Caudata > Salamandridae > Lissotriton > Lissotriton vulgaris. The sequence continues at coordinate 191,006,746 of NC_141695.1, forward strand.
GGAGAGTTGCCGAGCATAACACTGTTCTACCCAAATCCAATGACTCCTGAAAAGTTTCTGGGCCGGACCCCAGTTTTTCTATCCATTTTTGCGAATATTTCGCCCTTTCATTTCTTTCAGTTCAGCACATAGTTGTCTTATCGTGCATTTACTAGTTGTTTCTATATATTCCATAATTTTACATTGTCCCATCCCTGCCGAGCCGCCTTGTTTTTGTGTTAGAAAGCTCCTGGCGTGAAGATATTTATAAAAACTATTATGCTCTAATCCAAATTTCATTTTAAGCGACCCAAACTGTAACATATTACCCTGACTATCCAGCAAATTCCCTATTTTCACTATGCCCTTATTATACCAATCATACATAGTGGCATCCTTAAAAATCTCCCTCGGCAGTGAGCAATTTGTATACAATCTTGTATAATTGTTGAATCTGCCTAAACCAAATTTTTTAGCCACTCCTTTCCACACCCTATATGCCGCTTTCAAGGTCTTAAATCTCGTATGTTTAAAGTACGTGAAGTCAGTTGTGTTTAAAAACCCATTCTCAGCCTCCTCACCCAATAGTGTAGTATAAACATTGGCTAATCCTACATCAGTTCCCGTTATATGTTCTGAACCTCCCCCACCTATTAATACCCTGCTATATTGTAATACAGCAGCCCAATAATAAAGCCTGAAATCCGGTGCTCCCCAACCACCTTTTTCTCTATCTACAGTTAAGTGTCTATAGGCTCTTCTTGTTTTCCCTTTAACCCAAATAAATTTGTTTAAAATCGCTTCCAACTTGTTGAACCATATATTATCAAAAAATAAGGGTATAGATCTAAATAAATACAAAACTTTAGGGAATGTTACCATTTTGATAACGTTAATTCGACCCATTAGGGTCAGGTGTAAATTATTCATTCTTTCTGTGTTTGTTTTAATTTTTTCCAACATCGGACTCATATTGATTTCTACTAGCCTATCTAAATCAGCTGTAATCTTCACACCTAAATATGTGACTTTGGGTGCTACTCTTATATCCTGATAGTTTACCCAATTGTTTTGTATTATTTGTGTTTTTCCTTTATTTAATGAATAACCTGCAATTGTGCCAAAGAGTGCAGCCTCCTGTTTGATTTCTATAATAGCCGACCCTGGTTCTGGTGTGACCACTGCCACGTCATCCGCGTATGCAAGTGTCTTATACTCATGTGCATATAAACCAATCGGGAGAATATTTAGGTTGCCTTCTAATCTTCGCAAAAGGGGATCCAAATATAAAGCAAATAACAGTGGTGAGGCCGGGCAACCCTGTCTTGTACCGCGCTTTATGCGTATGCCCTCAGTATACCCTCTGTTTATCCTTACCTTGGCTGTTGGATCTAGATATAACGCCTTTATGGCCTTTATATAGCCTGTTCCTATCCCAAACCACTCCAAGACTTTCCACAGATAGCTCCAGGAGACCCTGTCAAAGGCCTTCTCTGCATCCAAGAAGATGGCCGAGGCAGGGTCTCCTGCAGCACCCGCAGCATCCAATATGGTAACCATCCTCCTTGTGTGTTCCGTAGTCCCTTTACCCGGTATAAAACCATGCTGTGTTGTGTATACCAGCCCCTCAATTACCCTGCTAAGCCTTTGTGAGAGAGCCTTGGAGTATATTTTTGCATCCGCGTTCATGAGGTGATTGGCCTATATGAGCCAGGATCCAGATGCGATTTGTTCTTTTTCAGAATAACTATGATACTTGCACCGGCCCATGATTGTGGTATGTTTTCCCCCGTTTGTGCATGCCTTAAAATCTCTAACATATCAATCCCCAAAGTGTCCCAGAAAGTCCTATAAAATTCCGCCGGTATTTGATCAGGTCCCGCGGCCTTCCCCAGGGGGAGTTTCATTTCCGCATTATTTATTTCACCCAGTGTTAGTGGTAACTCCAAAGCCTCTTTATCCTCCAAAATCAGTTTTTTGTGAGGAATGCCTGCCAAGTAATCCTCTATCTCCTCCTCCCCAGTTCTCAAATCTTGATCATAAAGTTCTGAATAGAACTCCCTAAACACCCCCCTCACATCTTCCACCTTAGTCACAACATTCCCCCCTTTATTCTTGATTTCTTTAATTTCCCCGGCTGCCAGATCTTGTCTAATACGAATTGCTAACATATGCCCAACCCGCTCATTAAATTCATAACATTTTTCCTTTTTTGCTAAATAGTTACTGGCTGCTTTGTTTGCCAATCTTTCACCGATCTCTGCCTTTTTCAACTCGATTTCTAATAAGATCTGCTCAAGAGGTTCTTGATTTGTGACCGACTGAATAAGCTGTTGTTCTAGATTCATTAGAGCCTGTACCCTACTAGTTAATTCCAATTTCTCTTTCTTGCTCCTATGTAGAGTATAAGCCAGTGTTTCCCCCCTTATCCCTGCCTTAAATGCGTCCCATACCATTCCTGTAGCTGCCGTACCTCTGTTTATCTCCCAGAATTGTCTAATCCACGCCTTCATTCTACTGACATAGTCGGCTTCTTTGAGTAACCCCCTTTCGAATGTCCAGTTATATTCTTTGTGACTGGCATTGCAATTCTGAGAAATAGTCAACACCAGTGGATTGTGGTCTGAGGAAACCCGAGGTAGCTTTTCTATTTTCACTTCTGATATTAATGGGCTAGAAACTAAGAAATAATCCAGTCTGGCTATATTTTTGTGGGGAGCAGAATAGAAAGTGCTGCCTGTTCCTGTAGGATTATATGCCAACCAGACATCTACCAGCGCATTATTATTCATTAAATTGGCAATAGCCCTTCGTGTTTTCTTCTTGCGGTCTCCCTTCATCCCCCCTCCCATCATACCCAGCCCTGATAACCCATTGATGTTAAAATCCCCACAAAAGATTACTGGTTCTGACCATAATGCCAATTCAGTATCTAGGAAATCAAATAAATCAGGTTCATCTTCATTAGCGCCATATACAGAAACAATTGTATATCGACCTCCAGCTGTTTCTCCTTCTACCATCACCCATCTACCTTCAACATCTTCCTTCTTTCTCTTTACTGACATAAGTCCTTTTTTTGCAAGTATGGCCACCCCCTTTGTTTTAACATCTTGCTTCGTATATGCTAAAACTTCATACCCTAACTGATCCATAAGATATTTATCTTTTCCTCTCACATGTGTCTCCTGAAGACATATAACATCCAATTTTAATAATCTACACATGGCCGCTACTTTCTGCCTTTTCCCACCATCGTTCAGACCACAAATATTAATGGTAGCAAGTCTTATCGCCATCTGATTTTGAAATTGAGCCCATAATCATTTTCCTCCGGATTTTTACTGCCACCTGTTTTGTGTCTACATATCTTCTTAACTTGTGCTGTACATACCCTTAATTCTTCACCACCACCTTCCCGCCCCCCGCCCCCTGCACCCCCTTACCCCCCTCCCCTTGCTAACCCCCCCCTGTTACAGGCAAATAGGTCAATCTTGACCTATGTGTGGCTGCTCTCTACTGTAGTGTTGCTTCATTCTCCCACCCAACTTACCCATAAAGTACCATACTCAATACTCAATACTCTTAGTATTTCCGTATGCATCTTATGCTGGTTCAGTTTCCCTACTCTTCCTGCCTTTCTGAGTCTCTGTAATCTCTGCGAGATATTCACCTGCCTTTATTTCTGAAAAGAACATTCTGACGCGTCCCCCTGTAACAACTTTTAACTTGGAAGGATACATTAAATATGCTTCGGAGCCCTGGCGTTGGAAAGGAGTGATAAGCTGCCTGAGTTTCCATCTCCTTTCCACAGTCGTGTGACAGAAATCAGGCCTAGTGAAAAATGTAATACCTTCGACTGACTTTTTCCTATCTGGTCTAGCAGTCTCCATAATTTCCTGCCTAGCCAAGAAATTTCCGAAGAAAACTAACATTGTCCTGGGTAAGCCATTCTGATTAGTGCCTCTTCCTCCCTTCTGCGTCAGTGGGAATCTGTGCGCTCTCTGTACTTCAAGTTCCCACTGCCACTGCGCCTCTGGATATGCGCCTTTTAGTAATTTAATCATAAACCCCCTTGGGTCCTTCCCTTCCAGTCCTTCCTCTAGGCCCAAAAAACGTAAATTGTTCCGTCGTTGGCGATTCTCGAAATCTTCCAGCTTCCACTGTAAGTCCTCGATCACCTTTCCTTGCACTGTTCTTACATTCTGCCAGTCCGTGACTTTGTCCTTCAGTCTCCCAGTTCTCTCTTCAACCTGTTCCACCCTGCCTTCCACCTCTTCATATTTTCTGTTCATTTTCCTAATGCTTGCTTGTATTTTTTTAGTGTCTTGCCTCGCTCTTCTGCTTTCTAAGCGAGCCTCTAGGTGCATTTGTTTCAGCATGGAGAACATTCCATCCAAAGTCGCTTGAGGTGGGATATCAGCTACATCTTGAGAGGCATTTAAGGGGTAGTTCTCAGGTGCGTCACCCAAATCTTGCTCCTGATACATTTTGTAGGTACTACCCTAGTCCCAGAGCAACTTCCTATTTGTGCATGAGGCTGCTCTGTCTATTTCTCTATCTCGCCTTATCATCGTTCTTCTTTTTTTCTTCTGTGTTTCCTTACTTCTGTGCTCGATAGAGAGGGATCCTTCTGACTCTGTCCCTGATGAGAGATCTGTGGTAGTGCCCTCCTCCTCTGACCCCAACAGTGAAGAGTCTGAGCCCTCAGTCACTGAGTAAAATTTTTCCCCCTCCGGGGAACGTACTCTCCTTCCTTTAGCCCCCTTTGTTGAGCGGCTCTCCAAGCTTTTCATACTTCCCCAGTTGGACTGTGCCATGACATTCTTCTCAGCAGGTGTGGGCGCTAGATTTACTTCCATCAATGCTTCAAGCATTTGGGCATTATTAGTGTTTACCGGTACAACCATCTCCTTCAGCTGCCCATCACTAAGCTTACCGGTATTGCTCACCGTCGCTGTATCTGCATCCGCGTCTGCGTTCGTGTCCTCGCCAGCCTTCGCGTTAATCTCCTCTCTCTGCGCGGCTCCCGCTTGAGGCGTACACGTCTGCGGCCCCGGTTGCCTGGCAACCGCCGTGCTTGCGTCCTCGCGGTCGGCGAGAACATTTTCCGCATTCGCCTCCGTGTTTGGGATTGAGGTGCTTTCGGTGCATCCAGAGACTAAGATTGTAGGCAGGCTTCTCCCCGCAAATGCCTCAGTGACGGTGGATTGCCGCAGATCTCTGCTAGAGGCAGGTACAGTGTTCGTGTGCTTTGGCGCTCCGCTATCCGACTGAGGGCGCCTCTGTTGTTGTGTCAGTCCTTTGGCTCCAGGAGTTCCCGCTTGTGCCGCTGCTTTAGACTCTGCTTTTTCCTTTTCCTTCGCAGATTTTTCTGATTTCTCTCCTTTCTTAGCCTGCATCTTTTGGACAGCGTTACTCGATGCAGTAGCTGCTGTAACTCGTTTGCTCAGCGTGGTTTTCGGAATCGCTCCAGTGCGTTGCGACATCCTTAGAACTGCAGTAATACCATGAGTAAGCGCTTTCTTAAAATGTTCACCATAATACAGTCTCAGGGTTGTAATCACCTTCTGTAGCACCTCGATACCAGTACCTCCTTTAGCGCAGACTACTCTTTGGAAAATCAGCATATTTTATTCATACATCCAGCCTCATAGTCCGTGGGTCCAGGAGAAGGAATGAGTGCGACTGCTCTCTACAGCAGCATAGCGGCCATCTTGCCTGTAGTGGCTACTGTTCTAATGCTGAAATTACAATCACTGGTGGGGGCTGCTGCCCTAATGCTGACACTGTAGTCAGTGGTAGTCAGTGCTGTTCCAATGCTGACATTGCAGTCAGTGGTGGAGGCTACTGTCCTAATACTGACATTGCAGTCTGTGGTGATGGCTGCTGTCTGAATGCGTGCATTCCAGTTAGTGGTAGTGGCTTCTGTCCTAATGCTGACATTGCAGTCGGTGACAGTGTCTCCTGTCCTAATGCTGACATTGCAGTCAGTGGTATCGGCTTCTGTCCTAATGCTGACATTGCAGTCAGTGGTTATGGCTTCTGCCCTAATGCTGACATTGCAGTCAGTGGTAGTGGCTTCTGTGACCTCTGTCCTAATGCTGACATTGCAGTCAGGGACAGTGTCTTCTGTCCTAATGCTGACATTGGGGTCAGTGGTAGGGGCTGCTGTCCTAATGCTGACATTGCAGTCAGTGGTAGTGGCTTTTGTCCTAATGCTGACATTACGGTCAGTGGTAGTGGCTTCTGTCCTAATGCTGAAATTGCAGTCAGTGGCAGAAGCTGCTGTCCTGATATTGACATTGCAGTCAGTGTCAGGGGCTGCTGTCCTAATACTGAGATTGCAGTCAGTGTCAGGGGCTGCTGTCCTAATGCTGACATTGCAGTCAGTGGTAGGGGCCACTGTCATAGTGCTGACATTGCAGTCAGTTGTAATGGCTACTGTCCTAATGCTGACATTGCGTCAGTAGTGGGGGCTGCTGTCCTAATGCTGACATGGCAGTCAATGGTAGGGGCTGCTGTCCTAATGCTGACATTGCAGTCAGTGGCAGAAGCTGCTGTCCTAATGTTGACATTGTAGTCAGTGGTAGTAGCTCTGTCCTAATGCTGACATTGCACTCGGTGTTAGTGGCTTCTGTCCTAATGCTGACATTGCAGTCAATGGTAAGGGCCACTGTCCTAAGGCTGACATTGCAGTCAATGGTAATGGCTTCTGTCCTAATGCTGACATTACAGTCAGTGGCAGGGGCTGCTCTCCTAATGCTGACATTGCAGTCAGTGCTAATGGCTACTGTCCTAATGCTGACATTGCCTCAGTAGTGGGGGCTGCTGTCCTAATGCTGACATTGCAGTCAGTGGTAGGGGCTGCTGTCCTAATGCTGACATTGCAGCCAGTGGTAGGGGCTGCTGTCCTAATGCTGACATTGCAGCCAGTGGCAGGGGCTGCTGTCCTAATGTTGACATTGCAGGCAGGGGTAATGGCTTCTGTCCTAATGCTGACATTGCAGTCAGTGGTAGTGGCTGCTGTCCTAAATGCTCACATTGTGATCAGTGGTAATGGCTTATGTCCTAATGCTGACATTGCAGTCAGTGACAGTGTATTTTGTCCCAATGCTGACATTGCTGTCAGTGATAGGGACCGCTGTCCTAAAGCTGACATTGCAGTCAGTGGTAGGGGCTGCTGTCCTAATGCTGATATTGCTGTCAGTGACAGTGTCTTCTGTCCTAATGCTGACATTGCAGTCAGTGGTGGAGGCTTCTGTCCTAATGCTGACATTGCAGTCAGTGGTAATGGCTTCTGTCTTAATGCTGACATTGCAGTCAGTGACAGTGTCTTCTGTCCTAATGCTGACACTCTGATCAGTGGTAATGGCTTCTGTCCTAATGCTGACATTGCAGTCAGTGGTAGTAGCTGCTGTCCTAATATTGACATTGCAGTCAGTGACAGTGTCTTCTGTCCTAATGTTTACATTGCAGTCAGTGACAGTGTCTTCTATCTTAAAGCTGACATTGCAGTCAGTGGTAATGGCTACTGTCCTAATGCTGACATTGCAGTCAGTGGTAGTGGCTGCTGTCTGGATGTTAACATTGCGGTCAGTGTTGGAGGCTACTGTCCTAATGCTGATATTGCAGTCAGTGGTAGTGGCTACTGTTCTAATGCTGAAATTACAATCACTGGTGGGGGCTGCTGCCCTAATGCTGACACTGTACTCAGTGGTAGTCAGTGCTGTTCTAATGCTGACATTGCAGTCAGAGGGGGAGGCTACAGTCCTAATACTGACATTGCAGTCCGTGGTGGCGGCTGCTGTCTGAATGCGTGCATTCCAGTTAGTGGTAGTGGCTTCTGTCCTAATGCTGACATTGCAGTCGGTGGCAGTGTCTCCTGTCCTAATGCTGACATTGGAGTCAGTGGTATCGGCTTCTGTCCTAATGCTGACATTGCAGTCAGTGGTTATGGCTTCTGCCCTAATGCTGACATTGCAGTCAGTGGTAGTGGCTTCTGTGACCTCTGTCCTAATGATGACATTGCAGTCAGGGACAGTGTCTTCTGTCCTAATGCTGACATTAAGGTCAGTGGTAGGGGCTGCTGTCCTAATGCTGACATTGCAGTCAGTGGTAGTGGCTTTTGTCCTAATGCTGACATTACGGTCAGTAGTAGTGGCTTCTCTCCTAATACTGACAATGCAGTCAGTGGTAGTGGCTTCTGTCCTAATGCTGACATTGCAGTCAGTGGTAGTGGTTTCTGTCCTAATGCTGACATTGCAGTCAGTGGTTGGGGCCACTGTCCTAATGCTAACATTACAGTCAGTGCTAATGGCTTCTGTCTTAATGCTGGGATTGCAGTCAGTGGCAGGGGCTGCTGTCCTAATACTGAGATTGCAGTCAGTGTCAGGGGCTGCTGTCCTAATGCTGACATTGCAGTCAGTGGTAGGGCCACTGTCATAGTGCTGACATTGCAGTCAGTGGTAGGGGCTACTGTCCTAATGCTGACAATGCGTCAGTAGTGGGGGCTGCTGTCCTAATGCTGACATTGCAGTCAGTGGTAGTGGTTTCTGTCCTAATGCTGACAATGCAGTCAGTGGTGGAGGCTTCTGTTCTAATGCTGACATTGCAGTCAGTGACAGTGTCTTCTGTCCTAATGCTGACACTCCGATCAGTGGTAATGGCGTATGTCCTAATGCTGACATTGCAGTCAGTGACAGTGTCTTCTGTCCTAATGCTGGCATTGTGATCAGTGGTATTTGCTTCGGTCCTAATGCTGACATTGCAGTCAGTGGTAGGAGCTGCTGTCCTAATATTGACATTGCAATCAGTGACAGTGTCTTCTGTCCTAATGTTTACATTGCAGTCAGTGACAGTGTCTTCTGTCCTAAAGCTGACATTGCAGTCAGTGGTAATGGCTACTGTCCTAATGCTGACATTGCAGTCAGTGGTAGTGGCTACTGTTCTAATGCTGAAATTACAATCACTGGTGGGGGCTGCTGCCCTAATGCTGACACTGTAGTCAGTGGTAGTCAGTGCTGTTCCAACGCTGACATTGCAGGCAGTGGTGGAGGCTACTGTCCTAATACTGACATTGCAGTCTGTGGTGATGGCTGCTGTCTGAATGCGTGCATTCCAGTTAGTGGTAGTGGCTTCTGTCCTAATGCTGACATTGCAGTCGGTGACAGTGTCTCCTGTCCTAATGCTGACATTGCAGTCAGTGGTATCGGCTTCTGTCCTAATGCTGACATTGCAGTCAGTGTTTATGGCTTCTGCCCTAATGCTGACATTGCAGTCAGTGGTAGTGGCTTTTGTGACCTCTGTCCTAATGCTGACATTGCAGTCAGGGACAGTGTCTTCTGTCCTAATGCTGACATTTGGGTCAGTGGTAGGGGCTGCTGTCCTAATGCTGACATTGCAGTCAGTGGTAGAGGCTTTTGTCCTAATGCTGACATTACGGTCAGTGGTAGTGGCTTCTGTCCTAATGCTGAAATTGCAGTCAGTGGTAGTGGCTTCTGTCCTAATGCTGACATTGCAGTCAGTGGTAGTGGTTTCTGTCCTAATGTTGACATTACAGTCAGTGGTAATGGTTTCTGTCCTAATGCTGGGATTGCAGTCAGTGGCAGGGGCTGCTGTTCTAATACTGAGATTGCAGTCAGATGCAGGGGCTGCTGTCCTAATGCTGACATTGCAGTCAGTGGTAGGGGCCACTGTCATAGTGCTGACATTGCAGTCAGTGGTAATGGCTACTGTCCTAATGCTGACATTGTGTCATTAGTGGGGGCTGCTGTCCTAATGTTGACATTGCAGTCAGTGGTAGTGGTTTCTTTCCTAATGCTGACATTGGAGACAGTGGTTGCGGATTCTGCCCTAATGATGACATTGCAGTCAGTGGCAGAAGCTGCTGTCCTGATATTGACATTGCAGTCAGTGGTAGTGGTTCTGTCCTAATGCTGACATTGCACTCAGTGGTAGTGGCTTCTGTCCTAATGCTGACATTGCAGTCAGTGGTAAGGGCCACTGTCCTAATGCTGACATTGCAGTCAGTGGTAATGGCTTCTGTCCGAATGCTGACATTACAGTCAGTGGCAGGGGCTGCTGTCCTAATGCTGACATTGCAGTCAGTGCTAATGGCTACTGTCCTGATGCTGGCATTGCGTCAGTAGTGGCGGCTGCTGTCCTAATGCTGACATTGCAGTCAGTGGCAGGGGCTTCTGTCCAAATGTTGACATTGCAGTCAGTGGTAGTGGCTGCTGTCCTAATGCTGACATTGCAGTCAGTGGCAGGGGCTGCTGTCCTAATGTTGACATTGCAGTCAGTGGTAGTGGCTTCTGTCCTAATGCTGACATTGCAGTCATTGGCAGGGGCTGCTGTCCTAATGTTGACATTGCAGTCAGTGGTAGTGGCTTCTGTCCTAAAGCTGACATTGCAGTCAGTGGTGGGGGCTGCTGTCCTAATGCTGATATTGCTGTCAGTGACAGTGTCTTCTGTCCTAATGCTGACATTGCAGTCAGTGGTGGAGGCTTCTGTCCTAATGCTGACATTGCAGTCAGTGGTAATGGCTTCTGTCCTAATGCTGACATTACAATCACTGGTGGGGGCTGCTGCCCTAATGCTGAATTGCAGTCGGTGGTGGAGGCTACTGTCCTAATACTGACATTGCAGTCAGTGGTAGCGGCTTCTGTGACCTCTGTCCTAATGCTGACATTGCAGTCAGTGACAGTGTCTTCTGTCCTAGTGCTGACATTGGGGTCAGTGGTAGGGGCTGCTGTCCTAATGCTGACATTGCAGTCAGTGGTAGTGGCTTTTGTCCTAATGCTGACATTACGGTCAGTGGTAGTGGCTTCTGTCCTAATACTGACAATGCAGTCAGTGGTAGTGGCTTCTGTCCTAATGCTGACATTGCAGTCAGTGGTAGTGTTTTCTGTCCTAATGCTGACATTGCAGTCAGTGGTTGGGGCCACTGTCCTAATGCTGACATTACAGTCAGTGCTAATGGATTCTGTCTTAATGCTGGGATTGCAGTCAGTGCCAGGGGCTGCTGTCCTAATACTGAGATTGCAGTCAGTGTCAGGGGCTGCTGTCCTAATGCTGACATTGCAGTCAGTGGTAGGGGCCACTGTCATAGTTCTGACATTGCAGTCAGTTGTAATGGCTACTGTCCTAATGCTGACATTGCATCAGTAGTGGGGGCTGCTGTCCTAATGCTGACATTGCAGTCAGTGGTAGTGGTTTCTGTCCTAATGCTGACATTGCAGTCAGTGTTTGTGGCTTCTCTCCTAATGCTGACATGGCAGTCAATGGTAGGGGCTGCTGTCCTAATGCTGACATTGCAGTCAGTGGCAGAAGCTGCTGTCCTAATGTTGACATTGCAGTCAGTGGTAGTGGCTCTGTCCTAATGCTGACATTGCACTCGGTGGTAGTGGCTTCTGTCCTAATGCTGACATTGCAGTCAATGGTAAGGGCCACTGTCCTAAGGCTGACATTGCAGTCAGTGGTAATGGCTTCTGTCCTAATGCTGACATTACAGTCAGTGGCAGGGGCTGCTCTCCTAATGCTGACATCGCAGTCAGTGCTAATGGCTACTGTCCTAATGCTGACATTGCCTCAGTAGTGGGGGCTGCAGTCCTAATGCTGACATTGCAGTCAGTGGTAGGGGCTGCTGTCCTAATGCTGACATTGCAGCCAGTGGCAGGGGCTGCTGTCCTAATGTTGACATTGCAGGCAGGGGTAATGGCTTCTGTCCTAATGCTGACATTGCAGTCAGTGGTAGTGGCTGCTGTCCTAAATGCTCACATTGTGATCAGTGGTAATGGCTTATGTCCTAATGCTGACATTGCAGTCAGTGACAGTGCATTTTGTCCCAATGCTGACATTGCTGTCAGTGATAGGGACCGCTGTCCTAAAGCTGACATTGCATTCAGTGGTAGGGGCTGCTGTCCTAATGCTGATATTGCTGTCAGTGACAGTGTCTTCTGTCCTAATGCTAACATTGCAGTCAGTGGTGGAGGCTTCTGTCCTAATGCTGACATTGCAGTCAGTGGTAATGGCTTCTGTCTTAATGCTGACATTGCAGTCAGTGACAGTGTCTTCTGTCCTAATGCTGACACTCTGATCAGTGGTAATGGCTTCTGTCCTAATGCTGAAATTGCAGTCAGTGGTAGTAGCTGCTGTCCTAATATTGACATTGCAGTCAGTGACAGTGTCTTCTATCCTAAAGCTGACATTGCAGTCAGTGGTAATGGCTACTGTCCTAATGCTGACATTGCAGTCAGTGGTAGTGGCTGCTGTCTGGATGTTAACATTGCGGTCAGTGTTGGAGGCTACTGTCCTAATGCTGATATTGCAGTCAGTGGTAGTGGCTACTGTTCTAATGCTGAAATTACAATCACTGGTGGGGGCTGCTGCCCTAATGCTGACACTGTACTCAGTGGTAGTCAGTGCTGTTCTAATGCTGACATTGCAGTCAGAGGGCGAGGCTACTGTCCTAATGCTGACATTGCAGTCGGTGACAGTGTCTCCTGTCCTAATGCTGACATTGGAGTCAGCGGTATCGGCTTCTGTCCTAATGCTGACATTGCAGTCAGTGGTTATGGCTTCTGCCCTAATGCTGACATTGCAGTCAGTGGTAGTGGCTTCTGTGACCTCTGTCCTAATGCTGACATTGCAGTCAGGGACAGTGTCTTCTGTCCTAATGCTGACATTAAGGTCAGTGGTAGGGGCTGCTGTCCTAATGCTGACATTGCAGTCAGTGGTAGTGGCTTTTGTCCTAATGCTGACATTATGGTCAGTGGTAGTGTCTTCTGTCCTAACGCTGACATTGCAGTCAGTGGTAGTGGCTTCTGTCCTAATGCTGACATTGCAGTCAGTGGTAGTGGTTTCTGTCCTAATGCTGACATTGCAGTCAGTGTTTGTGGCTTCTTTCCTAATGCTGACATGGCAGTCAATTGTAGGGGCTGCTGTCCTAATGCTGACATTGCAGTCAGTGGCAGAAGCTGCTGTCCTAATGTTGACATTGCAGTCAGTGGTAGTGGCTCTGTCCTAATGCTGACATTGCACTCGGTGGTAGTGGCTTCTGTCCTAATGCTGACATTGCAGTCAATGGTAAGGGCCACTGTCCTAAGTCTGACATTGCAGTCAGTGGTAATGGCTTCTGTCCTAATGCTGACATTACAGTCAGTGGCAGGGGCTGCTCTCCTAATGCTGACATCGCAGTCAGTGCTAATGGCTACTGTCCTAATGCTGACATTGCCTCAGTAGTGGGGGCTGCAGTCCTAATGCTGACATTGCAGTCAGTGGTAGGGGCTGCTGTCCTAATGCTGACATTGCAGCCAGTGGCAGGGGCTGCTGTCCAAATGTTGACATTGCAGGCAGGGGTAATGGCTTCTGTCCTAATGCTGACATTGCAGTCAGTGGTAGTGGCTGCTGTCCTAAATGCTCACATTGTGATCAGTGGTAATGGCTTATGTCCTAATGCTGACATTGCAGTCAGTGACAGTGTATTTTGTCCCAATGCTGACATTGCTGTCAGTGATAGGGACCGCTGTCCTAAAGCTGACATTGCATTCAGTGGTAGGGGCTGCTGTCCTAATGCTGATATTGCTGTCAGTGACAGTGTCTTCTGTCCTAATGCTGACATTGCAGTCAGTGGTGGAGGCTTCTGTCCTAATGCTGACATTGCAGTCAGTGGTAATGGCTTCTGTCCTAATGCTGACATTGCAGTCAGTGACAGTGTCTTCTGTCCTAATGCTGACACTCTGATCAGTGGTAATGGCTTCTGTCCTAATGCTGAAATTGCAGTCAGTGGTAGTAGCTGCTGTCCTAATATTGACATTGCAGTCAGTGACAGTGTCTTCTATCCTAAAGCTGACATTGCAGTCAGTGGTAATGGCTACTGTCCTAATGCTGACATTGCAGTCAGTGGTAGTGGCTGCTGTCTGGATGTTAACATTGCGGTCAGTGTTGGAGGCTACTGTCCTAATGCTGATATTGCAGTCAGTGGTAGTGGCTACTGTTCTAATGCTGAAATTACAATCACTGGTGGGGGCTGCTGCCCTAATGCTGACACTGTACTCAGTGGTAGTCAGTGCTGTTCTAATGCTGACATTGCAGTCAGAGGGGGAGGCTACTGTCCTAATACTGACATTGCAGTCCGTGGTGGCGGCTGCTGTCTGAATGCGTGCATTCCAGTTAGTGGTAGTGGCTTCTGTCCTAATGCTGACATTGCAGTCGGTGACAGTGTCTCCTGTCCTAATGCTGACATTGGAGTCAGCGGTATCGGCTTCTGTCCTAATGCTGACATTGCAGTCAGTGGTTATGGCTTCTGCCCTAATGCTGACATTCCAGTCAGTGGTAGTGGCTTCTGTGACCTCTGTCCTAATGCTGACATTGCAGTCAGTGGTAGTGGCTTCTGTCCTAATGCTGACATTGCAGTCAGTGGTAGTGGTTTCTGTCCTAATGCTGACATTACAGTCAGTGGTAATGGTTTCTGTCCTAATGCTGGGATTGCAGTCAGTGGCAGGGGCTGCTGTCCTAATGCTGACATTGCAGTCAGTGGTAGGGGCCACTGTCATAGTGCTGACATTGCAGTCAGTGGTAATGGCTACTGCCATAATGCTGACATTGTGTCAGTAGTGGGGGCTGCTGTCCTAATGCTGACATTGCAGTCAATGGCAGGGGCGGCTGTCCTAATGCTGACATTGCAGTCAGTGTTAATACCTACTGTCCTAATGCTGACATTGCAGTCAGAGGTAATGTCTTCTGTACTAATGCTGACATTGTAGTCAGTGGCAACGGCTTCTGTCCTAATGCTGACATTGCAGTCAGGGGTAGGGGCTGCTGTCCTAATGCTGACATTGCAGTTAGTGGTAGGGGCCACTGTCATAGTGCTGACATTGCAGTCAGTGGTAATGGCTACTGTCCTAATGCTGACATTGTGTCAGTAGAGGGGGCTGCTGTCCTAATGCTGACATTGCAGTCAGTGGCAGGGGCTGCTGTCCTAATGTTGACATTGCACTCAGTGGTAGTGGCTTCTGTCCTAATGCTGACATTGCAGTCAGTGGTAAGGGCCACTGTCCCAACGCAGACATTGCAGTCAGTGGTAATGGCTTCTGTCCTAATGCTGACATTACAGTCACTGGCAGGGGCTGCTGTCCTAATGCTGACATTGCAGTCAGTGCTAATGGCTACTGCCCTAATGCTGGCATTGCGTCAGTAGTGGGGGCTGCTGTCCTAATGCTGACATTGCAGTCAGTGGCAGGGGCTGCTGTCCTAATGTTGACATTGCAGTCAGTGGTAGTGGCCTCTGTCCTAATGCTGACATTGCAGTCAGTGGTAGGGGCTGCTGCCTAATGCTGACATTGCAGCCAGTGGCAGGGGCTGCTGTCCTAATGTTGACATTGCAGTCAGGGGTAGTGGCTGCTGTCCTAAATGCTCACATTGTGATCAGTGGTAATGGCTTATGTCCTAATGCTGACATTGCAGTCAGTGACAGTGTATTCTGTCCCAATGCTGACATTGCAGTCAGTGATAGGGACTGCTGTCCTAAAGCTGACATTGCAGTCAGTGGTAGGGACTGCTGCCCTAATGCTGATATTGCTGTCAGTGATAGTGTCTTCTGTCCTAATGCTGACATTGCAGTCAGTGGTGGAGGCTTCTGTCCTAATGCTGACATTGCAGTCAGTGGTAATGGCTTCTGTCCTAATGCTGACATTGCAGTCAGTGACAGTGTCTTCTGTCCTAATGCTGACACTCTGATCAGAGGTAATGGCTTATGTCCTAATGCTGACATTGCAGTCAGTGACAGTGTCTTCTGTTCTAATGCTGGCATTGTGATCAGTGGTATTTGCTTCTGTCCTAATGCTGACATTGCAGTCAGTAGTAGGAGCTGCTGTCCTAATAATGACATTGCAGTCAGTGACAGTGTCTTCTCTCCTAATGTTGACATTGCAGTCAGTGACAGTGTCTTCTGTCCTAAAGCTGACATTGCTGTCAGTGGTAATGGCTACTGTCCTAATGCTGACATTGCAGTCAGTGGTAGTGGCTGCTGTCCGGATGCTAACATTGCGGTCAGTGTTGGAGGCTACTGTCCTAATGCTGATATTGCAGTCAGTGGTAGTGGCTGCTGTTCTAATGCTGAAATTACAATCACTGGTGGGGGCTGGTACCGTAATGCTGAATTGCAGTCAGTGGTGGAGGCTACTGTCCTAATACTGACATTGCAGTCAGTGGTAGCGGCTTCTGTGACCTCTGTCCTAATGCTGACATTGCAGTCAGTGACAGTGTCTTCTGTCCTAATGCTGACATTGGGGTCAGTGGTAGGGGCTGCTGTCCTAATGCTGACATTGCAGTCAGTGGTAGTGGCTTTTGTCCTAATGCTGACATTACGGTCAGTGGTAGTGGCTTCTGTCCTAATGCTGACATTGCAGTCAGTGGTAGTGGTTTCTGTCCTAATGCTGACATTACAGTCAGTGGTAATGGTTTCTGTCCTAATGCTGGGATTGCAGTCAGTGGCAGGGGCTGCTGTTCTAATACTGAGATTGCAGTCAGATGCAGGGGCTGCTGTCCTAATGCTGACATTGCAGTCAGTGATAGGGGCCACTGTCATAGTGCTGACATTGCAGTCAGTGGTAATGGCTACTGTCCTAATGCTGACATTGTGTCATTAGTGGGGGCTGCTGTCCTAATGTTGACATTGCAGTCAGTGGTAGTGGTTTCTGTCCTAATGCTGACATTGCAGACAGTGGTTGCGGATTCTGCCCTAATGATGACATTGCAGTCAGTGGCAGAAGCTGCTGTCCTGATATTGACATTGCAGTCAGTGGTAGTTGTTCTGTCCTAATGCTGACATTGCACTCAGTGGTAGTGGCTTCTGTCCTAATGCTGACATTGCAGTCAGTGGTAAGGGCCACTGTCCTAATGCTGACATTGCAGTCAGTGGTAATGGCTTCTGTCCGAATGCTGACATTACAGTCAGTGGCAGGGGCTGCTGTCCTAATGCTGACATTGCAGTCAGTGCTAATGGCTACTGTCCTGATGCTGGCATTGCGTCAGTAGTGGGGGCTGCTGTCCTAATGCTGACATTGCAGTCAGTGGCAGGGGCTTCTGTCCAAATGTTGACATTGCAGTCAGTGGTAGTGGCTGCTGTCCTAATGCTGACATCGCAGTCAGTGGCAGGGGCTGCTGTCCTAATGTTGACATTGCAGTCAGTGGTAGTGGCTTCTGTCCTAATGCTGACATTGCAGTCAGTGGCAGGGGCTGCTGTCCTAATGTTGACATTGCAGTCAGTGGTAGTGGCTTCTGTCCTAAAGCTGACATTGCAGTCAGTGGTAGGGGCTGCTGTCCTAATGCTGATATTGCTGTCAGTGACAGTGTCTTCTGTCCTAATGCTGACATTGCAGTCAGTGGTGGGGGCTTCTGTCCTAATGCTGACATTGCAGTCAGTGGTAATGGCTTCTGTCCTAATGCTGACATTACAATCACTGGTGGGGGCTGCTGCCCTAATGCTGAATTGCAGTCGGTGGTGGAGGCTACTGTCCTAATACTGACATTGCAGTCAGTGGTAGTGGCTTCTGTGACCTCTGTCCTAATGCTGACATTGCAGTCAGTGACAGTGTCTTCTGTCCTAGTGCTGACATTGGGGTCAGTGGTAGGGGCTGCTGTCCTAATGCTGACATTGCAGTCAGCGGTAGTGGCTTTTGTCCTAATGCTGACATTACGGTCAGTGGTAGTGGCTTCTGTCCTAATACTGACAATGCAGTCAGTGGTAGTGGCTTCTGTCCTAATGCTGACATTGCAGTCAGTGGTAGTGTTTTCTGTCCTAATGCTGACATTGCAGTCAGTGATTGGGGCCACTGTCCTAATGCTGACATTACAGTCAGTGCTAATGGCTTCTGTCTTAATGCTGGGATTGCAGTCAGTGGCAGGGGCTGCTGTCCTAATACTAAGATTTCAGTCAGTGTCAGGGGCTGCTGTCCTAATGCTGACATTGCAGTCAGTGGTAGGGGCCACTGTCATAGTTCTGACATTGCAGTCAGTTGTAATGGCTACTGTCCTAATGCTGACATTGCGTCAGTAGTGGGGGCTGCTGTCCTAATGCTGACATTGCAGTCAGTGGTAGTGGTTTCTGTCCTAATGCTGACATTGCAGTCAGTGTTTGTGGCTTCTTTCCTAATGCTGACATGGCAGTCAATGGTAGGGGCTGCTGTCCTAATGCTGACATTGCAGTCAGTGGCAGAAGCTGCTGTCCTAATGTTGACATTGCAGTCAGTGGTAGTGGCTCTGTCCTAATGCTGACATTGCACTCGGTGGTAGTGGCTTCTGTCCTAATGCTGACATTGCAGTCAATGGTAAGGGCCACTGTCCTAAGGCTGACATTGCAGTCAGTGGTAATGGCTTCTGTCCTAATGCTGACATTACAGTCAGTGGCAGGGGCTGCTCTCCTAATGCTGACATCGCAGTCAGTGCTAATGGCTACTGTCCTAATGCTGACATTGCCTCAGTAGTGGGGGCTGCAGTCCTAATGCTGACATTGCAGTCAGTGGTAGGGGCTGCTGTCCTAATGCTGACATTGCAGCCAGTGGCAGGGGCTGCTGTCCTAATGTTGACATTGCAGGCAGGGGTAATGGCTTCTGTCCTAATGCTGACATTGCAGTCAGTGGTAGTGGCTGCTGTCCTAAATGCTCACATTGTGATCAGTGGTAATGGCTTATGTCCTAATGCTGACATTGCAGTCAGTGACAGTGTATTTTGTCCCAATGCTGACATTGCTGTCAGTGATAGGGACCGCTGTCCTAAAGCTGACATTGCATTCAGTGGTAGGGGCTGCTGTCCTAATGCTGATATTGCTGTCAGTGACAGTGTCTTCTGTCCTAATGCTAACATTGCAGTGAGTGGTGGAGGCTTCTGTCCTAATGCTGACATTGCAGTCAGTGGTAATGGCTTCTGTCTTAATGCTGACTTTGCAGTCAGTGACAGTGTCTTCTGTCCTAATGCTGACACTCTGATCAGTGGTAATGGCTTCTGTCCTAATGCTGAAATTGCAGTCAGTGGTAGTAGCTGCTGTCCTAATATTGACATTGCAGTCAGTGACAGTGTCTTCTATCCTAAAGCTGACATTGCAGTCAGTGGTAATGGCTACTGTCCTAATGCTGACATTGCAGTCAGTGGTAGTGGCTGCTGTCTGGATGTTAACATTGCGGTCAGTGTTGGGGGCTACTGTCCTAATGCTGATATTGCAGTCAGTGGTAGTGGCTACTGTTCTAATGCTGAAATTACAATCACTGGTGGGGGCTGCTGCCCTAATGCTGACACTGTACTCAGTGGTAGTCAGTGCTGTTCTAATGCTGACATTGCAGTCAGAGGGGGAGGCTACTGTCCTAATACTGACATTGCAGTCCGTGGTGGCGGCTGCTGTCTGAATGCGTGCATTCCAGTTAGTGGTAGTGGCTTCTGTCCTAATGCTGACATTGCAGTCGGTGACAGTGTCTCCTGTCCTAATGCTGACATTGGAGTCAGCGGTATCGGCTTCTGTCCTAATGCTGACATTGCAGTCAGTGGTTATGGCTTCTGCCCTAATGCTGACATTCCAGTCAGTGGTAGTGGCTTCTGTGACCTCTGTCCTAATGCTGACATTGCAGTCAGGGACAGTGTCTTCTGTCCTAATGCTGACATTAAGGTCAGTGGTAGGGGCTGCTGTCCTAATGCTGACATTGCAGTCAGTGGTAGTGGCTTTTGTCCTAATGCTGACATTATGGTCAGTGGTAGTGTCTTCTGCCCTAACGGTGACATTGCAGTCAGTGGTAGTGGCTTCTGTCCTAATGCTGACATTGCAGTCAGTGGTAGTGGTTTCTGTCCTAATGCTGACATTACAGTCAGTGGTAATGGTTTCTGTCCTAATGCTGGGATTGCAGTCAGTGGCAGGGGCTGCTGTCCTAATGCTGACATTGCAGTCAGTGGTAGGGGCCACTGTCATAGTGCTGACATTGCAGTCAGTGGTAATGGCTACTGCCCTAATGCTGACATTGTGTCAGTAGTGGGAGCTGCTGTCCTAATGCTGACATTGCAGTCAATGGCAGGGGCTGCTGTCCTAATGCTGACATTGCAGTCAGTGTTAATACCTACTGTCCTAATGCTGACATTGCAGTCAGAGGTAATGTCTTCTGTACTAATGCTGACATTGTAGTCAGTGGTAGTGGCTGCTGTCCTAAACTGACATTGCAGTCAGTGGTAGTGGCTGCTGTCCTAATGCTGACATTGCAGTCAGTGGCAACGGCTTCTGTCCTAATGCTGACATTGCAGTCAGGGGTAGGGGCTGCTGTCCTAATGCTGACATTGCAGTTAGTGGTAGGGGCCACTGTCATAGTGCTGACATTGCAGTCAGTGGTAATGGCTACTGTCCTAATGCTGACATTACAGTCACTGGCAGGGGCTGCTGTCCTAATGTTGACATTGCACTCAGTGGTAGTGGCTTCTGTCCTAATGCTGACATTGCAGTCAGTGGTAAGGGCCACTGTCCCAATGCAGACATTGCAGTCAGTGGTAATGGCTTCTGTCCTAATGCTGACATTACAGTCACTGGCAGGGGCTGCTGTCCTAATGCTGACATTGCAGTCAGTGCTAATGGCTACTGCCCTAATGCTGGCATTGCGTCAGTAGTGGGGGCTGCTGTCCTAATGCTGACATTGCAGTCAGTGGCAGGGGCTGCTGTCCTAATGTTGACATTGCAGTCAGTGGTAGTGGCCTCTGTCCTAATGCTGACATTGCAGTCAGTGGTAGGGGCTGCTGCCTAATGCTGACATTGCAGCCAGTGGCAGGGGCTGCTGTCCTAATGTTGACATTGCAGTCAGGGGTAGTGGCTGCTGTCCTAAATGCTCACATTGTGATCAGTGGTAATGGCTTATGTCCTAATGATGACATTGCAGTCAGTGACAGTGTATTCTGTCCCAATGCTGACATTGCAGTCAGTGATAGGGACTGCTGTCCTAAAGCTGACATTGCAGTCAGTGGTAGGGACTGCTGCCCTAATGCTGATATTGCTGTCAGTGACAGTGTCTTCTGTCCTAATGCTGACATTGCAGTCAGTGGTGGAGGCTTCTGTCCTAATGCTGACATTGCAGTCAGTGGTAATGGCTTCTGTCCTAATGCTGACATTGCAGTCAGTGACAGTGTCTTCTGTCCTAATGCTGACACTCTGATCAGAGGTAATGGCTTATGTCCTAATGCTGACATTGCAGTCAGTGACAGTGTCTTCTGTCCTAATGCTGGCATTGTGATCAGTGGTATTTGCTTCTGTCCTAATGCTGACATTGCAGTCAGTAGTAGGAGCTGCTGTCCTAATATTGACATTGCAGTCAGTGACAGTGTCTTCTCTCCTAATGTTGACATTTCAGCCAGTGACAGTGTCTTCTGTCCTAAAGCTGACATTGCTGTCAGTGGTAATGGCTACTGTCCTAATGCTGACATTGCAGTCAGTGGTAGTGGCTGCTGTCCGGATGCTAACATTGCGGTCAGTGTTGGAGGCTACTGTCCTAATGCTGATATTGCAGTCAGTGGTAGTGGCTGCTGTTCTAATGCTGAAATTACAATCACTGGTGGGGGCTGGTACCGTAATGCTGAATTGCAGTAAGTGGTGGAGGCTACTGTCCTAATACTGACATTGCAGTCAGTGGTAGCGGCTTCTGTGACCTCTGTCCTAATGCTGACATTGCAGTCAGTGACAGTGTCTTCTGTCCTAATGCTGACATTGGGGTCAGTGGTAGGGGCTGCTGTCCTAATGCTGACATTGCAGTCAGTGGTAGTGGCTTTTGTCCTAATGCTGACATTACGGTCAGTGGTAGTGGCTTCTGTCCTAATGCTGAAATTGCAGTCAGTGGTAGTGGCTTCTGTCCTAATGCTGACATTGCAGTCAGTGGTAGTGGTTTCTGTCCTAATGCTGACATTACAGTCAGTGGTAATGGTTTCTGTCCTAATGCTGGGATTGCAGTCAGTGGCAGGGGCTGCTGTTCTAATACTGAGATTGCAGTCAGATGCAGGGGCTGCTGTCCTAATGCTGACATTGCAGTCAGTGATAGGGGCCACTGTCATAGTGCTGACATTGCAGTCAGTGGTAATGGCTACTGTCCTAATGCTGACATTGTGTCATTAGTGGGGGCTGCTGTCCTAATGTTGACATTGCAGTCAGTGGTAGTGGTTTCTGTCCTAATGCTGACATTGCAGACAGTGGTTGCGGATTCTGCCCTAATGATGACATTGCAGTCAGTGGCAGAAGCTGCTGTCCTGATATTGACATTGCAGTCAGTGGTAGTTGTTCTGTCCTAATGCTGACATTGCACTCAGTGGTAGTGGCTTCTGTCCTAATGCTGACATTGCAGTCAGTGGTAAGGGCCACTGTCCTAATGCTGACATTGCAGTCAGTGGTAATGGCTTCTGTCCGAATGCTGACATTACAGTCAGTGGCAGGGGCTGCTGTCCTAATGCTGATATTGCAGTCAGTGCTAATGGCTACTGTCCTGATGCTGGCATTGCGTCAGTAGTGGGGGCTGCTGTCCTAATGCTGACATTGCAGTCAGTGGCAGGGGCTTCTGTCCAAATGTTGACATTGCAGTCAGTGGTAGTGGCTGCTGTCCTAATGCTGACATTGCAGTCAGTGGCAGGGGCTGCTGTCCTAATGTTGACATTGCAGTCAGTGGTAGTGGCTTCTGTCCTAATGCTGACATTGCAGTCAGTGGCAGGGGCTGCTGTCCTAATGTTGACATTGCAGTCAGTGGTAGTGGCTTCTGTCCTAAAGCTGACATTGCAGTCAGTGGTAGGGGCTGCTGTCCTAATGCTGATATTGCTGTCAGTGACAGTGTCTTCTGTCCTAATGCTGACATTGCAGTCAGTGGTGGAGGCTTCTGTCCTAATGCTGACATTGCAGTCAGTGGTAATGGCTTCTGTCCTAATGCTGACATTACAATCACTGGTGGGGGCTGCTGCCCTAATGCTGAATTGCCGTCGGTGGTGGAGGCTACTGTCCTAATACTGACATTGCAGTCAGTGGTAGCGGCTTCTGTGACCTCTGTCCTAATGCTGACATTGCAGTCAGTGACAGTGTCTTCTGTCCTAGTGCTGACATTGGGGTCAGTGGTAGGGGCTGCTGTCCTAATGCTGACATTGCAGTCAGTGGTAGTGGCTTTTGTCCTAATGCTGACATTACGGTCAGTGGTAGTGGCTTCTGTCCTAATACTTACAATGCAGTCAGTGGTAGTGGCTTCTGTCCTAATGCTGACATTGCAGTCAGTGGTAGTGTTTTCTGTCCTAATGCTGACATTGCAGTCAGTGGTTGGGGCCACTGTCCTAATGCTGACATTACAGTCAGTGCTAATGGCTTCTGTCTTAATGCTGGGATTGCAGTCAGTGGCAGGGGCTGCTGTCCTAATACTGAGATTTCAGTCAGTGTCAGGGGCTGCTGTCCTAATGCTGACATTGCAGTCAGTGGTAGGGGCCACTGTCATAGTTCTGACATTGCAGTCAGTTGTAATGGCTACTGTCCTAATGCTGACATTGCGTCAGTAGTGGGGGCTGCTGTCCTAATGCTGACATTGCAGTCAGTGGTAGTGGTTTCTGTCCTAATGCTGACATTGCAGTCAGTGTTTGTGGCTTCTTTCCTAATGCTGACATGGCAGTCAATGGTAGGGGCTGCTGTCCTAATGCTGACATTGCAGTCAGTGGTAGTGGCTCTGTCCTAATGCTGACATTGCACTCGGTGGTAGTGGCTTCTGTCCTAATGCTGACATTGCAGTCAATGGTAAGGGCCACTGTCCTAAGGCTGACATTGCAGTCAGTGGTAATGGCTTCTGTCCTAATGCTGACATTACAGTCAGTGGCAGGGGCTGCTCTCCTAATGCTGACATTGCAGTCAGTGCTAATGGCTACTGTCCTAATGCTGACATTGCCTCAGTAGTGGGGGCTGCTGTCCTAATGCTGACATTGCAGTCAGTGGTAGGGGCTGCTGTCCTAATGCTGACATTGCAGCCAGTGGCAGGGGCTGCTGCCCTAATGTTGACATTGCAGGCAGGGGTAATGGCTTCTGTCCTAATGCTGACATTGCAGTCAGTGGTAGTGGCTGCTGTCCTAAATGCTCACATTGTGATCAGTGGTAATGGCTTATGTCCTAATGCTGACATTGCAGTCAGTGACAGTGTATTTTGTCCCAATGCTGACATTGCTGTCAGTGATAGGGACCGCTGTCCTAAAGCTGACATTGCAGTCAGTGGTAGGGGCTGCTGTCCTAATGCTGATATTGCTGTCAGTGACAGTGTCTTCTGTCCTAATGCTGACATTGCAGTCAGTGGTGGAGGCTTCTGTCCTAATGCTGACATTGCAGTCAGTGGTAATGGCTTCTGTCTTAATGCTGACATTGCAGTCAGTGACAGTGTCTTCTTTCCTAATGCTGACACTCTGATCAGTGGTAATGGCTTCTGTCCTAATGCTGACATTGCAGTCAGTGGTAGTAGCTGCTGTCCTAATATTGACATTGCAGTCAGTGACAGTGTCTTCTGTCCTAATGTTTACATTGCAGTCAGTGACAGTGTCTTCTATCCTAAAGCTGACATTGCAGTCAGTGGTAATGGCTACTGTCCTAATGCTGACATTGCAGTCAGTGGTAGTGGCTGCTGTCTGGATGTTAACATTGCGGTCAGTGTTGGAGGCTACTGTCCTAATGCTGATATTGCAGTCAGTGGTAGTGGCTACTGTTCTAATCCTGAAATTACAATCAATGGTGGGGGCTGCTGCCCTAATGCTGACACTGTACTCAGTGGTAGTCAGTGCTGTTCTAATGCTAACATTGCAGTCAGAGGGGGAGGCTACTGTCCTAATACTGACATTGCAGTCCGTGGTGGCGGCTGCTGTCTGAATGCGTGCATTCCAGTTAGTGGTAGTGGCTTCTGTCCTAATGCTGACATTGCAGTGGGTGACAGTGTCTCCTGTCCTAATGCTGTCAATGGAGTCAGCGGTATCGGCTTCTGTCCTAATGCTGACATTGCAGTCAGTGGTTATGGCTTCTGCCCTAATGCTGACATTGCAGTCAGTGGTAGTGGCTTCTGTGACCTCTGTTCTAATGCTGACATTGCAGTCAGGGACAGTGTCTTCTGTCCTAATGCTGACATTAAGATCAGTGGTAGGGGCTGCTGTCCTAATGCTGACATTGCAGTCAGTGGTAGTGGCTTTTGTCCTAATGCTGACATTACGGTCAGTGGTAGTGGCTTCTGTCCTAACGCTGACATTGCAGTCAGTGGTAGTGGCTTCTGTCCTAATGCTGACATTGAAGTCAGTGGTAGTGGTTTCTGTCCTAATGCTGACATTACAGTCAGTGGTAATGGTTTCTGTCCTAATGCTGGGATTGCAGTCAGTGGCAGGGGCTGCTGTTCAAATACTGAGATTGCAGTCAGTGGCAGGGGCTGCTGTCCTAATGCTGACATTGCAGTCAGTGGTAGGGGCCACTGTCATAGTGCTGACATTGCAGTCAGTGGTAATGGCTACTGTCCTAATGCTGACATTGTGTCAGTAGTGGGGGCTGCTGTCCTAATGCTGACATTGCAGTCAATGGCAGGGGCTGCTGTCCTAATGCTGACATTGCAGTCAGTGTTAATACCTACTGTCCTAATGCTGACATTGCAGTCAGTGGGAGTGATGTATGTCTTAATGCTTACATTGCAGTCTGTGGTGGAGGCTACTGTCCTAATGTTGACATTGCAGTCAGTGGTAGGGGCTGCCCTCCTCATGCTGACATTTCAGTCAGTGGTAATGTCTTCTGTACTAATGCTGACATTGTAGTCAGTGGTAGTGGCTGCTGTCCTAAACTGACATTGCAGTCAGTTGTAGTGGCTGCTGTCCTAATGCTGACATTGCAGTCAGTGGCAACGGCTTCTGTCCTAATGCTGACATTGCAGTCAGGGGTAGGGGCTGCTGTCCTAATTCTGACATTGCAGTTAATGGTAGGGGCCACTGTCATAGTGCTGACATTGCAGTCAGTGGTAATGGCTACTGTCCTAATGCTGACATTGTGTCAGTAGTGGGGGCTGCTGTCCTAATGCTGACATTGCAGTCAGTGGCAGGGGCTGCTGTCCTAATGTTGACATTGCAGTCAGTGGTAGTGGTTTCTGTCCTAATGCTGACATTGCAGTCAGTGGTTGTGGCTTCTGCCCTAATGCTGACATTGCAGTCAGTGGCAGAAGCTGCTGTCCTGATATTGACATTGCAGTCAGTGGTAGTGGCTCTGTCCTAATGCTGACATTTCACTCAGTGGTAGTGGCCTATGTCCTAATGCTGACATTGCAGTCAGTGGTAAGGGCCACTGTCCCAATGCTGACATTGCAGTCAGTAGTAATGGCTTCTGTCCTAATGCTGACATTACAGTCAGTGGCAGGGGCTGCTGTCCTAATGCTGACATTGCAGTCAGTGCTAATGGCTACTGCCCTAATGCTGGCATTGCGTCAGTAGTGGGGGCTGCTGTCCTAATGCTGACATTGCAGTCAGTGGCAGGGGCTGCTGTCCTAATGATGACATTGCAGTCAGTGGTAGTGGCCTCTGTCCTAATGCTGACATTGCAGTCAGTGGTAGGGGCTGCTGCCTAATGCTGACATTGCAGCCAGTGGCAGGGGCTGCTGTCCTAATGTTGACATTGCAGTCAGGGGTAGTGGCTGCTGTCCTAAATGCTCACATTGTGATCAGTGGTAATGGCTTATGTCCTAATGCTGACATTGCAGTCAGTGACAGTGTATTCTGTCCCAATGCTGACATTGCAGTCAGTGATAGGGACTGCTGTCCTAAAGCTGATATTGCTGTCAGTGACAGTGTCTTCTGTCCTAATGCTGACATTGCAGTCAGTGGTGGAGGCTTCTGTCCTAATGCTGACATTGCAGTCAGTGGTAATGGCTTCTGTCCTAATGCTGACATTGCAGTCAGTGACAGTGTCTTCTGTCCTAATGCTGACACTCTGATCAGTGGTAATGGCTTATGTCCTAATGCTGACATTGCAGTCAGTGACAGTGTCTTTTGTCCTAATGCTGGCATTGTGATCAGTGGTATTTGCTTCTGTCCTAATGCTGACATTGCAGTCAGTAGTAGGAGCTGCTGTCCTAATATTGACATTGCAGTCAGTGACAGTGTCTTCTGTACTAATGTTGACATTGCAGTCAGTGACAGAGTCTTCTGTCCTAAAGCTGACATTGCAGTCAGTGGTAATGGTACTGTCCTAATGCTGATATTGCAGTCAGTGGTAGTGGCTGCTGTTCTAATGCTGAAATTACAATCACTGGTGGGGGCTGGAGCCGTAATGCTGAATTGCAGTTAGTGGTGGAGGCTACTGTCCTAATACTGACATTGCAGTCAGTGGTAGCGGCTTCTGTGACCTCTGTCCTAATGCTGACATTGCAGTCAGTAACAGTGTCTTCTGTCCTATTGCTGACATTGGGGTCAGTGGTAGGGGCTGCTGTCCTAATGCTGACATTGCAGTCAGTGGTAGTGGCTTTTGTCCTAATGCTGACATTACGGTCAGTGGTAGTAGCTTCTGTCCTAATACTGACAATGCAGTCAGTGGTAGTGGCTTCTGTCCTAATGCTGACATTGCAGTCAGTGGTAGTGGTTTCTGTCCTAATGCTGACATTGCAGTCAGTGGTTGGGGCTACTGTCCTAATGCTGACATTACAGTCAGTGCTAATGGCTTCTGTCTTAATGCTGGGATTGCAGTCAGTGGCAGGGGCTGCTGTCCTAATACTGAGATTGCAGTCAGTGTCAGGGGCTGCTGTCCTAATGCTGACATTGCAGTCAGTGGTAGGGGCTACTGTCATAGTCAAGTCAAGTCAAGTCATAGGATTTGTATAGCGCACTACATACCCAGAGGGTTTCAAGGCGCTTAGGAAGGGGAGGATGATTACTTGTCAAATATCCACGTTTTAAGTTGCTTTCTGAACGCTAGGTGGTTATGGGTAAGGCAAAGGTAAGCGGGGAGTGAGTTCCATGTTTTAGCAGCCAGGTATGAAAAGGATCTGCCTCCCATGGTGGTCTTGTTGATGCGAGGTACAATGGCGAGGGCTTGGTTGGAAGAACGTAGTTGGCGGGAGGGGGTGTAGAAGGACAGTCGTGAGTTGAGGCAGTCTGGTCCGATGTCATAGAGTGATTTGTGTGCGTGGGTAAGCAGTCGGAAAGTGATCCTCTTATTGACGGGTAGCCAGTGGAGGTCTTTAAGGTGACCAGAGATGTGTTCGTTGCGTGGGAGGTCTAGTATGAGCCTGGCTGAGGCGTTTTGGATTCGTTGGAGTTTCTTCTGGAGTTTTGCGGTGGTACCCGCGTAGAGGGTGTTTCCGTAGTCCAGTCGGCTCGTGACCAGAGCGTGGGTGACTGTTTTCCTTGTATCGGAGGGGATCCAGCGAAATGTTTTTCTGAGCATGCGAAGAATGTTGAAGCAGGAAGAGGATACGGCGTTGACTTGTCTGTTCATTGAGAGTGAAGAATCCAGGATGACGCCTAGGTTCCGTGCGTGGTCTGTCGGGATGGGTGCTTTTCCGAGGGCTTCCGGCCACCAGGAGTCGTCCCATGCAGAGGGGGATGTACCTAAGATGAGGACTTCTGTTTTGTCTGAGTTCAGTTTTAGACGGCTTTGTTTCATCCATTCGGCAACTTCTTTCATTCCTTCGTGTAGGTTAGTTTTGGCGGTGCTGGGGTCATTGGTGAGAGAGAGGATCAGTTGAGTGTCGTCCGCGTAAGAGATGATGTTGAGGTTGTGTTGGCGTGCGATGGCCGCGAGGGGGCTCATGTAAACGTTGAAGAGGGTGGGACTGAGTGAGGATCCTTGTGGTACGCCGCAGATGACTTCAGAGGCCTCGGACTTGAATGGAGGAAGGCGGACTCTCTGGGTTCTTCCGGTGAGGAACGAGGTGATCCATTCAAGTGCTTTTCCTTGGATTCCGATGTTATAGAGGCGTTGTAGGAGGGTGCTGTGGCAGACTGTGTCAAAGGCTGCGGAGAGGTCGAGGAGGATGAGGGCGACTGTGTCTCCATTGTCTAGTAGCGTTCGAATGTCGTCTGTTGCTGCGATGAGGGCGGTCTCAGTGCTGTGTTTTGCTCGGAAGCCAGATTGTGAGGGGTCGAGGGATTTGTTGGCTTCGAGGAAGGTGGCGAGCTGGTTGTTGACAGCTTTCTCGATGACTTTGACCGGGAATGGGAGAAGCGAGATGGGGCGGTAATTTTTGAGTTCGGTGGGGTCCGCTGTTGGTTTTTTCAGAAGGGCGGTGAGTGCAGCGTGTTTCCAGTCTTCCGGGAAGGTGGCGGAGTTGAAGGAGCAGTTGATGACGTCTCTGAGGTGCGGAGCTATGACGGAGTCTGCTTTGTTGAAGATGTGGTGAGGGCATGGGTCTGTGGGGGATCCTGAGTGGATTGAATTCATCAGGCGGATGGTGTCCTCAGTGGAGATTGGGTTCCAGTCGTTGAGAATGTTCACGGGGGGAAAATGATCAGCAAATGGTAGGGTGGGTTGATTTCCGGGTTGGTTGTCAAAGCTGTTGTGGATGTCTGCAATCTTGTTGTGGAAAAATGATGCTAGGGAGTCGCAGAGGGTTTGAGAGGGGGTGATGTCGTTGGAGTTGGCCGAGGGATTGGAAAATTCCTTGACGATGTTGAAAAGTTCCTTGCTGTTGTGGGCGTTGTTGTCAAGTCGATCCTTGAATGCTGTTTTCTTGGCTTTTCGGATCAGTTGGTGGTGAGTGCGGGTGGCGTGTTTGAAGGCGACCTTGGTGCTGGTGGTTGGGTCTTTTTTCCAGGCCTTTTCAAGGGAGCGGCGGAGTTTCTTGGACTTCTTGAGGTCATCGTTGAACCATGAGGCCTTCTTGCTGCCAGGTTTGCTTTGCCGTTTTTTCAGTGGTGCTAAGGTGTCGGCGGTGTTGGATAACCATAGGGTGAGGTTAGCGGCGGCTTCGTTGGCGTCAGAGGAGGGGGCTGGGGGGTTTTGAAGTAGTGCTGACATTGCAGTCAGTGGTAATGGCTACTGTTCTAATGCTGTCATTGCGTCAGTAGTGGGGGCTGCTGTCCTAATGCTGACATTGCAGTCAGTGGTAGGGGCCACTGTCATAGTGCTGACATTGCAGTCAGTGGTAATGGCTACTGTCCTAATGCTGTCATTGCGTCAGTAGTGGGGGCTGCTGTCCTAATGCTGGCATTGCAATCAGTGGTAGGGGCCACTGTCCTAATGCTGACATTGCAATCAGTGGTAATGACTGCTGTCCTAATGCTGGCATTGCAGTCTGTGGCAGGGGATGCTGTCCTAATGCTGACATTGGAATCAGTGGTAATGTCTGCTGTCCTAATGCTGACATTGCAGTCAGCGACGGTGTCTCCTGTCCTAATGCTGACATTGCAGTCCGTGTCAGGGGCTGCTGTCCTAACCCTGGCATGCAGTAGTGTGCGACGCTAACCATTCGCCCTTGCAGGCCCACCCTGCCTGCTCCCCCACCCCTGCCCTTAGGTAATTGGCGGGAATTTAATACACGACCCGCCTGGCCGGGCTCTCGTGTCCTCTCCTTCGTTTACAACCCCCTTTTAATATATTCACTCTCGCTGTCTGATGCTATCTGCTCCCGGAGCCCCAGCAGCGAGTATAAAGTATTCATGAGTCGTTTATGAACCTGCGCCTCCCTCACATGTATTATCCTTGGGTGGGGGCCATGTGGGGAGGGGCGCTTGATTTATGCCGCGCAGCCTCGCTGTCGTCCATTAAACCGTGGAGCCGTCATCCCTTT
The DNA here is from genome assembly GCF_964263255.1 of Lissotriton vulgaris. NCBI lineage: Eukaryota > Metazoa > Chordata > Amphibia > Caudata > Salamandridae > Lissotriton > Lissotriton vulgaris. The sequence goes on from NC_141695.1 coordinate 191,037,483, forward strand.
TGCATTAATATCACCGGGATCACACCGATCGCATCACATTTATTAGGAAGAGAGAATTAAAGAGCCGAGGCCCGTTATTAACTTATTCCTCTGTTTATTCGGAGCCCCCTCCTGGCAATAAACAACTCGACTCTTTAAAGCCTGGTGGCGGAATTCACCGCTTGGATTCTCCATTAGGTGTCTGTCACTCGAGGGCTCCCTGCTGTCTCGGAACTAAGTGCTCCTGGGGTCTCTTGGAACTGCCAGCCACAGGGCCAACGCTGAGACACAGGCAGCAACTCAACCGCACGTCAGAGGAAGTGACATCAGCAACCTTCGACTTGCCCTTCCTGTGACATCACAAGGGTGACTCTTGTGCAATTCTTGGTACCCCGACCACCTCCATCTTACAGCTGAGGGGCTAGGGGAAAGCCTGATAGTAAACAGTCCTCCTAGTCCCTCATTTTGAGTGCAGGAGTGGGGATTAAAGGGGTGGGAAGTCTAAGAGGGGAAGCAAATCCGCACCCCCATATTTAACGATACCAGCAGGTGTGTAATTATCGACAGGTACAGATTGAACCCTGAGAATACCCTAGGAAATGAAGAATGACAGGGATAATTAGTTAACATGTTGAATTTCCTCAGTAGTGACTATTTCGCCCAAGCAGTTTCCCTCAACGGTTTCAGCTGCTGAAAACAGGGAACATTTGACGGGTCAGTGGTTATCAAACTGATATTTCTCATTGGGCAAGATAGCCTTACTGGCCCCTTGTCGATTTACAGGACCCTCACAATCAGGGCATTATAATTTATCGTTTTCAGCTATTGCTGCCATCATGACTCATGAGACCGAGGGTAGGAAGGGCTACCCCTCATTGATGTCTATGATTGGCTCTGCACATGTGTCTGTCAGCTCTTTTTTCCCCTGCAGTTTTATGTAGCGGAACTCGACCCGAGTCACAATGCACCACATATGGAAACAGCAAAAACAAGGAGAAATGAAACATTTCTCCTAGTTTTTGCCAGGATAAAAACAGGTTTTCCCTTGTGTTATTTTTGCCACTGCCCCATATTTACGCCACCCTTGTAAATATGAGGCTGTGTCAAAATCAATGGACATTGCGGTGGAAAGCCTCCCGCAACAACCATTGCCCTGCCGCTAAGTATAGCATGAAAGGGTGCCTTACTTACAAGGCAGAAAAAAGTAAATGTGCCAACAAGGGATTCTTTTACAAAAGAATTTTTGTCAATTGGAATAGTTATATTTAAGGAGCCCTAATTAGTGACTTCAAAGGAACTAATTAACAAAGTCAATGATATTCATTCAAAACAAAAGACATATATCAATCAAAAAACAAAACAATCATGGTGTTTACTTTCTTTAACCCCTTCCATTCTCGCGTCGGCGCTGCGCACGTCGTTGGCGATGCAGCCCCCCCCCCCCCACTCTGTAGAACGCCCGCACTGTGGCGGAATGTCCTCCGCGGTAAATGGCTTAACCCCTTCACTGCTAGGCCCCCCCACCCCCCCCCTGTGCTAAGTCTTGTTTTGGCTATTTGGGGTGGTTCACACTTAGGCCCCTGTAAAATTTTGACCACATAAGGTATCCACGCCAAATTTGCCTCCTTTTTTTCCAACATCATAGGGATTCTAAATGTACCCAGGGTTTGTGGATTCCCCTGGAGGGGACCCATGAAATTAGCCATAATACAGGTACATTCTATATTTGTTTTGTAAAATGGGTAAAAAGGGCTACAGATGAAAGCGTTTCCCTGCAAATGGTATCAACAAATGGGTTGTGGTGCTGAAATCACCATCTTCCCAGCTTTCAGGGACAAGCAGCATTTTGTCAGAAAACCAAACTCTTTTACACAGTTTTGACATTTTTCTGGGACATAGCCTAATTTTGCTATTTATTGTGCTTTTAACTCCTTCCAGTTAATGATAGAAATGGTTATAAAAGCAATAATGGATCCTGGAAAGCTATGCATTTTAGAAAAGTAAACACACTTCTGAATTCAGCAAGGGGTCATTTGTGTAGATCCTTCAAGGTTTCTTCATAGAAACTAACAGTTAAATATAGGAAAAATTGAAAATTAGTTGGAAAAAACAGCCATTTGTGCCAATGTTTAACTTCTTCTAATTGTGACAGCTGTTTGAAAGAAATATACTGTTACATCTGCTAGACCTTTTTGGTTGTGGGGATATATAGGACTTGTAAGTTCACCAAGAACCTGACGAACCCAGAGCCAATAACTGAGCAGCGTCTTGCAATGGTTTTTCATTATGTTCCGGGTATATAGCAATTAATTTGGGAGAATATATACATGGAAAAATCGGTATGAAAGACACCTATGTATTTCTGAAATTGGAACAAAATATAGAGTTCAGAAACAGTAGATTTTTGCACATTTCCGAAATTGTGAGTACCCGTACTAGCATGAGACTTATAGGTCATTTTTTTAAAATGACTTCTTTTTTACACATTGTCTTTCATTTGGAAGACAGAAATGCATCGAACGACAATAAGTAATAACAGTTGCTCTACAATTCTGTGTTACCCTACGTCTCCCGAAAAAATGGTACCTCACTTGTGTGGGCAGGCCTAGTGCCTGCGACAGGAAACGGTCCAAAACGCAACGTAGACACACTTTATTTTTACAGTGAAAACTGACCCTTTTTTGCAAAGTGCCTAGCTGTAGATTTTGAACCCTATATCTGCCGGCACCTAGGGAACCCTAGCAAACCTATACATTTTTTAAAAGTAGACACCCAGGTAAATCCAGGATAAGGTGACTTGTGTGGCTCTAGCCAGGTTCTGTTACCCAGAATCCCTTGCAAACCTCAACATTTTACAAAAAAATAAATTTTTCTCACATTTCTGTGGTGGAAAGTTCTGGAATCTGCGTGGATCCACAAACTTCCACCCACCCCACGTTCTCCAAAGTCTTACAAGAAAAATGGTACCTCACTTGTGTGGGAAGGCTTAGTGCCCGCAAAAGGAAATTGACCAAAATGCAGCATGGACACACCACATTTTCACAGTGAAAACTGACCCTTTTTTTGCAAACTGCCTAGCTGTAGATTTTGTACCCTAGCTCTGCCGGCACCTAGGGAAACCTAGCAAACCTATAAATTTTTTAAAGCTAGACACCCAGGGAAATCCAGGATGGGGTGACTTGACTGGCTCTCACCAGATTCTGGTACCCAGAATCCTTTGCAAACCTCAACATTTGTCAAAGAAAACACATTTTCCTCACATGTCTGTGGTGGAAAGTTCTGGAAACGCATTCCCCAAAGTCTTATGAGAAAAATGGCACCTCATTTGTGCGGGTAGGCCTAGTGCCTGTGACAGGAAACGGGCCAAAACTCAACATGTTCACACAACATTTTCAAAGTGAAAACTGACCCTTTTTTGCAAAGTGCCTAGCTGTAGAATTTGAACCCTAGCTTTGCCGGCACCTAGGGAAACCTAGAAAATCTATAATTTTTTTTAAAACTAGACTCCCAGGGGAATCCAGGATGGGGTAACTTGACTGGCTCTCACCAGGTTCTTTTACCAAGAATCCCTTGCAAACCTCAAAATTTGTCAAAAAAACAAAGTTTCCTCACATTTCTGTGGTGGAAAGTTCTGGAATCTGCGTGGATCCACAAACTTCCACCCATCCCGCGTTCTCCAGAGTCTTCCGAGAAAAACATACCTCACTTGTGTGAGTAGGCCTAGTGCCCACGACAGGAAACAGCCCGAAACGCAATGTGGACACGCCAGTGAAAACGGACCCATTTTTTGCAAAGTGCCTTGCTGTAGATTTTTAACCCTAGCTCTGCCTGCACCTAGGGAAACCTAGCAAGCCTATACATTTTTTGAAAACTAGACACACAGGGGTATCCAGGATGGGGTGACTTGACTGGCTTTCACCAGGTTCTGTTACCCAGAATCCCTTGTAAACCTCAACATTTGTCAAAGAAAACACATTTTCCTCACATTTCTGTGGTGGAAATTTCTGGAATCTGTGTGGAGCCACAAAATTCCACCCACCCGGCTTTCCCCAAAGTCTTACGAGAAAAATGGTACCTCACTTGTGTGGGAAGGCCCAGTGCCCGCTATAGGAAATAGCCCGAAATGCAGCATGGACACACCACATTTTCACAGTGAAAACTGACCCTTTTTTTGCCAAGTTCCTTGCTGTAGATTTTTAACCCTAGCTCTGCCCTCACCTAGGGAAACCTAGCAAACCTATACATTTGTAAAGCTAGACACGCAGGGGAATCCAGGATGGGGTGACTTGACTGGCTCCCGCCAGGTTCTGTTACCCAGAATTCCTTGCAAACCTCATCATTCGTAAAAAAAAAAAACTACATTTTCCTCACATTTCTGTGGGTGAAAGTTCTGGATTCTGCGTGGATCCACACAATTCCACCCACCACGCGTTCCCCAAAGTCTTCAGAAAAAAATGATACCTCACTTGTAAAATATGTAAATTGATACTTGTATAGCGCACTACTCACCCCCAAGGGTCTCAAGGCGCTTGTACGAATACCGCTGTGGAACCCATCCTGGCTTTCCCTGTGAGGCGTCCACTCCTGGGCACCCCCAAGGTGGAGGCCAGGCATCCTTAGCGTTGTGGAGATTAAGCAAGCTATTGCCCAGAGTTGCAGAGTGGAACTCCATGATTGGAACAGGCACCAAGGCGAGAATTATCAGGTCAGTGGAATTTTGTGCCCAAGACCCGCCGAGCAGGGAATTGAACCCTGGCCCCGGGCTAGACCTCTTCATCAGGGTCTGCCGCTCTAATCATTGAGCCACATGTGTGGGTAGGCCTAGTGCCTGCGACAAAACCCTAGAAAACCTATACATTTTTTAAAACTAGATACGCAGGGGATTCCAGGGAAGTATGGCTTGTGTGAATTTCTTACCCAGAATCCCCTGCAAATCTCAAATTTAGCTGAAAATATGAATGAATGAATGAATGAAATAAAACTTATAACGCGCAACTTTGCCCGGAAGGCGCCTATATATCACTTTTTCCACATATTTTTGTGTGGGAAAGTTGTGGCATCACCGGGCTGACACAAATTTCCTACCACCCAGCATTCCTCCAGGTCTCCCGATACAAATGATACCTCCCTCATGTAGGAGGCCCAAGTACCTGCGACAGGCAAGTGCCCAATAGGTATTGAGGTGACATCAAAATTGCCTATCACAAAACGACCTGGTTTTGCAAGGGGGATCACCTGGGTTTTTGGCCCTGTGCTTGGCGGCCAGCTAGGGAAACCTACCAAACCCACACACTTCTGAAAACTAGACACCTAGGGGATTCAAGGGAGGTATGACTTGTGTGGATGCCCCAACGTTTTCTTACCCAGAATCCCCTGCAAACCTCAAATTTAGCTGAAAAAATCAAGTTTCCACATATTTTTGTGTGGGAAAGTTGTGGAATCACTGGGCTGACACACATTTCCTACCACCCAGAGTTCCCCCAGGTCTCCCCAAAAAATGTTGCCTCATTCGTATGGGAGGCCCAAGTACCTGCGACAGGCATGGGCCCAAAACGTACTGAGTCGACATCAAAATTGCCTATTAAAAAATGACCTGATTTTGCAAGGGGGGGGGGGAGGTGTTGGCCCTGTGCTCGTTGGCCAGCTGTGAAATCTAGACACTAGGGGAATTCCATGGAGATATGGTTTGCGTGGGGGGCATGGCTTCATCTGCAATGGCAGCAGACGTGTCCGAATAGAGCTCCACCGGAGGCTCCCCTTCACAGGCCCAGATCATCGTATGTAGACCCATGTGGGGGCCCCTGCTGGGTGAAACTCTTTCAGGATTGCGGTCCGGATCCCCGCTGTGGTTTGCGTATCGCCCGAGCCCTGACCAGTGGACTTTGCCCGGAATGGGCCGCCCTGCATGAAAAACCTGCGGCTGACATAAGCTATGCGAGCCCAGGGCTCGGCTCCGCCCACGGGGCCGTGGAACATGGTGCCGCCGTGCTGACCAGGTGAGAGCGGACTACGGCCGCTGGCCCTGTTGCTGTCTGACTGGACGTTGCCTGCTGGTATGGCGTGGTATACTTGAGGCTCTGGCAATAACGCCTGCCAACCTCTGACTCACGAAGATCCTTGAGTTGCTGCCGCTGCATGGAGGGGCCGCCCGATTGTGAGCGGTGGCGCGGCCCCTGGCTGCCTGGATAGCCATTCCCGTCGTGGCTGTGCTGGGGGGGCCCCAGCGAGCGGACGACAAGTGTGACTGAACACCCTGCCATCGAGCATCTGTTCATCGGTGGGTGGCTGGGCGGATTTGGAGCCTTGGACGGACTGTCTAGGGAATTTTGATGCGCGGCGCCTCCCCACCGTCCGCTTTGGCAGCCGGAGACCAGATAATGGATGTGGCCGTCGCCCGGCCCATTGCCACTGCTGCAGTCTTTGCGGCGAGATCAAGATGAACTACGTGCAGGATGCAGGAAAAGTATGTGAATGCCCTGTCGTCATCTTAATGGGCATCTATTGTTGTGCGGCGGTGCAAGAATGAGACACCTGCTGCACCACTTGCAAATAGTTGCCAAGTGCACCCTCCGGTCCTGCTGCGGGCAGACGATTGCTGAGTGCTGCCTCTACCGGTGGACTGATGCTGCCATTGCCGGATCTGATGAGGTGAGCCCCTGCTGAGCAGCTGTCTGCTTGTGAGACACTGATTCCTGCCTACAGCGCCATTACCCCCTTTGCTAATACTAATGACACTGCATACTGTGGCGTGGGGAGACTGAGGCACACTCAGAACTGAGTGCTACAGAGCGCACTGCTGGCACCCCCATGAGTGACTTGGGTGAAAGCACACTTGTGGGGATTGCAGCTGCCCCACCCCACGGCAGGCCAAAGTGACCCCTGTTCTCCCCTACGCTGGCGCTGCATGGGTGCAAGACCGCTATATTGTCGCGTGGTGCCCCGCAGACTGTGGCAATGACGAGGCACACATTGGTGTACTAGCGGGAGCTGGCCAGCTGGCGCGGACACATTGCTGATTTGGTGTGCCACGACCGAGACTCCCTTGCAAGGTCCCCAGATGGCTACTGGTGGTGGATCTCACTGACACACGCGGATAGATACATCACCGGCGAGGATTGTACCTGACCCATCACCGGGACGTGGAAGTGAACCGCTGTCTGGGAAGCCCTGCGTAGATGTGTGGTGTGGAAGACGGTTGTGCCACAGAAGGGATACCTGTACGAGGCAGGGGCACCCTCGCTGCTGACATCTTGGGCTGTGAAGTGGCGGCTGGGCTCGTTGGAGGATTCATGGCCTGACAGCGCTGGACTGGGGCCCTGCCGTGCGCGAGGCGGCGCAGATGCGTGACAACTGCAACTAATGTCGGGTGGCACCCGTGCGCGGACTGGAGCGGGAGGTACTCAGGCCCCACCACTGTCACCCAAGCCCAAATTGTACAAAATGTCGAAGCAGGGACACGGGGATCAAACTGCGAATAAGCTGGACGCGGTGCTTGCTGCGATGGAACGGCTGGAAGAAACAGTTAAGCAGACCCGCACATCTTAGGAATGTAAAGTAGATAAGGTGGCCATTGACCTCACTCACCTACATGTGGACCATCGAAAACTCACAGATCGCACCACAGTATTGGAAACAGTGCTTGCTGATATTAAACCGCAGGTGACCCAGACGGACAAGCATGTACAGGATTTACTAAATAGAGTGGAGTTCCTGGAGGACAGGGCAGAGGACGCTGAAGGACGCGTGCGGAGAAATAATGTGCGCATAGTGGGGGTGCTGGAACACTGGGAGGGGAGAGAGCCTGCCTTGCATATGGAGAACTGGCTCAGAGATCTGCTTCCGGAGGGGTCCCTCTCACCAAACTTTGTCATCGAACGCGCGCATAGGGTCCCAGCAAGGCCCCTTCCCACAGGATCGAACCCAAGACCCATACTCCTCCACCTCCTCAATTATCGAGACAGCAACGCAATCCTCCAGGAAACTAGGAAGCTGCCAGACGTTCTTATAGACAACTATAAAATAATGTTTTTTCCGGACTATACTATCCAAGTTCAGAGACATAGTTCATCCATCATGGCAGTGAAAAAACACCTTCGGCAAAACAACCTGAAATACTCGCTGCTCTTTCCGGCACAATTACGGGTGGTCGCAAGTGATAAAGCTCACTTCTTTGCCACACCAGAAGAGGCAGGGGACTGGCTGAATACCTTCGCTGCTGCGGGACCTTGAGATGATGCATCGACAACCTTGCCGAAACTAAGAGGCCCTTTCTGCTGTCGACGGACAGAGCGTAGATCACTGCAGACACGGACCCCGCCTCCACTGACAGTGAGTCCGGACTCGGAATTGATTCTCAGTAAGTGGCTGGGCGCCCTTGCAGGCGGTGGCAGAAATCATCGGCTGTGAGAAGTTGGCCTGGTATATAATGCTCACTAATTCTAGTGATCACTTTGTACCATGCCAAGCAACCCTTATGATGATGGTTGTAATTCAACCTTGTAGACCAGTTATCCTAGTGGTAACGTGGACAAAGCAGTCTTAGGCTAAACTCTGAAAGGCATGTGAAGCCAGCTGTTATACCATACACAACCCCCTTGAATACCAAATGAAAGGGACACCACACAGATATATATTGAAAATATATATTGATTTATTAACTATTAAAATCCCCTGGACTCTTTATGAGCACAGAAGCACAAGCGTTAAATCACAAGACAGTTTAAAATACACAAAAGTTGCACAATATGGATGAGCCCTAGGGGCCACCTAAACCATATACTAAGAAAGTGGTATAAGAGATACCAATAGGAAAGTGAAGAGGCCTAGGGCCTTGGGAATCGCTGGAGCTATTCGAGACTGGAAATAACTAAGTCGGGAAAGGCCCACGGGACTCGGATGCAGTGTTCAAAGTGCACGCACTTTACAATACAAAGTCTATGGTGCGTAAAAAGCACAAAGTTAGAAAGTTAGGAACCTTCCGAGTGACCTACGGAGCTGAAACTTAAAACACAGGCCCTTGGGATGTGTACCAGTGCAGGAGCACCGGCGGAGCTGAGTTACCTCACCCACAGGAAGCGGGTGCACAGGGTCGAAGATGTGTCGGGTTTCGTCACGCTGGTCGATGGTGCTTGGAGCTGAAGATGCTGCAGGCGGCTCGATGAGAAGAGTTCCGGTGGATCCAAGGGTGGATCTGAAGAGTTGAAGACCTGAAAGCAGAGGGGACAGTGTTCAAAGTCACTAGCCAGTGACTACCGTGGAACCAGATTGGAACCAGGCGATGTCGGGTGCAAACAGGCGTTGTCGGGTAGCTTCTTTCTGCAGCCACGTGGATACCCGGGGTCGAGGACGTCCAGGAGTCGGTCACGAGCTGTCCCACGTAGGCTTCTCGCTGTTGGCGGTGTCGGCGACCTGATCGGAGCAAACAGGCCTTGGCAAATGCAAGCCACGCAGAAGTTGAAAGATGCTGTTCACTCGGACCAGCAAGGTCAGAGCGGGTGCTCCTTTTCACAGGAGCTTGGGTAGGTCTGGAGCAACCAGACCTGCTGTTTAAATCTTCGGGTTCGTCGCCAAGATGGCCGCTGGCCGCGTGGCTAGTGGCCGGGATGGCGCGTCGAGTGGCACAGTGCAAAAGGGCCCCACGCAGATCGTGGAGATGCTGGGGGGCTGATCTTCGGTGCAAGGGCTGCTCGGTGGTGGGGGTTCTCAGTCCCCAAAGCACAACGTCGAGGATGCCTCAGAAGCTGCGCAGTCAGCTTTACGAGTGTCTTCCAAGAGGTCCGGTCCCACGTCACTCGGTGCCTCCACGGGTCCCTTCTTTGCAGGGACTGTGGATCGGGCTCTGAGAGGTCTGGGAATCTGGTTCTTGTCGGGCTCTGGGCTCGGGCTCCGGCGGGAGGCGGCGGCAAAGCAGACGTCGAGTTGCTGGTTGGTGCCTGTGTTCACAGGGTGGTCACTCCTTGGCCACAAGGGAGATTCTTCTTCAGTCTTCTGTGCAGCAGAATGTCGAAGTCCAGTCTTCTTCTTAGTTTTAAGTTGATTTCGGGATGATCTGCTGTGCAATGGCACTGCTCCCCCTCTTATTCCAATCTAGGGGGTGGATCACCTACTAGGTCCCTCCTCTGGGAGGAACCAGGAAGGGGGGCGGTTACACCCCCTTTCCTTTGTCCAGCTCCGCGCCAGGACTGGGGCTGGAAGGCCCCAGAACCGGTTTGGGCTGGCCTATGCACGGGGACACCTTGTGTGCCCCGGGCATGTCTGATTCTATTCAGCCCTGTCCTACCCAATACACAAAATCCTGTCTGGGGTGGTGCTCGCACCTCCCAAGGCAGGAAACCCTTTGTCCAGGCCACCATCTGCCGAGTTTCGGTCAGCAGCAGGAGGCCAGACTTGTGTCTGTGGTGGCAGCGTCCATTTTGTGAAGCTGAGGCTCTGTTTAACTTTAACCGGGGTTAGGGTTACACACATGTCGTATCCCTCTAGAAGGGTGGAATGCTATCCCCGTCGCCAGAATTGGCGAGGGGATAGTATTCCAATTCGTATGACACCTTACTCGACATGTTTTGATAAAGCCAAACCAAAGATAGCATTTAACCGCGAGGATTATAATGCACTTAAGAGTATATGGTATGGCAATATCCCGGAACAGCTTAGGGAGTGGTTCCCGACAGCTGCAGACAGGCTCAGCTCATGCCAGAGCACCATCTCACATATTTCCAAGCACTCTGCCTCCAGGATTGATGAGGCCTTCCATAGGAGTGGCTGATAGGAACATATGTGTCCAGTTTAGGGTTAGGCACAGACATACTGTACCTAAGTAAGAGGTGGTTACACCGACTTACCCCAGCTGAGTGATCAGCCAGTTGTGTCAAATATGGAGGCCAGGCCAGGGGTGGCACAATACGTGCTGCAGCCCCTGGTAGGCCTTGGATACACCTATGCCCTGGGCACCTAGGGTGCACTATTACAGGGGCTCATAAGGTGAACCAGTTCCAATTCGTAATGCACCTAGAGTGCATTGGCAGTAATTTAGAGAGAGAACAGCAGGCTGTGGGTCTGATTAGCAGGCCCACAGCCACATTAAGTCAGAAACCAGTGAAGCAAAAAGCAAAAATTTGGGGTGACCATAGGATAGCAGACCCTACTCTCCTACATAACCCCCCCCCAAACGCAGGGACATTAGACTAACCTTGACCAGTTGTGTCTTCATGTTCTAAGTGGAAGTACCTGGAGAGACCATCTGCGTTGCCATGGTCAGTCCCTGGGCGGTGCTCCACTGTAAAGTCCATCCCCTGTAGGGAAATGGACCACCTGAGTAGTTTGGGGTTTTCACCCTTCATCTGATTAAGCCATAGGAGGGGCTTATGGTCGGTCTGAATCTTGAAGTGAGTGCCAAATAAGTATGGTCTCAACTTCTTCAGGGCCCACACCACAGCAAAGGCCTCCCTCTCTATAGCTGACCAACGTTTCTCTCTGGGGGTCAGCCTTCTGCTAATGAAAGCAATGGGCTGGTCCTGGCCATCTACATTAAGCTGTGAAAGCACTGCTCCCACTCCCAACTCAGAAGCATCTGTTTGGACAATGAACTCTCTTGAGTAGTCAGGACTCTTCAGGATAGGTGCAGAGCACATGGCCTTCTTCAGGTCATCAAATGCCTTTTGACAGATTTCTGTCCACTGAACCTTTTTGGGCATCTTCTTGGATGTCAGATCATTAAGAGGAGTCACAATGGACCCATAGTTCTTAACAAACTTCCTGTAGTACCCAGTCAGGCCCAAGAAAGCTCTGACCTGAGTCTGGGTAGTTGGAGGGGACCAGTCCTTGATGGTCTGGATCTTACTCTCCAGTGGTTGAACTTGGCCTCCACCTACAAGGTGGCCCAGGTATACAACCTTGCTCTGCCCTATCTGGCACTTTGTTGCCTTGATAGTGAGGCCTGCCTTCTGCAGAGCCTCAAGCACTTCCTTCAGGTGGATCAGGTGATCCTCCCAGGTGGAGCTAAAGACAGCAATATCGTCCAGATAAGCTGCACAAAAGTCATCCAACCCAGTGAGGACTTGGTTCACCAACCTTTGGAAGGTGGCAGGTGCATTTTTCAAACCAAAGGGCATCACCACAAACTGATAATGCCCACTAGGGGTAGAAAATGCTGTCTTGGCTTTAGACTCCTCAGCTAACCTGATTTGCCAGTAGCCAGCTGTTAAGTCAAATGTGCTCAAATATTTGGCAGAAGCCAACTTGTCAATGAGCTCATCTGCCCTTGGAATAGGGTGTGCATCTGTCCTGGTGACAGCATTGAGTCCTCTGTAATCCACACAGAACCTCATCTCTCTCTTGCCATCTTTGGTGTGAGGTTTGGGGACCAGAACCACTGGGCTAGCCCAGGGGCTCTCTGAAGGCTCAATGACACCTAATTCCAGCATCTTTTGCACCTCAGTCTTTATACAGTCCCTGACGTGGTCAGGTTGCCTGTAAATTTTGCTTTTTACAGGAAGACTGTCACCAGTGTCCACCACATGTGTACACCAGTTAGTTTGACTGGGTGTCAATGAGAACATATGCCTGTATGCCTGTAGAACTTGTCTGCAGTCATGTTGCTGATGTTCAGTGAGGCTGCCACCTAAGGCCACACCATCAACTGAGCCATCCTCAGGGTTCTGAGTGAGCAGGTCTGGGAGAGGGTCACTCTCTTCCTCCTGTCCCTCATCTGTAGCCATGAGCAAGCCCATGTCTGCCCTGCTGACATATGCCTTCAATCTGTTCACATGGAGCACCCTGTGGGGGCTCCTGGGAGTTCCTAGGTCCACCAAGTAGGTAACCTCTCCCTTCTTTTCCAGAATTGTATGGGGTCCAGACCATTTGTCTTGGAGTGCTGCTGGGGCCACTGGCTCCAACACCCATACCTTCTGTCCAGGCTGAAATTCAACAAGGACAGCCTTTTGGTCATGCCAAGCTTTTTGTAATTCTTGGCTAGCCTCAAGGTTTTTGGATGCCTTTTCCATGTACTCTGCCATCCTGGAGCGGAGACCAAGTACATAGTCCACTATGTCCTGTTTAGGCTTTTTGAGAGGTAACTCCCATCCTTCCTTCACAAGACACAGGGGTCCTCTTACAGGGTGCCCAAACAACAATTCAAAGGGGCTGAAGCCAACCCCCTTTTGAGGGACCTCTCTGTAAGCGAACAAAAGGCAGGGCAGAAGGATGTCCCATCTTCGCCTGAGCTTTTCAGGTAATCCTTTAATCATGCCCTTTAGGGTCTTGTTAAATCTCTCAACAAGCCCATTGCATTGTGGGTGATAAGGAGTGGTGAACTTGTAGTTTACACCACATTCCTTCCACATAGCTGTCAAATATCCAGACATGAAGTTGGTACCTCTATCTGATATTACCTCCTTAGGAAACCCCACTCTGGAGAAAACTCCAAGTAAGGCCCTGGCCACAACAGGAGCTGTTGTGGTCCTAAGGGGAATTGCCTCTGGGTACCTGGTGGCATGATCCACTACCACCAGTATGAATCTGTGCCCAGATGCTGTAGGGGGATCCATTGGACCAACAATATCAATCCCCACTCTCTCAAAGGGAACCCCCACCACAGGTAGTGGTATCAGGGGGGCCTTTGTTGTTCCACCTGCTTTACCACTGGCTTGGCAGGTTTCACAGGAGCGACAAAACTCCTTGGTGTCTTCAGACATGTGAGGCCAGTGAAAGTGAGGGACAAGCCTGTCCCAAGTCTTGTTCTGGCCTAGGTGTCCTGCTAAAGGAATATCATGAGCCAAGGTGAGTAGGAAGCCCCTAAATTGCAGAGGTATAACCAACCTCCTGGTAGCACCAGGCTTGGGGTCTCTAGCCTCTGAATAAAGGAGTCCATCGTCCCAATATACTTTATGGGCACCTTGAGCATTCCCAGCAGCCTCAGCAGCAGCCTGCTGTCTGAGGGGTTCAAGAGAAGGACAGGTTAACTGAGCCTGCCCCAAGTCTGCCCTAGAAGGTCCCCCTGTCCCCAGAAACTCAACCTGATCAGGTTCAAGTTCTTCAGGGACAGTTCCTTCAGGGGTCTCAAGATCAGTTTCCTGTGAAGCCTGATCCTCACTTGTAGGCAGTTGGGAAGGCGCAGCCTTAACCCTCCTGTTCTTCTTCTTGGGAGGTACTTGGTCCATTGTTCCAGGATCCAAGACCTGAGGTTCAGAGAGGCACTTTTTGGCCTGTGACCTGGTCACAGCAAGGACATGTGATGATATCCCTAACATCTCTGCATGAGTCCTGTACTCAACTTCTGACCATAGAGAGTTCTCCAGGTCATTGCCCAACAAACATTCTACTGGGAGATCAGCACTAACCACAACTTTCTTTAGGCCAGTTACCCCTCCCCAGGAAAAGTTAACAAGTGCCACACTATGTGTAGTAGTGACATTGCTGGCATTGGTCACCAGGTAATCATCGCCTGGCATGTATTGTCCAGGGTCCACAAAGTTAGGTGTCACCATAGTGACACTGGCACATGTGTCCCTGTAAGCTTGAGCCACTTTGTTGTTAATCAAAGGTGTCTGTCTGTATTTGCCCAGGTTACTGGGACTTATGTCAGGGGTCAAATCTATGTCCCCTTCACAAACCAGAACAGCCTGTGTAAGAGTTCTGACTAGGTCAGAATCTCCTTCAGTTCCCAAAGTGATTCCCACTAAACCCTTGGCTTGAGGACCAACACTGCTAACTGTACTAGTGGGTGCAGGTGCCTTAGGGGCTGCAGTGCTGGGGGCTCCACCCTTTTTACACTCACTTGTCCAGTGAGAGGTGTTCTTACAAGTTTTACACCAGGGTTTCTTCTGACCTTCTTTCTTCTTCTTCTTGGAAGTTTGGGACCCACCCTCTGTCTCAGTTTGGGGCCCTGTTGAAGACTTCTGGTCTTTAGTTTTCTGCTCCCCACCCTTCTGGTCTGTTTTCTTCTGGTCACCACCCTGGTTCTGGTTCTGGTTCTTTTGCTTAACTCTGGTTCTTACCCATTTATCTGCCCTCTTTCCCAATTCTTGGGGAGAGGTCAGATCTGAGTCAACCAAATGTTGATGCAACTGCTGGTTCTGACAATTATTTAAAATTTGTTCTCTCATCAGCAAATTATACAATCCTTCATAGTCTGTAACCTTGCTTCCCAGCAACCATCCCTCCAGAGCCTTAGTGGCACACTCAACAAATTCAGACCAGTCCTGAGTCTGTGTCTTCTGGGTATCTCTGAACATTAACCTGTACTGTTCAGTGGTTAAGCCTAACCCATCAATCAGAGCACTCTTCAGGACCAGGTAGTTTCTAGAATCCCCATCACTAACTGTGAGGAGTCTGTCTCGGCCTCTACCTTCAAAGGAGAGCCACAAGATTGCTGCCCACTGCTCCTGAGGGATCTGCTGTACTCTGCAGGCTCTCTCCATTGCAGTAATCCATTTATGGATGTCATCCCCAGCTTTGTAGGGGGGCACAATCTTACTCAGGTTTCTATTATCAAAAGACCTGTCTTTATCCTTGTGGATATTGCTGCCACCAGTGGGTTCTATTACCCCACTCTCTCTAGGCTGTCTTGCTCTAGCAAGTTTCTCTTGGGCCAGGGCAATCTCTAACTCTTGTCTCTGGACTCTCAATTCAGCCTCTCTAATTTGAGATTCTCTCAATTTGGTCTCATGTTCCCTTCTCTGAGGGCTAGTCATCCTCCTTCTGGAGTGACCATGAGAACCTCTAGAAGCATAGGAGTTGTCAGAGTCACCTGAGTGAATCCTTCTCCTCCTAGGCTCCTGGTTAAGTCCACCTGAGGGTCTGAATGGGTTGTTACCTGATTCATTCCCAAGTTGACTTAAGTTAGCCTGGTTCAGTCTACTGACCAGCACCTGACTATCTCTGTCATCATCTGACTCACTGCTTTCCACCTCCTCCCCCTCTTCTTCTTCCTCTTCCTCTACATCTACTTGAGGAGCTCCAGTGATGGAGGCATCCTCATCTACTAGGATGATAGGGGCAGGGGGGTCTACAGTGTCATCCTCTGAAGGATGGCCTCCTTCAGCATTCCCTGTGGGGTTTGCTTTAGAGGTCTTTAGAGCTTCAGACTGATCCAAAAGCTCTCTTAGGTGGTCTGCAGTAGGGGAAGGCCCTGTCTTCAGACCCCTTAAGACACAAAGCTGTCTTAATTCCTTAAAGGGAAAAATAGCAAATTTGGATGGTGCCCTTGGAGGGTCACTCTCAACAGAGACATTCCCAGTGGAACCCTCTGCTCCAGACATTGCTCTAGTGTGGGTGGATGTGTTGCAATCTACCTACACTGGTGTTTACCTACTAAACCTATCTAGTAGTTGTAGCTAGGGTGTGCTACTCCCTTTGCTCTACAACAACTAAGTTCAGTAGAACTTAAGTATACTAGTCTTGTTTTATATGTACCTAGCAGGTACCTGTATGATCTTTCAAATGATAATCTCAAAGATTGTAATGGTAAAACAACAGCAAGCTCAGATCCCAATCCGCTGCTCACCAATGTGAGAAGTTGGCCTGGTATATAATGCTCACTAATTCTAGTGATCACTTTGTACCATGCCAAGCAACCCTTATGATGATGGTTGTAATTCAACCTTGTAGACCAGTTATCCTAGTGGTAACGTGGACAAAGCAGTCTTAGGCTAAACTCTGAAAGGCATGTGAAGCCAGCTGTTATACCATACACAACCCCCTTGAATACCAAATGAAAGGGACACCACACAGATATATATTGAAAATATATATTGATTTATTAACTATTAAAATCCCCTGGACTCTTTATGAGCACAGAAGCACAAGCGTTAAATCACAAGACAGTTTAAAATACACAAAAGTTGCACAATATGGATGAGCCCTAGGGGCCACCTAAACCATATACTAAGAAAGTGGTATAAGAGATACCAATAGGAAAGTGAAGAGGCCTAGGGCCTTGGGAATCGCTGGAGCTATTCGAGACTGGAAATAACTAAGTCGGGAAAGGCCCACGGGACTCGGATGCAGTGTTCAAAGTGCACGCACTTTACAATACAAAGTCTATGGTGCGTAAAAAGCACAAAGTTAGAAAGTTAGGAACCTTCCGAGTGACCTACGGAGCTGAAACTTAAAACACAGGCCCTTGGGATGTGTACCAGTGCAGGAGCACCGGCGGAGCTGAGTTACCTCACCCACAGGAAGCGGGTGCACAGGGTCGAAGATGTGTCGGGTTTCGTCACGCTGGTCGATGGTGCTTGGAGCTGAAGATGCTGCAGGCGGCTCGATGAGAAGAGTTCCGGTGGATCCAAGGGTGGATCTGAAGAGTTGAAGACCTGAAAGCAGAGGGGACAGTGTTCAAAGTCACTAGCCAGTGACTACCGTGGAACCAGATTGGAACCAGGCGATGTCGGGTGCAAACAGGCGTTGTCGGGTAGCTTCTTTCTGCAGCCACGTGGATACCCGGGGTCGAGGACGTCCAGGAGTCGGTCACGAGCTGTCCCACGTAGGCTTCTCGCTGTTGGCGGTGTCGGCGACCTGATCGGAGCAAACAGGCCTTGGCAAATGCAAGCCACGCAGAAGTTGAAAGATGCTGTTCACTCGGACCAGCAAGGTCAGAGCGGGTGCTCCTTTTCACAGGAGCTTGGGTAGGTCTGGAGCAACCAGACCTGCTGTTTAAATCTTCGGGTTCGTCGCCAAGATGGCCGCTGGCCGCGTGGCTAGTGGCCGGGATGGCGCGTCGAGTGGCACAGTGCAAAAGGGCCCCACGCAGATCGTGGAGATGCTGGGGGGCTGATCTTCGGTGCAAGGGCTGCTCGGTGGTGGGGGTTCTCAGTCCCCAAAGCACAACGTCGAGGATGCCTCAGAAGCTGCGCAGTCAGCTTTACGAGTGTCTTCCAAGAGGTCCGGTCCCACGTCACTCGGTGCCTCCACGGGTCCCTTCTTTGCAGGGACTGTGGATCGGGCTCTGAGAGGTCTGGGAATCTGGTTCTTGTCGGGCTCTGGGCTCGGGCTCCGGCGGGAGGCGGCGGCAAAGCAGACGTCGAGTTGCTGGTTGGTGCCTGTGTTCACAGGGTGGTCACTCCTTGGCCACAAGGGAGATTCTTCTTCAGTCTTCTGTGCAGCAGAATGTCGAAGTCCAGTCTTCTTCTTAGTTTTAAGTTGATTTCGGGATGATCTGCTGTGCAATGGCACTGCTCCCCCTCTTATTCCAATCTAGGGGGTGGATCACCTACTAGGTTCCTCCTCTGGGAGGAACCAGGAAGGGGGGCGGTTACACCCCCTTTCCTTTGTCCAGCTCCGCGCCAGGACTGGGGCTGGAAGGCCCCAGAACCGGTTTGGGCTGGCCTATGCACGGGGACACCTTGTGTGCCCCGGGCATGTCTGATTCTATTCAGCCCTGTCCTACCCAATACACAAAATCCTGTCTGGGGTGGTGCTCGCACCTCCCAAGGCAGGAAACCCTTTGTCCAGGCCACCATCTGCCGAGTTTCGGTCAGCAGCAGGAGGCCAGACTTGTGTCTGTGGTGGCAGCGTCCATTTTGTGAAGCTGAGGCTCTGTTTAACTTTAACCGGGGTTAGGGTTACACACATGTCGTATCCCTCTAGAAGGGTGGAATGCTATCCCCGTCGCCAGAATTGGCGAGGGGATAGTATTCCAATTCGTATGACACCTTACTCGACATGTTTTGATAAAGCCAAACCAAAGATAGCATTTAACCGCGAGGATTATAATGCACTTAAGAGTATATGGTATGGCAATATCCCGGAACAGCTTAGGGAGTGGTTCCCGACAGCTGCAGACAGGCTCAGCTCATGCCAGAGCACCATCTCACATATTTCCAAGCACTCTGCCTCCAGGATTGATGAGGCCTTCCATAGGAGTGGCTGATAGGAACATATGTGTCCAGTTTAGGGTTAGGCACAGACATACTGTACCTAAGTAAGAGGTGGTTACACCGACTTACCCCAGCTGAGTGATCAGCCAGTTGTGTCAAATATGGAGGCCAGGCCAGGGGTGGCACAATACGTGCTGCAGCCCCTGGTAGGCCTTGGATACACCTATGCCCTGGGCACCTAGGGTGCACTATTACAGGGGCTCATAAGGTGAACCAGTTCCAATTCGTAATGCACCTAGAGTGCATTGGCAGTAATTTAGAGAGAGAACAGCAGGCTGTGGGTCTGATTAGCAGGCCCACAGCCACATTAAGTCAGAAACCAGTGAAGCAAAAAGCAAAAATTTGGGGTGACCATAGGATAGCAGACCCTACTCTCCTACATCGGCTCACTGATATCTGAGGATGCATCCAACTCAAGCCAAAGCGACATCTCCAGCGGCAACGAGCAGATTTATGGCCTACAAAACTCACAAGGCTCAACTGATCTGCCAGATGTCACACCGCAGGCTGCAGACATGTTAATGTGAACATTGCAAGACCCTGCTCTTGAATGGACTGCAGCTTGAGGTATTGTAGTTGATATGTGGGGGCAGGTAATCAGGATTGATATAATCACATTTGATAGTAATTGCTGAGATTCTGAACGTTTATGTGAGGATGTGGGTGGCATCATGATAAAGGGACAGAGGGCGAGACTCCCACAAATATTTTGTTATTGCTACATTCTCGCCAGTACATATGAGCAGCCTGGTGGGGTCTCCCTGGGCTGGCATGTTTGGGCAGCCTCCTATTTGTTGTATCCTGCCTGAAGGAGGGGAGCCTCTAGGACTCTGGACACACAAATTGTAAATTATCTGTACGTTGCGGGCAGTGCAACCCCCCCAGATAGTTTCTTGACCGTTATCTCTACAGAGAGTTTGGACGATTGTTGGTTGCACTATCGCCCTTTTGGAATTTTTTCTGTTTCTGTTTTTATTTTGGTTACGCTGTGTGATATCCTCTATTATATATGGGTTTACTCACCACAACATGCCACGAGCCAGCATGCTAGGGAAATTGTGCATTTCAAGGTCTTTCACTTCGCACAAGTACATTCATTGTAAATAATCTAGAAGGAACCATGTATATTCCATTGAGTGGAGTAGGCTTCACCTGCCAATATAAAGAGTACCATTGCAGGGCCTATAACATAAAATCAACCCCTGGTTGAAATAACCTTCCCTAGTTTCACCACCTATTTGTGTTGTCTGTCGTCCAACAATGTCCAAGTGTGAAATGTGTTAAATGTTAAATATTTTTTCCTCACTCCCTGGCATTTTTGCCCCGCCAATTTTCTAAAACCCGTTCTAAACCCCCCCCCAAAAAAAATACATGGTTCCTTCTAGATTATTTACAATGAATGTATTTGACTGAAGCTAAACCCATACATTCTGTTGTATACGAAAAAATACAAAGTTTTATATACATTTGAAAAAAAACCTTTCCTTAAAAAGAGAAATAATCAAATAAAAATAATTGAACTTTGTTTAATAAATCTTGACTGAAAGAGTGGTCTGTGGCAAGAGCAATTGTTAGCTCAGGGCCCTTGAAATATTGATTCACCGCACAGTACTGGCAATCTTCTTGTTAACTCATTTACTGGCGCAGCCTTACTGTGCTTTAGCCAAAACCCTTGTTGTTGCGTGGACACCCTGGTCTGCGGCGGGAGTGGAGAGGTTAGGAGACCTATACGCTGACGGTGCCCTATGCCTTTTGCAACCCTAACGGCGGACAACGGCGTACCGGCGAGTCAGTTCCTTCTGCATGCAGCCATCATACGGACGCTGACATCCGCGTGGGGTGACTTGACAAATGAACCACCGACCTATCAGCTGCAGTATCTGCATGTGATGGGGAGGGATCTCACGTGATCCACTGGCTGGTACAGGCCTTACTTACTCATGTACTGAAATCGCCACAGAGTCTCAGGGCACATTGGACTGATGACAGAGGCCGACCATGGACTGACAAGGAATGGGAATGTGTTGTAGCTGGTGCTACATATATACCACGCAATTCAAGGTTTAAGCTCATACAAACATATATTTTACATAGTGCATACCTCTCACCTGATAAGATCAACAAATACTTTAACATTAACACCTCTGAATGTCCGCGATGCTGCCTGCCAGACGCTGGCCTTCTGGATATGCTGTGGTTTTGCCCCTTACTTCTACCCTACTGGTGCGCCGTTACGGAGACACTCATGAAAAGCACTAACACTGAGGTACCCAACTCATGGGAGGTCTGTATTCTGGGATTTTACATGCAAACAAAAACCAGTAAAGTAAGTTCTAGATTCCGTGACCTAAGCCTTATAACTGCAAAACGATTGATAACCAAGATGTGGAAACACAAGGACCCACCAGAGATGTCCCACTGGTTAAAATCCCTAGAGACCTGGGCGCAGGCAGAGAGCACTATTTTACATAGGGAGGAAACAGCAGGGTTACGTAAATATCCCATTGCACAGGCCTGGGATGATATCCTCAAAACCCTTACACACTCTACTGCCACACCATGCACATCTCCTACGCAAAGGACAGGAGATAGGACTTAACATGTCGTATGGGTGCAATATATACTCAGAAAATACGAGGCACTGCGGCTGGCGCTGTTGGGGAAGGGCCCACACATTCCATCATGGTACCTCATGCATATGACTTTTGAGACAGAGAGCCCTGGCGACCATGCAGTCACATATGGTTCAGGAAATGTAACTTGAATCCAACACGAACCCACAGGGCTAGACATGACTGCACTCGAAAGGCACCTAAAACACCAGATGCACGTTCCTCTCAGCATTGGATATCTCCCTTTCCTTTTTTTGTTTGAGTTTCTTTTATTTTGTTGATTGTGGTTTAAGTGTTTAAAATATGGATATCTTGCATTCCGTAGTGATACGTGCTCATTTTGCCCAAGCAAAATTGTATTTTGTGCTCCCTCAACTAAATCAAATATGAGCTACACACTTCTGTTCTTATCGGGGTACTAACATATTGACAGCCACAGTTGGGAAGAGACATGCATGACAGGCATGTCCCGCTCTTCAATCAGAGGTGATGGTATGCGTGGGATATTGATGCCCATGCTGATCTGCAAATGCACGTTGCCTGCCAGGATGCCGAAGTACACCAAGCTATAACTGTGAAATTTAAATGCTTTGAACGGTGTACACAATGACATTGTACTACTAATCCTGATATAAGTGCGGCTGATATCAATGTTTGGATTATATGGAATAAGGAAAGATAAAATGCAATAAAGATATAAAAAAAAAGAATGGAGGTATGGCTTGCGTGGATCCCCCAACGTTTTCTTACCCGGGTGTTTAGTTTTCAGAAATGTGTGGGTTTGGTAGGTTTCCATAGCACGGGACCAAAAACCCAGGTGACCCCCCTTGCAAAACCAGGTTGTTATGTGATAGGCAATTGTGATGTCGCCTCAATAAGTTTTGGGCCCTTGCCTGTCGCCGGTACTTGGGCCTCCCACACCAGTGAGGCACCATTTCTATTGGGAGACCTGGGGGAACGCTGGGTGGTAGGAAATTTGTGTCAGACCAGTGATTCCTCAACTTTCCCTCACACAAATGTGTGGAAAAAGTGATTTTCAGTTAAATTTGAGGTTTGCAGGGGATTCTTGGTAAGTCATACCTCCCTGGAATTCCCTAGGTGTCTAGTTTTCAGAAATGTGTGGGTTTGGGGGGGGGCGCTAGAGGGCGCACTGCGGAATGGCTGGCTAGTGTGTCAGCTCCGCCGGACGGGCGCGAATCTGGCGGCCTTTGACCCCTCCAGTATCCCGCTACTGCCGAGGTAAACCAAGAATTTGGCGTCGGAACTTGGGACCCATATCATTATGGCACGTAGATAACACCACAGGAGCTGTGTGGAGAGATTCCGGTCAAAAAGGTGAACTGTCGCCGGAGACGCTCCAAAATGGCCGCTCGTGTGGATCGACGGACTTGCAAGCATGGGACGAACGAGTGAAGTGCGGCCAATAAACTGCCTTGCGCCGAATAGACTGGAATGTATTGAATGCCATGCGAGGCTGTGAGGTGATCGGGGACCGCGGCTGAGAGCTGAAGTGCCGTGTTTCGCCGTGCGTTCCAGCGAAAACAAGATGGAGGCGCCTTTGGAACGCATATGACCTGCAACGGCGGATGAACGGAGAAGACACTGCGGCACCTCTCTTCGCTGACTGGCGGCTGTGAGGGGCTCTGGAGGTACATGTGAGCTGTGAGTACCCCGTAGTTGTGGCTGGATGGGCTAAACAGCGGTCCCCAGGACAGCGTGATTAAGGTGGTGAACGCATAGTGAGCGGGGAGAACTGCTGCATACACAGGGTGAGAGGGAAGAACATTGTAAGCGACGCCTGGGGCTGTACCACTGACCTGCGAGATCTGGCCCTATCAGCATAACACACGGCCGGAGCCAGGGAGAGTCTCCACTCTGCAGGGGGCACTGTGGTGACGCGCCTTGTCACACGTGTGCCCCATGAGGTCCCCAGGCAGCAGCGACCATTAACACCATAAAGCGCACTACCATCACGGGCCCAGCAGTACCTCCACACAAATTAATCGACTGATGACTACACGCACAGCGAGGTGGGGGGCCGCGACATCAGCACATCGCGCCAACTCTACTACCAGTACGCCAACGGCAGGCAGCCCGAAGACGCCCGGGCACAACTCGCCAAAGCTACACAAGGACCTGGGGAAACCAGACAGGCAACAAACCAAGCTCTCGTTTGAAACTCGGAAACAGGTAAAAAATACCGCAACAGACCCTGAAGCGGAAGGCGGCCAAGAGCTGACAGAGGGAACGGGCATGGAATCAGTACTGCGAGCAATCCAGCAGAGCCTGCAGGAGATGAATGGCAAACTGGATAATGTGATGCAGAGGGTGGACAATATGGCGGCGAAGATTGAAAAACATGACGAGCGAATTGAGGAGGCAGAACAGCGGATTTCAAGGGTTGAGGACGACCACAGAACCACATCGAAGACCTGCGGTGGCCTGGAAAAAACGGTAGAGAGCCTACGTGCCAGGGTGGAGGATCAGGAAGCCAGGTCCAGGCGCAACAATGTCTGGATTTCGGGTCTGCCGGAATCCACAAACACGGGGAAAATGGAAACCTACATCGAGACACTGATGAGAGAGATCTTTGGCTCCGAAACACTGTCCTCGGTGTTCTTGGTAGAACGTGCGCATCGATCTCTGGCACCTGTACCGAAGCCTGGCGCTGCCCCGCGCATGATCATAGCCCGCATGCTCAATTACAGGGATAGAGACACGATCCTACGGCTGGCCAGAGAAATGGGTAAGATTACTCATCAAGGGAACACTCTGGAATTCTATCCCGATCACACCATGGCGGTACAACTGGCTCGGAAGGAATTCGCTCCGGTGAAAAAGAAGTTGAGAGAACTTGGTTTGGAATACGCCATGCTATACCCGGCGAAACTCAAAATCACCAATGGCGGGAAGCCGGTTATACTACAGACTGTGCAGGCGGCACAAGATTATATCAAGAAACAAGGGAAGCGGAGTAAACCTCAAGATCGAAATGAACCGACGAGTGATGTGGAATGAGTGACTCTGTTCGTGGCAATGCTAGACTGTGCTACGAAACTCACGAGAAAGACACCGGCCTGCAGTAGCTAAAGCCGACTGTGGGGACTACTGCGAAACACGACGACTGCGACTGAAATGTGGCAGGGCGGTGTAATTACGAACATACTGTGAGTACAGACTTCGATAAAGGTATGCCGCTGGAGGAACAGTTATGAAGTGAGTGTCTGAAGAGCAGACAACAGTGGGAGGGTGTGGTACAGGCCGCATGACACGGGAGATAAGCCGGGTACCTCTGGCAGACACTTTGCCTGCGCCAGTCATCGAACTGCCTATCTAGCTTAAAGAGATATGTGTGCCACACGGTTCCGAATATCTGATAATTTCAGTCACAGTGCTGTGGTGGGTCTGAAGGACTATGTTTACACCATATAACACCGTTGTTTTTATTTGGTGGATTGGAGGGTGAGAGAAGGAATTATATATGTACTACGTTGATGCTTACGCAAGCGTCTGTCCACGTCCACTATGTGGATGGAGATGTGTGAACCTGGTGACACCCCCCTGAGGGTGCGCCCCAAGACATGTTTTCCACTACAGTTAAAAGTTGTTCAGGGATGGCTTTGGCAAAGTTTGGGTGCTAAAGTGGGAGGGGGAGGGCGGGGAATCCGGGATCTATTCGGCTACAACCTCTGCGTCTGAGAAGCATGGCAAACTCCTTAGTCATGAAATACTGTACGGATAATGCTTTAATTCAGCCTATACTATTGTTGCTTTCGGTTTCTATTTTATGTGGCACTACAGACCTATGCCACCAGTTGCAGAGTCGACACCTAACGAGTATAGATGCCATCCACACACAAGCTCATGTCACGTAATAGTACGCTGAAATTCCTAACATGGAATGTTCGGGGCCTAGGCAACCCGGAAAAGATCAGGCAGATGTTTGCATATTTTGTCCGATTAAATGTTAACATAGTTTTCCTACAGGAAACGCACTTGGCACGCGACGGCACATCCACATTGGGCACTAAGTGGGCGGAATCTGTAACCAACTCAAACTACTCATCTTACTCCAGGGGGATGAGCATTTTAATTCGGAAGGGGACAAACTTTGAGATTACGACCGTACACAGAGATACAGAGGGGAGAAGCGTGGTTGTGGCAGGCACGGTTAGAAGACGGAGGATACTGTTGGTAAACACGTATGGCCCTAACGTAGATGACCCAGAGTTTTTCAGTAGTGTATGGCACACCGTTACTGACCTACAGACGGATCATGTAATATGGGGGGGCGATTTTAATGTGACACTGCAGGACACTCTAGACAGGGCAATACACACGTTGGAACAACATGGGAATGCCAGAAAAATGCTGCAGGATGCCATGGAGGACCTGCGGATGGTGGATTTGTGGAGGGTTGGTAACCCAGGGGTGGCAGCAGCGACACACATTAACGCGGCGAACAACAGTTGGTCCAGGCTGGATTACTGGCTGGGTACGCAAGAAGTACTAACATGGGTTGCATGTATCAAACACTTACCGCGAACACTGTCCGATCACAACCCGGTGATGCTGGAAGTTGATATCCCACAGTATGAGCCACCACCCTTCACTTGGCGCTTCAATGCAGCTGCGTTGCGAGACCCCATATATGCTACCACAATACATAAAGCAATAGTTGATTATTTTGATCTGAACTGCCCGACAACTGAGGATCCGGGTTTGCTCTGGGAGGCCTTTAAGGCCACAATTAGGGGAGTGTGTATTAGTACAACTTCGGGCATCCTCAAGGATATCCGACAACAACTACACACGCGAGAAAAGGCCATACAAACACTGGAGCAGACATACACTCAGACAGGGGACACTAAAGTACTGGGGGACATTCAGGCTCTGTTGACGGAACATAGCAAATTTGCATCAGACGAGCTTCAGTATGTGTCTAAGCGAGCAACCGCTCGGCGCTATGGAGAGGGGGGCAGGCCGGGCAGGGCACTGGCTGATAAAATATGCTCAGGGAAAACGCTGCAGAATATAACGTCCATTTGTACTCAAACTGGAGAGGTGATTAGTGATGTAAAGGGGATAATGAAAGAATTCATGACTACATATGGCACGCTTTACAAGGCGCGCCCGTCACCCTCACAGGCAGATTTACTAGCATATATGGAGGATGTGGAGATAGCATGGCTAGCAGATGGGCATAGGAAATACTTAGAGTGCCCTATAACAGTGGAAGAAGTAACAGACACCATTAAGCGTTTACCTAATAGCAAGGCGCCGGGGCCTGATGGCTTCGTAACGGAATTTTATAAAATGTATGCAGACTTGCTCGCCCTGCACTTGGTGCGGCTGTATGGGGCGGCACATGAGGCCCAGATGCTGCCAGCATCTTTGAGGGAAGCCTTGCTCATTACGCTTTTAAAGCCGGGCAAGGAGGAAGACAAATGCGATTCATATTGCCCCCTTTCGCTATTGAATGTAGATACAAAAATCATAGCTAGTCTGCTGGCCGATAGGCTGAAACCGCTTATGCCCCTACTAATAAGACCTGATCAATCTGGATTCATCCCTGATAGGGCCACCACCCATAACACCCGCACATTGTTTGCATTGGCACATTATCTAGCTCCTGAGACGAAGGCTGTGGCAGTGCTACTTGACGCTGCTAAGGCGTTCGATACTATTGGCTGGGCCTTCATTCAAGCAGTTCTGGTGCGCATGGGATTTCCCCCTATATTTCTGGGATGGATATCAATGTTGTACACAAACTTAACAGCACGCATTAGAGTGAACAGGTACATTTCGGAACCCATTCAGATATGCCGGGGAACCAGGCAGGGTTGCCCACTCTCGCCGATGCTATTTGCGTTAATTTTGGAGCCACTAGCCTGTAAAATCCGGCAACACCACCACTACTCTGCACTACAAATGCCTACACGTCCCATACACATCTCGCTCTATGCGGATGACATGGTGTTGTATGTTAAGAATCCAGAACAGCACTTAAATCCGCTTTTAAGGGAATACATAAAATTTGGTCAACAATCCGGGTTGCAGATCAATTGGGATAAATCCCTTGTCTTGTCACTGACGGACAGCACGCGCCCGACGCACTTGGACTACCCGCTGGAATGGCAGGAAGAACCAACGAAGTATTTAGGAATATGGTTTCATAGGGATCCTGAATTGGTTATCCGGACTAATTACGGAAGAGCCATAACGTCCCTTGAAGATAAAATTAAGAGATGGAATAGACTTCCCCTATCCCTGGCAGACAGGGCCGCGATCGTCAAAATGGTACTTCTGCCAAAGTTCCTATATTTATTCAACAATATCCCGATAAGACCTCCAGCTGCAGTATTCAGAAGTATCAATACGCTGGTCCTTACTTTGCTTTGGGCGGGAAAACAGGCGAGGATTGAACTGCGCACCATGACACTGCCATATGCTAGGGGGGGTTTCAAGGTTCCAGACTTCTATCTTTACTACTTATGCGCACAGGCGCAATTCGCACACTACTGGTACCACGACATACCCTTTTTGACACATGTGGCTGTGGAAGCGGGCGATGCCGACCCGATCCCACTGGCTAGCATACTAACACATAAACGCCCTAGGTTACATGACCAGGACATCAATCCAGTTAACACTACCACGGAGGCGTGGAGATTGATGGGAAAGGCTGCAGACAGTCTACCACTCTACGCACCTACACTGCCACTAGCACACCACCTGGCCATTTCGGTTACACAGGAGCAAGTTGGCATGGATCTGTTGAAACGGGCTGGTATAGACACATTCAGTGACTTGTATGTGAATGGTGAATTTCAGACCCTGGACAAATTGCGGTACATCTGCAACCCATCCCCACTTTTCAGTTTTAACTACTACAGGCTGCAAAGGGCACTTCGGGGACACTATCCTAGACACCCAGAAGAGCCAAAAACACTTGAACCCTTACAGCTGCTCCTCACTACGCCCACGGCATCACACCTAGTATCCAAATTGTACGCAAGCATACAGGGTGCGGTGGGGGGAAATACAAACAAAGCTAAGGACAAATGGAGTGCTGGGTTGGATGAACCTCTGACTGATGAAGAATGGGCTGCCTCTTGCATGCTTACTGGTATGTTGACACCGAACGGTAACTTAAAAATCATTCATTATAAGTACTTACATCAGGTGTACTATACACCTCAACGACTGCATAAATACGGCTTGAGGGAGGACTCACAATGTTGCCGGTGTAAACAAGAAGATGCAGACTTCATGCATCTAGCGTGGCACTGTCGTAAAGTGGCGGGGTACTGGGAATAGGTCATACAAGTTCTGAATGAAATGCTCGGAGTTTCCATGATGCGTGAGGCAAAAGTATGTCTGTTGGGTATTGTTCCACAACTAAGGGCTCTGAAACGCAAATTCTGTGCTGTTGCACTATTGTTGGCCAAAAGAAGGGTATCCCTCCACTGGAACAGCAGGAGGGGCCCGAAGGTAAAGCACTGGCTTGAGGATATGATATATTGTCGGGACACGCTCAACACATACGAGGAGGAGTTGCCGATCAGGTCTAGGCCCAAAGACTATTGGGGGTTCCTGCGTGCCTATTTGCTAGAACACGGCACGACAGATTCGGAAGCGGACACTGGGTAACGTTTCAATCTGCGGATAAAGGCATAAAGCGGACAACTGTGTGGTACAATGGTACTGAGGAGGGAGGATGCTGTGATGCAGAGTGCTTGTAGCTAGAGGATAAATACAAGTTGGGTAGTATATTGTTATGTTTAGTTCCTTTAAACAGAAAATGTGAAAAAGTAAGAATACTGACAAGCTTGTAAGCGAGTATAGCACTGACCGACATATCTGAGGTTTTTCAGATAACACGCCGCCGGTCCGCTGGATGTCGGCTGATGGGCTGTGTACAACTGACGCCATCTTTATCTGTTATGTGTAAATGTAGCCGGCCCGTTGCGGTTGTAGGCGAATTGAATGTATTCATATTTTGACTATGGAAAGTGCAATAAACATCTTACACCAAAAAAAAAAAAAAGAAAAAAGAAATGTGTGGGTTTGGGAGGTTTCCCTAGATGGCCGCCGAGCCCGGGGCCAAAAACTCATGGGATCCCTCTTGAACACCAGGTTGGTTTGTGATAGGTAATTTTGATGTTGCCTCACTAGGTTGTGGGCCCTTGTCTGTCGCGGGTACTTCACCCACCTCACTAGTGAAGTTCCATTTTTATCGGGAGACCTGAGGGAATGCTGTGTAGAAGGACATTTGTGGATCCACGCAGATTCCAGTACTGTCCCACAACAGAATTGTGAGGAAAATGTGTTTTTTTAAACAAAGTTTGAGGTTTGCAAGGGATTCTGGGTTACAGAACCTAGTGAAAAGCACACAAGCCACCGCATCTTGGATTCCCCATGGTGTCTAGTTTTCAAAAATGTACAGGGTTGCTAGGTTTCCCTATGTGCCAGCTGCGCTAGGGCCTAAATTCCACAGGAAGGCACATTGCTAAAAATAAGTCTGTGCCTTGTGGGCTTTCTGCTGCCCTGGGGGGAATCGGGGTGGAAGAAATGGTTTGCCCATTCTGGGCAGCCTCCACCCCCATGGATAGAAAAAGCCAGCGTAATCACTGGTGCGGTGGGCTTTCTGCTCCACCGGGGCGATCAGGGGCCCCTGCCCCCGTCAGCCCACCGGGGTCAGAAAGACTGGAATTTCTCTGTGGGGGTGGGGTGGGGGTATTGTAATGCCCATTTTGGGCAGCCTCCACCTCTACATAAATATAAAAAAATCCCTGGTTTCTAGTGGGCTTTCTGCTCCGAGGGAAGATTAATGGCTAATGCCCCCCTCTACCCCCCTGGGGGGGGGGTAGAAAGACTGCAATTTTTTGGGGTAGGGGCATTGACATGCCTGTTTTGGGCACCTCCCACCCTAATTTCAATTGCCCAAAATAAATCCCTGGCGTCTAGTGGGCTTTTTGCCCCCCACGGGGGCCAGAAAGGCTGTAATTTTGGTGGGTTGGTGGTGGGGGCATTGGCATGCCCGGTTTGGGCAGCCCTACCTAAGTATAATTGTCCCAAAAAATCCCTTGCATCTAGTGTGCTTTCTGCCCCAGAGGGGCAGATTGGGGGCTACTGCCCCATCTCTCCCCAGGGGGGGGCAGAAAGACTGTAATTTGTTTTCGGGGCTGGGGCATTGACATGCCCATTTTGGGCAGCCCTCACCCTAAGTTCAATTGCCCAAAATAAATCCCTGGCATCTATAGGGTTTTCTGCCCCCGGTGGGGCAGATTGGGGGCTACTGCCCCCAGCAGCCCCCTAGGGGGCATAAAGGCTGTATTTTTGATGGAGTGGGGGTTGGGGCATTGGCATGCCCGTTTGGGCAGCCCCCCTAAGTAAAATTACGGGGAAATAATCCCTGGCGCTAGTGGGCTTTCTGCCTCTCCGGTGGGGCATATGAGGGCTACTGTCCCATCTGCCCCCCTGTCCATTTTTTTAGGGGGTGGGGGCATTGGCATGCCTATTTTGGGCAGCCCCAACCTCATTTTATTTGCCCAATATAAATCCCTGGCGTCTAGTGGGCTACTGCTCCTATCTGCCCCCCAGGGGGGGCAGAAAGGCTGTAATTCTGGTGAGGGGGTTAGGGGCATTGGAATGCCCATTTTGGGCAGCCCCCACCATAAGTAAATGTTTGGAAAAAATCCCTGGCGCTAGTGGGCTTTCTGTTCCCCGGGGGCAGTTTGGGGGATACAAAACACAATGGGGGAGCAAAGGCCCTTGCCAAAGGGGCTGCCCCCCCTCCCTGGTGCTCGTGGGTAGATCCCTGCTTGGGGATCGCCCTCCTGGGGTGATCTCAAAGCAGGTATCCACTAGGGAAGGAAACCATTGGAAAGGGGAGATTCTCCCCTTTCTAACAATACCTCTCCCAAGTGTTTCAGTGCGCAGGGGGTTGAGATAGCCCCACGAGCACTGAAGCACTGAAACTGCAACTAAATTTCAGTTTTGTTTTCAATGTAATGACAACAGCGCGCCATGCGTGGGATCGTCATTACTTTGAAAACCAAGGGAGGGTCTCGGGAGGTTGGGGAAGCTCTTCACCGCCTCCCAAGGCCTCCCCCCAAAAAATTGAAAACCCTCTGCTGTTCACATCAGAGGGATTTCGTGCCCCTATCCTCATGAAGGAATGGTTCCATCATAAGCACCGGAGCACCGGTGCTCATGACGGAACCATTCCGTCATGAGCACCGAAGGGGTTAAATGCAAATTCATATAGAAAAAAATCAATTAATAAATAAGGGTACAGAATGCAAGTCACATGAATACAAAAGTGATAGAGATAGATTGTCCATACATCAGCTGATGTCTCACCAACACTTTTGTAATTGCCCATTACAAACATTTTCAAATTAGTAGAACATCATTGATTAAACAATGAACATTTCCATGGAGTTTCTTTGTATATGAAAATTAATGAAATTGTCGACGTTTCAGAATTGTTGTGTGTTATCATCTATAAGACCATCTTCAGGACGAAAATATTCATATGTAGAATTTAGACCCTGGGTCAATGAATGAAAACAACCTGGTAATGACAGAGGTTGAGCGACCTCCTTGGGACTGGACTGATTTAGACGTGGTGCTTGCTGAAATTACTTGGCAAGAGCGGGTAGTGAGATGCCCCCTATTTATTGTCCTACGGGTGGTGTCGCCACGAGTACCAGTAATGATTCATTTGCAGCATAGCCGCATTGGGAAACCATCATGGATCTGATCTCACAAGGCAGCGTTAAGTGGCCTAAAGCAGTCTTGCAATAGGCAAAGCCCCTATCAGCACCACAACGATAGGGGCCTGTAAATATGCCCCTTTGTGTTTATGTTTAGCTACACAATAATGATGTATTCCGTCTGCAACTGTGCATTTTCAGAACACTTATAATACTGGATATAAACAATTTTGTAATTTGACCTCGCAAGCACTAGGGTTATGACTTCAATGGTGCAGCCGGTGCAGTTGGACAGGGGCCAAAAGGTTTAGGAAACATACTGAGCACTGATTATTGCTATATATCACTGCTAACCAAGCAGTTACAAGCACAGTTACCTTGCAGGCACTGAGATCATGATTTGTGTGGCTACAGGAAGCAGTGATTAATTATTTTCACCTCACATGCAATAACTATGCAGATGACACACAAATACTCCTTAAACTGGTAAACCCCAAAGACATTCGAAACTCACACATTTTCAATTGCCTCAGAGCTATTGATTTTTGGATGACATGGAGCCATCTCAAATTGAATGCTTCCAAAACAGAAATACTCACATGTGGTGATTGGAACAATTATGACCCACTCGCCGCCTGACGATCTGGGAACAGCACCTAAAGTGTCTAAGGAAGTAAGAAACCTTGGAATTACCATGGATTCTAAGCTATCAATGAATGCCCAAGTGGACAGACTAGCAAGATCAAGCTTCATTAGTATAAAAACTCTGCAACACTTCTTCCCCCACCTGGGATTTCCACACAAGGTCTAGGCTAATATCTCTCTTGTTCTGTCTAAACTCGATTACGTCAATAACCTCTACCATGGATCATCTTTAGCAACTATTAAAAAACTACAACAGATATAGAAACTCTGCTGCCTACATTTAAAACCACGAACCCACATTTCCCCTGCCTTGAAGGCCCAACATTGGTTACCTGTTGCCAAAAGATCCACATTCAAGCTGCTTTGTATCACCCACAAAGAGATACATGGAACAGGCCCACTCTTCATCAGGAATAAAATTACCAAATACATTCAACAAAGAAACCTGTATCGCTGGTGTGTTACCACTGGCACCCAATAAGCTTCTTCACTATTCGTCTTTGTTGCTTCTTCTTTTCTTTTTAGGTGTGGCCAACTGCTATCTCAGCTGTCTGCTGGCAGACTGACCTATTGTATTCAATACAGACTTAGAGTGAGCTTTGGATTGCCCTTTGCTCAGGAAAACATGTAAAAGCACACCAGAGGATAGCAAAGTATAATGTAGGAGAGCATAACATAGCAAAGAAAAAGATATCATAGTATGGAGTTCAGTACCATAGCATATCACATTTTAGCATAGGATAATATAGCAAGCATGGCATACCAAAGGGCAGCTATGCCAAGCATGTCAAAACATAGGGAAGTACAACATAGTTTAGCACGGTAAAGTATGTGCAGCACAGTATAGCATAAAAAAGCACGGAATAGAATAGCAAAGCATAGCATAACACAAGGCTTATGATAGCAACGAAATGAGTAGCATAACCAAGCATAGGACAATACAGCATGGTAAAGCCTTAAATATAACAGAACAGCAGGGATAGCAGAGAGTAGCATAGAAAAAAGCAGCAGAGAAGAGCATATCTAACCTAGAATAATAGAATAGTATACCATATCGAAGCATAGCTCATCAGAGCAGGGAATGGTGTTGCAAAGTATGTATGTACAGAACATTGTGCCTCATATCGTTCTTGCTTTTATTGAATTATATTTATATATTTTTACTATGGATAATGTGATCAAAGCCATTAGTATATTTTTACGTTACTGTGGCACTGTGGTTTTGCCCAGTTGCAAGAATGAGGTATGAATGTGAGAGTCATAGTGCTGAATAATTTGTTTAGCAGCAAAACTAATAATTACCAAGGGGAGCTTTTATGATTTGCTTTATAAAGTATTGCATAGGACAGCATAGAAGCAAACAGCACTCCGTATCACAGCACATAAACGTGTAGCATAGAATAGAGTAACAATGCATAGTATCAGACTGAATAGCAAAGTGTGGACTAGAATAGCATGGGGTTGCCCAACAATCGTAGTTTAGCACAACATAGCAAGGAGAAGTATTCAATAGCATTATGCAGGAGAGCAAGGAATACAATAACAAATATCATACAATAGAGTAGTGCAGAAAGGAAAAGCAAAGCATAGCATCTTCAAGCGTGGAATCAGATTGCATATCAAAACATACACCAGAAGAGCATAGAGCACACCAATGAAGAGCATCGAACACCATTATACAGCAAAGAGCATAATATAATAGCGAGGAATAGCATAGATTAGCAAAGAACACATAAAGAAAGCATAGCAAGGAATAGCATAGAATGACAAAGAATAGCATAGAATAGAAAACAATAACATAAACTAGCAAGTATTTGATTTGATTTGATTTGATTTGATTTGTAATTTTATAGAGTGCACGAATGCCCTTGGGCGTCTTGGCGCTGGGTAGATTCAGGAGGGCTAGATCTAGCTGGCAGTAAAAAGCCATGTCTTCACTTCCTTCCTGAAGGAGAGCAGTATAGCATAGCATACACTACCACTTCATAGAGCCACATTCAAACAACAGAGAATATCCCAGCAAAGAATGGCATAACATAACTTAATATGGCCTGCCTTTCCCTTGTCTTCAGCATGATTGAGAGGTTTCACTGATGCCAGCTAGAAGAGGCGTTCAGACCTCCCAACCCCCTCCTGAGAGACACAAACATGGCTGCCAGGAAAACCCTCTCACCCACAGCTCCCTCAGTGTAAATCCAGCTTCTTAAAGGCTGATAGTCAGCTCTTCTTTAAATTGGCTCAGCTGCAGCAGGTCACCCAGGAGCTAGTGTGGGGATCTGAGAAAGCACGCTTGGCCAACTCATTCCAGACCCTGGCCTCGCTCGGGTGCTTACGCTGCAAGGGGAAGCTCTTTATTACAGTTTGTGCTGTTCAGATTATGCCGACCCCTTAAATAAATATAACCTTCAGCTGAAACAGAAACTCCCAGCAAATAAAGGAGAGGCCACAGTCCTATTTTTAAGTCCATGGCCTGACCGTGGTTAGCAGTGGTTTACTTATCGTCGCCAGCAGTCACCGCACTTTGACTGTGTTCTTAACCGTACATGTGTTTATGAGAAGGTTGAGTGTTTTGAAGAAAGAATATATCCTAGAATTTTATGCTGGCAACCATGCCAAGCAGCCCAAGGGCCTTCAATATGCTCGTTGGTACAGAGGGTATTTTTGCTAGACCTGGCTATCTCTGCAGAGTCACTCCCAAACATTTTGCCTTTACCCCTCCTGTTTTGCTGAATTAGCTTTGTTTGCTTTAGTACTCTGTGCACATTATCACTGCTAACCAGTACTAACGTGCTTTTGCTTTTTCTTTTAAACATGCTAAAATTGGCTTACACCCAATTGAAACACTTAGTTTAGTAGTAGTCCATAGTAGTGCTTATTGTGCTACCCCCTGAAGTAGCGCTTTAAACATGTCTCAAGCCTGCCATGACAGCCTGTGTGCAGTTTTAAACTGCCATTTCAAACTGGCAAAATGAAACTTTTGCCGGGTCTAAACCTTCCAATTTAATCTATATATATATATATATCACTGAAAAAAACCATAGGTTATAGGCCATATATAGTTAGGAATTTGCATTTACAAAACCTTGAAAATTCAATGAAAAAACCATTGGTTATAGAACATATATAGTTAGGAATTTGCATTTACAAAACCTTATTTTACTCGCATAAAACCATTGAAATTCCATATATAGTTAGATGCGCTAACTATATATCGCGCACCCGCAATCCACTGCTGATGATGTCACATATTACATCATTCATGACATGGTCAGTGACATCACTGATGACATCACTGATGACATCTCAAATGACATCACTGATGACATCACTGATGACATATCAAATGACATCACTGATGATATCATTCATGTGATAATACGATGAACCTCTTCAGACTCTAATATAACCTTAGATACAATCAGTGTAAACAGACACTCACAGACTGTCACTCATTCATGGAGTTACTCACACAACTAGTCAGTCATGCAAACAATCAATCACACCTCCATTTCCTCAACTATACAGTTATACAAACTTTACTTATTCAAACATATACTAACACATATTTTCTCTCTTATACAATCACTGATACAAGTTGTCAACGATCCATGCAACCACTGACACATTCACTAGCTCTTATACAGTTATTTATATATGTCAACTCTCACATGTACTGTGTTTTACATATGTACTTACTTTGACATGTAGCACTGAGATATCCATTCACTCACCAATACACTCATGCACACAGTCAACCACCCATACAGCTGTTTCCACATGCAATTTTGAACCCATACATCTAGTGAATCAGCTGTTCACACATCTATGCACAGAGTCACACACCTCCCAGCCACTCACACACATACTCAGTCTCCCATACAAATACTTGGGCAACCAATCAATAACCCATATAGTTACTCATATAGCTACTGATCAACACATGCAGCAGTTTACAGAACAACAGATATAATGATGCACAAATTAATACAGTTTAATCACTAACCCATGCACTCAGTGAGACACATTTAATCACTCCCTCATACAATCAGTCATGCACCTACTAAATCCTTCATTCAGACATTTATACATCCACTCATTCTTCAATATGTAAGACATATTTTAACTTTACAGAAACATACAGTCACTGGATGTTGTCATCAGTGATGTCATTTGAGATGTCATCAGTGATGTCATCAGTGATGTCACTAACCATGTCATGAATGATGTAATATGTGACATCATCAGCAGTGGATTGCGGGTGCGCAATATATAGTTAGCGCATCTAACTATATATGGAATTTCAATGGTTTTGTAAATGCAAATTCCTAACTATATATGTTCTATAACCAATGGTTTTTTCATTGAATTTTCAAGGTTTTGTAAATGCAAATTCCTAACTATATATGGCCTATAACCTATGGTTTTTTCAGTGAATTTCATTGGTTTTTTAATAGCAAATATCAAAAGCTGTAAAATGTCAAGTACGTGATAGGTAAAAACGTTTTCGTGTTTATGCACGCTCATGTGCTTTGAACGCTGCCCCCCTCCCCTCTTTTCTCTTAGTAGTACTCTCTCTTTGCAGATAGTGAAGAGTAGTTAACGCAGGCCTTTACCCCCGTTGTAATCCGTCGTGCCTGCTTGTCTCTCCATTTGATTGATTGTTATCCAAGCATTTACTGTTTTACAATTGATTCTCTTTGGTTCATTCTCTATTTACAAACAAGCACAAAGTCGCAATACTCTGTTTAGTCTTTGCAGATAGTGAAAAATCGTGAAAAATCGTGTAAAAAAATAAAAGTAATCGAGCAAAATCAGTAGGCCACTAATTGGATCTCTTTTTGACCTCGCTAAAATAGAAATATTAGGAACAACCCTTCATGAGAAATACGAAAATAGTGAGATGAACTGAGCTCCACACCATGAGGGCTGCAAGACAGCTCGGCTCCGTCACCCACCCCGCCCAAAATAACGACAAACCCTATGCAAATATTAAAAATATAGACAACACACCAGCAAAGAAACAGGGTAAAACATTTTATTAAATAACTATTTACATAACTATTTTATACTTTTTATTGCCCGATCCGGCTAGCTCAATCGATCGAGCATGAAACTCATGCACTCTGATAGCAAGCGTTGCTACTGATGCTATGCAGACCAAAACTGGTTTTCAGTTTGTACATTTTTCTAGATTTTTCCATCCAAGGTTGGTTGACTTTGTAGAACGATGGCTTCAGATTTTCAACATACGGTGTGGTGGCGCGGACTGGGAGGGGGCGCTTCGCTCCTGCCCCCTCCCCAAGTAAGATTTTCATACGTGAAAGTACGTTAATGGTTTTGGTCCCTGAGTTGCTTCAATGTCACTGCCATTCTCAAATGGCATAAGTTCTGGATGTTGGGTGCCATAGTTCAGAGTTCTGAGCAGCGCTTGTAACACTGTCTGAAGCTTATTTCCACCTACTGCAGCTTCACTATTCTCAAAGTAAGTGAGTGTCGTTTGTGGACCTGACTGCATTTGAAAACAATGTGATATGTTACCTTCCTAAACCGCTTGACGGAGGCCCCCGAGGGGCGGTGTGATGGCCATGGACTCGGAGAAGACGCTTGGCTCCGACCCCCTCCCCAAGTCTTATAGCACCGGTGTAGCCTGAGATCGCCCCCGACATAGGCGGCCGGCTCCCGGGGTCCGGCGGAACTTTTTGCCTTTTGATGACTCTTCTATTCTGGACCTTGTCCCACAATCCGTTTGACCTGAAGACACGCTGTAGTGGGGCGCCTCTTTACCGTTTTAGTTGCCATTCCGCCCGCTTTTGCTACACTGTGCCTCTTCCGCCATTCAGCTGTTTACCGCCCGCTCTTGCAACTACAGCGTCTCGCTCACCATGTAGTTGAGTTGCTCCCGCTCTTGCGATGCAACGATAAACGACTGCCACAGGACTCTCAAAATGGCGTCCGGCTCTTCAGATTTGGGCGTGGTCCACTAAAATGGCCCTGGGACACCTTGGAACTCAGACGCTTCCCTGATAGGGCTTGGGTCCCATTCTCGAAAGCGTCCCCTCAGCCGTGAAGATTCTACAAAAGTCTTGGGGGCCCCCGACTCCCGCAGGCTTCTGGTGGGGAGCGGCTGCCATGTTTGCTCGTGGAATGGCCACGACGGACCTACGAGATGGTAGTGCTCTCATGCTGACGCCAGCTTTAGTCTGAAACATCCAGAAACACTGTAGACTACCAATTCGATCAGTTCCGGTAGCGCCCCAACATGACCCGGTAGAGAAGAACTTGCCCTCCCCTCTTTGACTGATGGTTCTTGTTGCCTGTCCCCTCTGTTGTCATTTTACAGAACTTTTTGGACTGCTGAAAGGGGTTGTGTTCCGAACGCTGGTTGGTGGAGACATTTTGACTATATTCTTGACCTACGTTGTCGCGTAATAGGTTATATGACACGCCGCGTTAGCGCACCCGGAAGTGATCCGGGGCGCGGCGCGCAGCGCGTAACGTAAGCATAACAGGTCATGTGACTTGTTAATAAAACTTTTTATTGGTTCATTTTACTTTTGTTATTTTAATAATGAAAAGCTTGGTCATATGACCTAAAAAATACGCTTTTTATTGATTTCGAACTTTTTTTTTTAAAACATATATGTTATAATATTCCAGGCTAATGTACTTTCCCCGAAAATTTACAACTGTCCTGCAAGTAAAATATATTCCTTTTTCGAGAAAAAGGGCGTTTCTTCGTTCCATGACGGAGCCGTTGAGTAAAAGAGACTCGGCCTGCTGTCTTAGTCGCCGATACGCCTGATTATCAGATTCTTATCGATCACTTTATGTTGCAGGAGTGGAAAACACAACTGCCCTTGACCATTTATCTTTACTGCGTTCCTACATATTATACCTTTTATCCGTCATGTAATTGGACTGCTTTATTTCACTTGCCTTTTACTGATTCGAAAACAGTGACTAAAAGTAAAAACTTTACCAATGTAAATACTACTACCATGTTTTGTTTTAAAAACCTTTATTGTGAAAATGTCAGTATACAAATACGGGCCTATAACCACGTGGGCCGGCCACGGAGCAAACTGAAATCGTATATGATGAGGAGACATTTACATTATAGAGGAACGTAACGAACGAGCCATTAGGTTGCAACAACTAAGGTGTATAACAGTTGCGGAATCGGTGGACGTACATTTTGTAATTAAAATACGACAGGGCCACTTACAAAAAAGTTAT
Organism: Lissotriton vulgaris; assembly: GCF_964263255.1. Lineage (NCBI taxonomy): Eukaryota > Metazoa > Chordata > Amphibia > Caudata > Salamandridae > Lissotriton > Lissotriton vulgaris. The sequence continues at coordinate 191,077,548 of NC_141695.1, forward strand.
CTAGATATACATTTGCGTGCAAAAACCATGGGTGACGTTAATTCGAACTTTCAATAGTACAGTAATCAATAACACATCAGAACTTAATATCAATAGGGATGTCGAAATATTCAATCAATTCTCGTCCCCGCCCGCCATGAGCATCAAAACTGCATTCATATCTCGTGATATCAAGGTTGTTCAACCAGTACACAACAATGAGTTACGAGTCTCATTTATACCGGCGCCATTTTGGGCGAGGCCGGGAAGGTCCAAGATATAGTCAAAATGTCTCCACCAACCATCGGCCAGACCAGAACCCCTTTCGGCCCTTTATGCTACAAGATGGTGTCTTCCATTCAGAAAATATTGTTGGCAGCATTTTGAAAGGAAACATAAACAGCCGTTCTCCTAGTGAGTTTCACATTGTTACATTTAGGAAGAATGTTGAAGAGTAGTATGTGGAAAATCTGAAGCCATTTTTCTACAAACTCTCAATCAGCCTTGGATGGAAAAAAAAATCCTGAAGAATGTACAAACTGAAAACCAATTTTTGTCTGTATAGCATCAACAGCAACGCTTGAGTCAGCTTTGTGTCAAGCCGCCATTTTGATTCAATCAATAACGTCCCCCTGCACACATTCAGGGACCTGGTCATGTCTTCAGATGAAACGGATTGTGGGACAAGAAGCAAAAAGGAAAAGGAAAAAAGTTCCGTTGGACCTCGGGAGCCGGCCGCCTATGTCATGTGCGACCTTTGGCCACACCAGGGCAATAGTGAAGCTGCAGCAGGTGCAAATAAGCTTCAGACAGTCTTACAAGCACTGCTCAGAACTCTCAACTATGGCACTGAACATCCAGGACTTGCCATTCGGATCTTGGCGCCTTGTGCTGGTTCCGACCTATTCACACATCGGTCCACTATTGACATCACCTCATAAGCCAACGGGGCACCCCACGCCGACTTTCGGCGCAGCATTGTAGGATGGCCACACCAGTGCGGCAACTTGCTGGACACCACCTCGGTGCCATCCGGATCTCGGCGCGTTCGAGTCACTGTACCGCAAGAGTGACCGGAACTCAGCTGGACATGCCGTCTTTCGGCGCAGCATTGTAGGATGGCCACACCAGTGCGGCAACTTGCTGGACACCACCTCGGTGCCATCCGGATCTCGGCGCGTTCAAGTCACTGTACCGCAAGAGTGACCGCAACTCAGCTGGACACGCCGTCTTTCGGCGCAGCATTGTAGGATGGCCACACCAGTGCGGCAATTTGCTGGACACCACTCGGTGCCATCCGGATCTCTGCGCGTTCGAGTCACTGTACCGCAAGAGTGACCGCAACTCAGCTGGACACGCCGTCTTTCGGCGCAGCATTGTAGGATGGCCACACCAGTGCGGCAATTTGCTGGACACCACCTCGGTGCCATCCGGATCTCGGCGCGTTGTGCTGCCTTTGGCCTACTGTAGCCGCAAGTGCGGACGCAACTCAGTTGGACGGCGAGTGAAACGCTAAGGGGCGCCGCACTGCAGCCGAGGAGCCTCCATCTTGGGGGAGACGCACAGCCCCCACTGACTGACGCGACCTCACAGGCCAACGGGGCGCCCCACGCCGACTTTCGGCCCAGCATTGTAGGATAGCCACACCAGTGCAGCAACTTGCTGGACACTAACTCGGTGCCATCCGGATCTCGGCGCGTTGTGCTGCCTTCGGCCTATTCGCACATCGGTCCGCTACTGACGCCGCCTCACGTGCCAACGGATTTTCTACGCTTTTTGTAGCCCTATGCCGCATAACAGGTCATGTGACTTGTTTATAAAACTTTTCATTGGTTCATTTTACTTTTGGTTTCCTAAAGATGGAAGGCTTGGTCATATGACCTAAAAATAACACTTTTCATTGGTTTAGAATTTTTTTTTTTCCCAAACGATGAAAGCCCCACCTTGTTTCTGGATGATTCAGACTGAAGCTGGCGTCAGCATGAGAGCACCACCATCTTGTGGCTCCGTCGTGGTCATTCCGCGAGCAATCATGGCAGCCGCTCCCCACCGGAAGCCTGCAGGAGTCGAGGGCCCCCAAGACTTTTGTAGAATCTTCACGGCTGAGGGGACGCTTTCGAGAATGGAGCCCAAGCCCTAGCAGGCAAGCGTCCGAGTTCCAAGGTGTCCCAGGGCCATTTTAGTGGACCAGGCCCAAAACCGAAGAGCAGTCCGCCATTTTAAGAGTCATGTGGCAGCCGCCTATCGCTGCACTGCAAGAGTGGGAGCAACTCAACAACATGGTGAGCGAGACGCTGTAGCCGCAAGAGCGGGCGCAACTCAGCTGGATGGCCGCCACCTGGGGAGGCCCGTTCACGCCGCCTCCCCCACGCCCCCCCCCCGGGCCGCCCCAGGCCAATTTTCGGAGCAGCATTGTAGGATACCAAAACCAGTGCAGCAGTTTACTGGACATCACCTGGGTGCCATCAACATCTCAGCGCGTTCTGCTGCCTTGGAACTATTCGCACAACAGACCGCTACTGACGAGGCCTCCTCCGCACCACCCGGGACGCCCCACGCTGTTTTTCTTTGCTGCATTGTAGGATCCCAAAAACCAGTGCGGCACCCAGGTGACATCACCTGGGTGCCGTCCAGAACTCAGCACGTTGTGCTGCCTTGGGACTATTCGCACAAAAGACAGCTTCTGACCATTTTTGCTTTTTTTGTCAAAAATGTTTAAATGTTTGTTACAGTTTTTGTTCCGTTCGTTATATTTAAAAGTTAATAAAGTTTTATAATCCCACTTTGTTGGAGTGCTATATATTTTTAAAAAATCGGGTGAATGGGGCCTTGAATCTGGATATTGTCATGTGTGGGCTTTGCAAGTGTACTGCTACAGGATCGGACATTTCAAACTCAAATGCACGTTCTTTTTCTTACCTTTCCGAAGCATGGAGCGCAATAGCAGGCATAGAAAGGGTGATGCAAGTGTTGAACACTGCCTGGCCTGGAAGTTGCTGGCAGTGCCCCCCACCCCCCGCCCGCTCCTGAAAGAGGACACACACACACCGCCGCCCCGAGTACTTCACAGATCATTAAAAGACCATGCGCTTGTTCATGAGGCTTAAATGGTTTATCACCCCTTCTAGAACCCCTGCATCGACCCTCTGACGTTTCCTGGAAAAATTACCATGTAACACAATACCAAGCCCTGTCAGCTGAAACCCCCGAGGAATCGTGTTTTTGCTTGCAGAAATCGGGAGGCGGGAGACTAGCACTGAAATCAGTAGTCTCACGCCTGAATCGGGAGGGTTGGTATGTCTGGATTCTCTACAGCTGGGGCCATAAACTACATCCGCAGGGCTAGGTGATAGCCTGGGTCCGGCCTGGACAATCGGACACAGAGGAAGAGGAGTGTCAGAGGGTGCGGTAGTGAATAGGGTGAAAGGGAGGTGTCGGGCGGGCACAGGGTGTGATTCTCAGGGAAGAGCAGCGCAGATGGGGAGAAGTATATGGCCCATGCATGAGAGAGAGAGCGGGGGTGACCAGTGCGTGGGGGAGATGCTTGCGAGGGTGGGGAGCCGTGCTGAGAATCGACAGCGTGCAGAGAGTGGGTCTGGTCAAGGCATCTAAAATGGCTGCCGTGCACGACAAAAGTGTGGCATTGGAAAAAAAGCAAGATGGCGCAGACAATGTTTATCAATACGAATTAATTTATAACAATTATTTTTAACAATATATTTACTCGCAGTGTCAAAATGGCGGTCAACACTTCCTGATTTCCATTGAATCGAACGTTAACAGACGTCACGAGCAAAAAAAAAAAAAAAAGCTCACGCACAGCCGCTGGAAGACATGTATCAACATATATGAGCCTCCTCAGCCACCCTCAGAAAACATAAGGGGTCAGGATACGTCTCCCGCACCCCCTTATACCTAGTAATTTAATTAAAACGAAACACAAAATGGCGAATTCCCGTTTCGCTACCAGTTTGCGGCCCAGTTCGCGGCCCGGGAAGCGCTTCTACCGTGAAAAATATATATTTTTTTATTTTCCCCACGGGACCCTTTAATAACCCCAACATCATTCCTAGGGGGTCAAGAGAGGTATACCTTGCCCCCTTTCATTAAATTCCCCCTTCGTTTTTCACCTCTTCTTCTCTCTCGATCCTACCGAGAGATAAGATGGCGGCCGCTCCGGACTGTTTAGAATGTTGATAGACACCGGAGAGCCAATCAGCTTTCTGCGCGCAAAGTTCCGTTTCGCGAAAAGTAAGCGGACCGGAGCGCAGCCCGGAGCGCTGTTACAGATGTATATCTTGTTTTGAACGTTAATTTCTCAAAATCCACTGGAGCACATATATTGAGACCTAGCAAAGGCACATCGGGCTAACAGTCCCTACAATTTTGCCAAGTTTCGTGCAAATCCATTCAGCCGTTCGAGCTAAAAGTGAGGCCAAAGGCCCTATGGAAATTAACATGGAAAAAACGCGTTTTGAGACCCCCCTTTTTTCTCGGCCCCCCCTTGACGAAACCCCCCCAAATTTTCGGGGGCTGCTCAGAAACAAAATGTGCCATTTTCCTGAAAATTTCAGCCGATTCCGTCCACAAACGCCAAAGTTATTAGACATAGAATTTTCAAAAGTTCCATAGACAAATAATCCTAACTATATATACCTACTGGCGATAGCCAGTAGGTTATATATATATATATATATATATATATATATATATATATATATATATATATATATATATATATATATATATATATATATATATATATATATTATATATATATATATATATATATATATATATATATATATATATATATATATATTTATATATATATATCTACATATATATCTATCTATATATACTACTCTAATATCTTTCCTTAGTCTGGAAAAATCTTTGTGAAGACAGACAAATAATTAGATATATACACACAGCACCAAATGGTGTTTGTATCAGGATAGTCTATTGAAAAAATATAGGTTGCCTTCAATCGGTATCATGAGACCGTTCGGGAAGAAGAAACACCTGTAGTCATACTTTCATCAAGGCTACTCCCTTATTGTGGGGTGGCCGCCCATGGCTCCATAGGTCCTGTTCTGGGCTATAAATATATAACAAGCTCCCGAGTCCCCTCTGAAATGGCCCAGCTGACTTGCTGCATATGAACTGCCTGAACCTGCAACCAGCCCTGCCTGAGCCCTGCTGGACTCTGCTGGAGTGACTTCCTGATCCCCAAAAGGTGCTTCTCAGGCCCTGGACCCTTGATGTGGTATCATTTGAGCTCCTTCAGCAAGAAAAGGAGAAATCCTGAAGTTTGGCGTTTTTCGTGACTACAAACAGCCAGGCTTGCACTACGATCTTGCCGTTTTGGCCAACCTCCAATGCGAAGCTCCGGTGAACCTGAATCTTCATGCTACAGCGACCGCCAGTGACGACTGGCAACACAAGATCTGAACTTAGCACTCCATCATTGATAGCCCACCTTTCCCCGAACATGAAGCTTCAGCAGCAACCGACCATGACACATGACAGATGACAGATTCTCCATTCTCCAACAAAGCTGCTCCCCGTGACCTCCTCCACCGCAAACTGGACTCTTTAAACCCGACTTTGAAATGATATGTTTTTCAGCAGTGCTAACGGGATCCCTGTATCCAGCCCACTCTCCATCACAGTCTGCCTGAACTTGTGATTTTCAACCAGTCTCGCATGACTAGATAACCACAAATGGTACTTCGAGCTTTTAGGCACTATACTTAACTTAAATCTTTGAGATTGCATATCTCCAGTTCTACTGATTAGATTTTTGTCGTTTTGGTGTCAAATAATTTGTCAAATTGTACTTTATTTTACTGTTTGTGTGCTCCATAAATACTTTACATATTGCCTGGCTGCTTTTGTGCCAAGTTACCAGAGGGTTAATCAGAGGTTAATTTAGGGACTTTCTGTGGTTCATCCTTACAAGGATTGTGGCTGTTGCTAGAGTAGGGTTTCAATCAGCATGCCAATTTCTTACAATTCCCATTTAGCCTTTGGCTTCTCCTAACAAATGCAGGAATAATTGTTTCTCTCATAGGAAAGGGAACGGTTATTCCCAAATTTCAATGCACTATTCTACAGGAAAAGACGTTCCCTGTGCAATTCAATGCAAAAGAGGAGGAACATTCAATAACAGCTTTGATTTCAACGACACACCCTAAATAAGGAAATTCCTTGGCCTTCGTTCTAGATGCTAAGCTCAACCAGGACTTGCATATCAAGCAATAGCAAAGAGTAATAGCTTCTAGTCTAGGAATGATGTGAAGTATCAGAAATTTTCGACCAGATCTGATCTGAGGAACTTGCTTCAACTAGCAATCACATCGATGATTTTGTAAAGGAATACCCTGCTCAGTGGCTTTCCCAAGACTCGACTTACACAACTAAAAGATGTCCTGTACTTTGATTATTGGCTCATCTCCAGATCACAAAAATGCAACCATGTAAAACCAGTCAGAGCATCTTTGAACCAACTACCTTTGGAGGTACGAAGCACATGCAAGCCTGTCTATGTAACATACAACTGTCTATCTATCAGTACACAAAAATACCTGGCAAACAAACTTAACATCTCAGGTGGGAGCAACACACTGAGAGGATGAGCATCTTTATAGCTCGAAATTTTAAAGTACAACATACGACCCACCAAGAATCACACCTTATCGGACATTCCACCCAACAAATTTACTCCTTCCTAAAAATTGCAAACACAAATGCTTCCTTCACAATTTCCAAAGGGAGACTAAAGAATCATAGAATCTCCATTTGCTGTCTAAATTATTTTGCTAACCTGTATGTAGGAACTTTCCATTTGGCAAAGGCACTTGCAACCTACACTTTTGATGCAATTGTTACAAAGGTTCAAGCAAACGCCTTAGTAACATGCATATACTTTTATAAGTAGAAATCTTTTTATCTCCAACTATCAAAGAGCTCCAGCTCCCTTGATGGAAGTTATATATAAAGAATTATATACATAAATCGATGCATGAATTGCTGTCTATAAACCTTTGCTTGTGAATTGGGTTGAAAGCTCGCAAGTTTTTCCATGTCATTTGTGAATAGGTAATGGAGTCCAGGTTTGCTCCCTATCCTGAACTCGCTTTTCCCATCATGCCTGGGGAAGACAGGACCAGAATGCAACAGCATTAGACGATGAGCCATTCCCACCCTGACCCGCACATCATCTGCTGTGAAAGGAAAGCTCTCTAACAGTGTGTGTGGATCTACATTGGATCTAAGATGGATGAGCCGGTACCCAACACACATGCATTGGATGCTTCAGGGAACTCGATAGCAGACATGTCTTCTCATTGGAACATTCATTTATTAGACCAATTAGTTCAAATGTGGTATTTTTCCAAGCTCTCAATACCTCTTGATAGTGTTTTATATATATGGGAATCATAGCAGAGTTAGGCCACTACGAATACTGTAGGACTAGAATAAAGAACACTACACAAAAAGCATTAACAGTCCATACTCCAGATTCCTCTCGTTGCCTTTAATCTTGTCTCTGACCAGGTAGAGCGCTGCGCTGCCTTTTAGCTAGGTCAGATCTATATTCATGCCATATACATACATAGACAGGCCATGCATTCAAAGACAGCAGTATGCCACAGCACTTATGTCTGCTCCCTGTCCAGAGTGTCATAATGCTAAGAAAATAAACCAGACTGGAATGTGGCTCAAAGTAATAACTAGCAGCTAAGACTAACGCAAGCACTATACACATCACATTATTTTTCTTCTAAGTGAGATACCCCAAGAGGAATAGGTATGCCCAAGTGCGTGCCCAATGCTCACTGTGCCACAGGACTTACAGTGCACCTCACCGATAGCTGGTCTTGGGTTATTTGTATTTCTTTCTAGAGGAAACCTGTCTTGGTGGTTGAGGCTGGACGGTCCCCATTGGAGGAGATCGGCTGGTGTGGCAAGTGTCTGCTTGGAGAGGTAAAGTGGACAAACAGACATTGACATGGTTTCCGAGATTACTTCAGGCATTCCATCCATCACTTTGTGTCTTTTCGAAATAATGCTCATGGGTGCAAACGAGGCACCGTGAATATCTTGATTGCAGGTTGTGTTGTCTTCTCCTGATTGGCTGATTGTGAATGTAAATTAAATGACCTCCATGAAATTGGAAATTTCCTCAAAAACTGCATCAGTCTTCCACTTCAAAAGAAAGTGTACATATCACTGTAAACAAATAATTGGAAAATTTAGAATTAGATCAACGTTGATTCATAAATGTATGTGCAACAAAGTGCTATTTACCACCAGAGCTTTCTTTCCTATGAATCATTAGTTTTTTTTTATTGCAGCATTCCAACATAGGCATTCACACATAACTATGGGGCATATTATCAAGGGGGTTTATCTCCGCTTTTTTGGCTTTAAAAGCCAAGAAAGCGGAGATAAAATTATCTCCCTATTACCTAGCTGTCGCTAACACCAGTTAGCGACAGCTTTTAGGAGATAGCGACCATCTTGGGCCCCACTTTGCATATCAGTGATATTTATCACTAATGACATGCAAATTGGGCATGCCAGGATGTTAGCGACTGGAAACAGTCGCTAACATCGCTATCTCCTATTACCAACTTTTGGAGATATTTGCGCTAAGCGCGAATATCTCCAAAAGCTAACACCTGCCCTGATCAGTTCTTAGCCATGTTATCCAATGGGAGGTGGATAACATGGCTAAGAGCATTAGCTCGGTAATGCATGAATATCGCTGACTTTTCAGCGATATTCATGCATTGCAGCCGATTTTTATCGCATTTGCGGTTTATCTGCGATAAAAATCGCCGCAGCTCAGCGGTAAATTTTTGTCTCTAACCAAGCAATAGCGATAATTATCGCGATTGCTTGGTAATATGCCCCTATAACTTTTACAGCTCTCAAAGCAGAACTTGAAACTCATCATAGGCTTGGAAGCAAAGGGGCATAGATACTATCAGACCTGGAGTCTGGCATACTCTGTTTGTGGTTTTCTCTCAGGCCGCCTCTTCCATACATGTGTCGGCTGCTACAAAGCAGTCTGTAAAGGTTTTCTACTAGGTCTGAACCATACTCTGACATAACCCTTATACTATAACTTGGCGTCAGGTACTTTCATAAGTGGTATAGCCCTCTGCAGTGGGAGATATGTCTAAATATTATATCTCTTCGAAATGTCTATATTGACAGGGTGAGGCTATGCTGCACTATCATTACTGCTGTGTCTAGTTGTATGTTCTAAATGTGGGCTAATGCAGAAGAAACAGAGGAATGGAGTAGAAACACTAGATTGGGACATGCTATGCCCATAATATGTGAGAACATCCTGTAAAAATATGTCCTGTGTTTATGCCAAAAAGAAGCTTGCTCTGTTGTATTTGTGCAACAGATTGTCGCTCTAATCTGCCTCGGGCCTCATGATTGTGTGAAGCCTTAGGTACTAGGGCATAAAGATGCTATGCATAATGTGGCATGCAAAACTAGAAATCCCAGAATAAAATGCACTGTTAGTAAAAAACTAAGACTGGCTGAAGATGTTACACAAGATATGAGTGTACTTTACAGCTGTGTTTGTACACCTAATATCTATGCTACACCTCAGCTGTGAGAGGATAGCGTTATGTTGTACATACTTTACAAATTTATTCGACTGAACTGCACAACAATTCTTGTTGTTAGCACTATAAAAATGGTTATTAATGATTTTAATATTTTTTCGACTATTATCATTATTGTTTTTGTTGTTGCTATCACCATGCTGCTACTACTATTAGTACTACTACTACTACTACTACTAACACTACTACAACTACTACTACTACTAATGCTATTATACCAGTACAAAATAAACATTTCAGTCATTGCAAACATTTTTCTTGCCTGTAGCAAATTCAAATGGTGGTAGAAAATTGCCTGCTCACCAGTGCAAAATCAGTCAGCCACCGGAATAATGTCAAGTTCTCCCTTGTCAGGTTTGTATCGCTCATCGCTTTCGTTTACATTCTTGTACATGTGTTCTGTTGTTCCATTAAATATGCAGGAGTGCTATTCTGTGAACGTAAGCGAAATGTTGTTTGAAACAATGTCAGCCACAACAATATTGTGACAATAACAGTGATAACCATAATATCAACATTCATAAAATCACACAAAATATTGATGCGATATCCAATGTGGTGTGAATCAAAACGGGTGACAAATTGTGCATACTACAATACAAAATAGCACCAAGAACAATGTCAGTGACATGAAGGGGACACCTCTATGAGCGAACCAACCTGGAGAAGGAATAGACTTGGGACCGACGAACTCATAGCATCAGAAGACTCATATCACTGTGTGTCACATACATCCCATAGGACCACTCAGGCTTAAGAGCTCTTCCATACACTTGGGACAAAGGCATGCACGTGACCCACAGTGAACCCACAACAGTGGGAAACCAGGAAAGATATTATCCCATGTCATGCCTCAAAACATGAAACTACTGCTCAGCTCCATCCAGAGATAAAAGTATAAGGGCCATATGTAAACGCTGAAATTTGCAGAATTTCAGCGTTTGCAATCGCAATTTGGGCAGTGTGCTATGTAGCAGGCAAAAGCCCACTCGGAAAAAAGGGAATCCGCAAAATTTGCGGTTCCCTATTTTTGCGAATGCTTTTAATGAATCCCAAATTGCGATACCTTAAATGCAATGTAAGAAGCACCCAAGTTGTGCGATTTTGGTTTAAGGAATCGCAAATTACCACCAACTTCAGGTTGGTGGTAATTTGCGATTTCCTTGAAAAATGCACTTTTTTGCATTGTTCAAAATGCCATGTGGCGCACATACATGCCCTTAGCGCATGTATGTGCAACACATGATTATTTCAGGGGTGCAACAGGGTGTCCTATTGACACCCTTGCAACCTTGAAATTGCATCCTCAATTTGCTATTCTCTAATTGCTATTCGCAAATTGAGAATGTCTTTCCATTCATTCCTACGGGCCTTCTCGCTCATACGAATGAATGGGAAGGTATTCCTTATTTGCGAATCTCAATTTGGGATTTGCAAATAATGAATATCTAGGATTCACAAAATATTTTGCAAATCCTACCTACATTGCGTTTTGCGATTCTCTGATTGCGATTCTCTAAAAATCGCAATTTGAGAATCGCAAAAAACGTTTTACCTACGTATGGCCCTAACATTTCAAACCAAGATCTCAGGGACAGACTATGGGCCCGATTCACAGAACTAACTTAACACAAATTCCTAAACTTACTACCATTTTGGTATTCACAGAAGGCACTTACTCATTTTGGTATTCACAGAAGGCACTTACTCATTTCTGTATTCATAGAAGTTAGGAGTCCTAACTTTAGAACTCCTAAATGCCTTCTGTGAATACCGAAAGTCTTAAAGTTAGGATTTTTCTCAGTTTAGGAGCAGTAAAGTTAGGACTCCTAACTTTAGGACTCCTAAACTGAGAACAACCCTAAATTTAAGACTTTTGGTATTCACAGAAGGCATTCAGGAGTCCTAAAGTTAGGAGTCCTAACTTTACTACACCGAAACTGAGAAAAATCCTAATTTTAAGACTTTCGGTATTCACAGAAGGCATTCAGGAGTCCTAAAGTTAGGACTCCTAACTTCTGTGAATACCGAAATGAGTAAGTGCCTGGGGCCACCGTTACCTGCTTCTGGCGTCTCCTGGTCGCCAGCACACACTGCTTGCCCCCGGTGCCGCTGACCATCCGCGGCCGCCGAGAGGGGCTGGGCAGAAAGGACTACACTTCCCAACGTTCCCTGTTCGCGGGGACGCCGCTGGACAGCTGGGGCTTCCGCCCGGAGGCGTATTTCACGCAGCACTTCCTCCGGGGGAGCGGGGAACATTTCGAATCACCTGGGGCCACCGTTACCTGCTTCTGGCGTCTCCTGGTCGCCAGCACACTCTGCTTGCCCCCGCCTCTGCTGACCATCCGCGGCCGCCGAGAAGGGCTGGGCAGAAAGGAATACACTTCCCAGCGTCCCCTGCTTCGCGGGGATGCCGGCGGACAGCTGGGGCTTCCGCCCGGAGGCGTATTTCACGCAGCACTTCTTCCGAGGGAGCGGGGAACATTTCGAATCACCTGGGGCCACCATTACCTGCTTCTGGCGTCGCCAGCACACTCTGCTTGCCCCCGCCGCTGCTGACCATCCGCGGCCGCCGAGAGGGGCTGGGCAGAAAGGACTACACTTCCTTGCATCCCCTGCTTCGCGGGGACGCCGCCGGACAGCTGGGGCTTCCGCCCATAGGCGTATTTAACGCAGCACTTCCTCCGGGGGAGCGGGGAACATTTCGAATCACCTGGGGCCACCGTTACCTGCTTCTGGCGTCTCCTGGTCGCCAGCACACTCTGCTTGCCCCCGCCGCCGCTGACCATCTGCAGCCGCCGAGAGGGGCTGGGCCGAAAGGACTACACTTCCCAGTGTCCCCTGCTTCGCGGGGACGCCGCCGGACAGCTGGGGCTTCCGCCCGGAGGCGTATTTAACGCAGCACTTCCTCCCGCGTCGCGGGACGCGTGCGGGCGGTGCCGGGCTGAGCCCGGGCAGAGGGCAGCCATCTGTGGCCATCAGGGGCCAGAAGAGGCCAGGCTGGGCCACCCCCCTTGATCATACCAATGAGTAAGCGCAAACATTTGGGAACTGAAGGGCAAGGGGCTAAAGATGCTAAGGTACCCCACAAAGCAGATACTATTATCTCATATCTTACATCTGCAATCGGCGCCATTAATCAGAAAATAGCCAACCCTGAAAAGGAACTGGAATTGGGCAAGGCTACAGATTTACCTAATCCGGACCCCTTGCACCCCACAGAGGCAACCCCTGAATGTTGTCTGGTCGAGGCACTACCTACTTGTGAATCAGTGACTCATGATTCCCCGGTACAAACTATAGAAAGCCAGGGCTTAAATGTCTCATCAAGCAAGGCTAAACAGAAGTACAAGAAAAGTGGGGGGAAAGGTACCCCTGCCTCCCTTCACCAGGACCTTGTTTGCGACATTTCCTCACTCATGGGGATAAATTGGAAGAACTGATTAATGCCTGTCTAGAACCAATTCTGGAAGAAATTGGTAAAGATATTGTTGACTGTCTAAACACTTGTTTGGCTGGCTTGCTAAAGAGGTGCGAGAAAATGTACTTATTTATTAATGATTTTCGTGCCAGAGAATAACTTTCTGCAAATGTTAACAAGATTACTGGGACTAGTATTATAGAGTCTATGGAATGCACAGGGGTAAAAGTCAGTACTGGAAATGTACACCAGCCATCAACACACGCTTCATCAACTTTACCTCACAAGGTGGTCAGGCCTGGTATTAGCAAGTCACTGCCACCACATAACCCTATTCCAACTACACAAGAGAATACTGTAGCATGCCCTAAACCCTCCAACAATATACCTAACCCTAGTATTTCCAGCACTCCCAGGCTGCGCCTACCCCCTGTGGCGGCCCCTTTTGTGGCAGTAATAACTGGGGTCCCTTTTTTACATCAAAATGAGAATGAGTCTACCAGGGATTTGCTGGATAAATCTAGGGAATGGTGCAAACAATACTCTAGTGGTGAAGACAGTATATCCAGTTTTATTATTATGGCTAGAAGGGTGGGGTGGGTAGGACACGGGGAGAAGAATATCAGGGGAGACTGTATTGTCATCAATTTCTCTGAGAGACAAGTTGCTGAAAAATTATTTTGGGATGGGTCTCCCATTTCAAATAATGCAATTAGACCGCTCCCTTTAGGGTATTTCTATCCCCCACGGGGGAGCAAGAAGTTACATTCACATTCGCAGAAGGTAGCTGGAAACAGAGATACACCTACCCTAGGGCCATGTCAATTTGCCATGCACCACAAGAGCGGTGTTTCAACTTCTGCTCCTCAGCATCTTCCATCAACCACGACACCCACATTGACCTCGAACGATAAACAGATCGAGTGTGTCTTTTTATCTAATCGTTTTGCATCATTGTCACTTCCAGATAATTCGGATTGACTACACAAGATATGAGACACTCATCAGATCTCTCCTTTAACACGCAAGAATATGTGCAGAATTCTCAGCTGGAATATCGCAGGACTAAGATCTAAGATCGAAGATGAGAATTGGCTGAATTTTGTCTCATCTTTCGATATTATATCTTTTCAGGAAACGTGGGATATAGCTAACAGATTTGACCTAGATGGGTTTGCTCATTTTAGCATCCCTGCTATACCTAGTGCCTCAGGAAGAGCAAAGGGCGGCCTATCTCTACTATTCTCTCTTAACTTGAAAGGGAAAGCTAAACAGCTAGAGACATGTTCCCCTCACTTTTTAGTAGTAGAATTGTCAGTGACAAATTCACTCACAATCTTACCTATTAATTTCTATAATTCGCCAGAATTTGTCAGCACAAACCAACTTGTAGTATCACTTGAGGAATTTCTAGAAAATTATAAAATAATTAAAAATAGTTTTGAGATCATCCTTATGGGTGACTTCAACATCCACCCTTGCCGTATGGACTGCATCATGGAAGATAAAGGGGGCCCACCTTTTTCGCTCCCCACGTGCCTCGAGCACATTAAACATGGGGAAGCCATGGAGAACTTTTTGGCCTTCTTTAACCTCTACGAATCAAGTTGCTGTCCAACAGGTACTAGATCCCTAACATTTAAAAGGAAAGACACAGGTTCGGTCATAGATTATATTTTTATTTCATCTTTTATTTTGGCTTTTATTTTAAGCTATAGGGTAGTAGACTCTATTTTTAGTGACCATAACCCCGTGGTATTAGAGGTTGCACAGGGGGGGGTATTAGATTTTAAAGGATCCAACATACGTTGTGTGACTGATTTGACAATCAAAGACCAGGGCAGAAGGTTGAAATGGTCTAAAGTGACCCCGATTACCTTCCTAAAAGAGGTATTAGCAAAGGTTGAAGTGGAGGTTGGTATTTGTTTAGATCCTCTTGCCCCTAACAATAGAACTTAATAACTTAATATGCCAGCAAGTAAACAATGACCTAACGCTTAAACCAAAATCAGGGGGGCAGAGAGGAAAACGGTGGTTTGACACCAATTGCTCCAGGGCTTATTCTGCCCTTTTAAAGGGATTAAGGGAGACACCTAGAAACAAAATAAATATAGTCCAACTTAGGAAGGCCTACAAACAGGCAATTTATGCCAGGAAGAAGCAGATTAAAGAAAAAGCATGGAATGACCTGCAATCAGATGAGGTCTTGCAGGATAGTTCCAAATTCTGGGAGGTGATTAATCACCCCTATTTTTCAGGGGTGGAGAATCACGCCGCAGAATGTGTTATGCCAGATGAGCAGTGGCTATCCCATTTTGGCAACATTTATAGTCAGCCTACATCTGCCCATACACAGGAGTGCCCTACCCATTCTTCCTCTGAGCTAATTCAAGCATTTGAGCCAGGGGATGTAGAAAAAGCCATAAATGACACACTTAAGAACAAGGCACCGGGCCCCCACGGGGTCCCTGCAGACCTATATAAAGTGGCACACAAATTTTGGGCCAAGATTTTGACAAATGTGTTTAATTGTGCAAGAGAAAATAAGTTTCCTCAATCTTGGGCCAGGTCAATAATTATACTGATTTTTTAAAAAGGGCCTAAAGGCCGACCCTGCTTGCTATAGACCTATTTCCCTAATAGACTCTGCCGTTAAGATCTTGGGCAGAGTCTTTTTGGGTAGGATAACTACTTGGTTAGAAGGCAAGGGAATCCTATCAAATGCTCAATAAGGATTTAGGTCTAAAAGGAGCACCCTGGATCAGTGCTTAAATTTTCACTTGATCATTAGTAAATATACCATAGCGAAAGAAGGGGCTCTGTATATGACATTTATGAATCTCTCCTCAGCCTTTGACCTGGTTAACAGGTCAAGGCTGTGGGGAGTCCTGTTAGATATGGGAATGGAACAACCATTGGTGAGTTTTTTGGCAGACCTTCACCAAGGATTAGAGGCTTCTGTTGGAGTCACTCAAGATGGAAGATGCACTGGACCTTTTAAATCGCAGAGAGGGGTGAGGCAAGGGAGCATCCTTGCCCGCTCCTTTTTACTTTATATATCAATGCACTTGAGCCAGCGCTCTCCACCATGGGAGTCGACGTCCCGCGTGCAGGAGAGACTAACATCCCGGTCCTCCTGTACGCGGATGACGCAGTCCTACTGGCTCGAATGGGCGTGGCCCTAAATAAGTTACTGGCCTCTTTTGGGGATTTTATGACCTTGTTAGATCTTAAAATAAACACACAAAAATCCCAGGTCATGATTGTGGGACTTAAGGGCAGGAAAAAGAAACCCATAACCTTTAGCTGCATAGGAAAGGAAGTACATAGGGTCTCCTCCTTTACCTATTTGGGCGTGATCTTCGACGATAAAAGAACATGGGGCATTCAACACAAGTCTAAATCAAATGTAGTTACTAGATCCGCCGCAGCTCTTTTGAACCTCACTAAAAGAATGGGGTCACGTCCAATGGAGGCCATTCTCAAGGTCTATAAAGCTAAATGCCTAGCAATCGCTACCTATGGAGCGTCAATATGGGGATATACAAACTCAGATAATATCCAGAAGGCGGAAAATAGATTTCTTAGATCACTACTTTCCGCCCCCCAGTCTACTCCCATTTTTACCACTCACTCAGAGTTAGGCATTGGGTTTGTTACAGACCAGACAAAATCTGCCCCTGTCATTTCTTGGCTAAAAACCTGGCTAAATGAGGAAATCTCCCTAAATCACCAGATCCTCAAAGATTGCCTGGCCATGGATGGAGCCCTAAAAATCCCATGGCTGGCCTATGTAAAATCTATGCTATCACTCGTGGGACGTGTAGATCTCTTCTACTCCCCTGATAGCATTCAAATAGAGGATGTAACGATGATAAAAACATCACTGATAAACTCTTTTATAGCAGAGCGGGAGGAAAGAGAGTTTAAAAAACCGACTGTCAGAAGAAATTACGCTATCATTACTGTCCCAGGTCCAGAACCTTACCTGGTTTTTGTTAACAAACCATTCCACTGTTTTCTTTTAACTAGATTTCGTTTAAATTTGATACACGTTTTGCTAGGTACCTATGCTAGATGGGAAACTCCTGATAATGCAAGTCCATGTGATTGTGATCATTTTTCATTTCAGGACACCCTACACTTTATTATGTTTTGCGATCATTATGCACAAATTAGGAAAATATATCTCCTACCGATTCTCTGAGAGGCTGGCTTTTTACAGGTTAGGCCAGCACTCTTATTTTTGCAACTTTTGCATAATGTACGAATAACTTTTCATGTAGCAAACTTTTTAGTAGCAGGAGTTCGTATAAACAAAAGGCGTAACAAAGGAAGACAAGGACAAATTTTAAATGAAATATTTTAGCAAACTCTGGTGTTTTAAATTTTTAAGATTAGGTGAAATAATTATTCTTCTTGATCAATTTATATCGATGTATTACTTGTGTATATATATCATCTTTTTTGAATTTATGTTGATTTGATACATGACATATTTTGTACAAATATTATTATTGTCGTACTTCGTTGTCTTTTCATATATCTGTATTCTGTGTCTTTTTGTGATTTTTAAAAAATCGAATAAAAGTGATTGGCTGACTAACTGACTGACTGAGTAAGTGCCTTCTGTGAATACCAAAATGAGCTGTCATCCACCACCTCCTGAGCAGATTCTTAAGCATTGAGCACAAAATTACACCAAAAACAGACCGAGGAAACTCTTCGAAATCCTAAAGCATCAGTCTAATAAACTAGCCAAAACCGTTCATGAAAACTCAAAAACTCCTATAAGCTGCGAGGAATTCTCGACATTTTTCACGGGGAAGGCCAAATCGTTGGAAGTGGAGCTCACAAGCGCAGCAGCTAACCTTCTCATCCAACCTTTGGCCACGAACGTGACCGACTCGACAACAGGGTGTAGCAAGACAAAAAACAAGGCACACTGGGACACATTTGAATTATACGACCAGGACAAGGTCGCCAGAACGCTCTCGGAACTCAAGCCGAACAACCACTATCAGGACCCCCTACCTGCGAAGTGCTTAAGAGAAATCAGCCATATCGTAGTCCCAATCTGGACCAAAATAATAAACGCTTCCTTATCTCAAGGGATCCTCCCCGACTGTCTAAAATCAGGACAAGTTGTTCCCATAATCAAGAAACCTACAGCGGATGCAACAGATCCGAATAACTTCCGCCCAGTGACCAACATCCCTATATTGGCCAAGCTAATCGAGAAATGTGTACAGCACCAACTGAGCCAACACATCACTAAGTTCTCCCTATTAGATGAATGCCAATCAGGTTTCAGATCAGGGCATAGCACGGAAACAGCTATCCTCCATATTGTTGATGATGCGTTACAGGCCCTAGACCAAAACAAAGCCTGTTTACTGATTCTCCTGGACCTGTCATCGGCATTCGACACAGTAAACCATGAAGCATTACTGATAAGGTTGCAAGACAGGATGGGACTCACTGGAAATGTGCTGAAATGGTTCAAGTCTTTCCTACAGAACAGAACACAAAGATTCCTGGTTAATCAATCAATTTCACCTATATGCCCTAATTCAATCGGAGTTCCACAAGGATCGACATTATCCCCCGACCTTTTTAACTTGTATGTCGAACCCCTTACAGAAATTCTCCGAAATTCACATATGTCCTATCACATGTATGCGGATGACACACAGATATATATAAAGATCGCCTCCCTTGAAGACATTGAGCGAATGAATGAGACGCTAAAAAAGCGGTGCAATGGCTAACTTCCAATCATCTAAAGCTAAACGCCCAAAAAACAGAGTTTCTACTAATCTCACCAACAAGGAGCCAGGCAGAAATAAAGGAATGGACTAAGCTGGTGACGGCGCTCAACTGCACCCCAACCCTAATCAACTCAGCTAAATCGCTAGGAATCACTTTAGACGAAAACCTTGACATGAAAGCACACATTAACTCAATGGCTAAAAGTGCACGATTCCACCTGAACTACCTGAGAAAATTGAAACCCTTCATCTCAGAGGCGGATCTTAAACTTGCAATACAATCCCTTGTTATATCTAGGATTGAATATGGCTGCACCACATTAGCTGGCTTACCAAAAACGTCCACAGGGCCACTAAAAGCTTGCCTTAATGCAGCGACAAGACTCATCACGGGATCGAGGAAATTTGATCATATATCCCCTCATTTAAAAGCACTAAACTGGCTACCCTTTGAAGCCAGAATTCAACTAAAAATAGCATGTATTACCCATAAAGCGCTTCACTACAACACGCCAAGATACCTAGCCAAGAAAATTGAGCTATCAGGAGGTAACAGACCAGCTAGGAGCGCCAAGGAGTTGCTACTGAGACCAGCCATTTTTAGAAAGAAAAAAACTTATGACAGAGCGTTCTCAGGAGCCGCCCCCAGAATATGGAACTCTCTCCCACCAAGCATTAGGAAGATTCTGAATACTGTAACATTTAAGCGGGAAGTGAAGAGCTTCTTGATGAGTAAATACCTTACACAGGTTTAATGAACATGGTTACGACCAAGTGCAGCTCTACTTCAGAACACTCACGCCTCCAGAAGGGAAGCTTCAACAGGTAGAAGCTGTAAGATACTCAACGATATGAGACGGGTGGTACTATTGAGGCTGGCGTCACTACTGGAACTAAGCTATACACTAAATGCTACCTCATATCAATGTGAACCCATATACTACCTCCCATCCTATAGCCATCTAATTTTCTACCTCATACATGTTCACGTAGATAGGATATGATATAAGTTAGCCTCGATACATTTATCTTTCATATTTACATCACTCCTTAAAGCCATATAATTTTCTACCTCAGACATGTTTAAGTAGTTAGATTATGATTTAAATCAGCCTTTATACATTTATCTTCCATAGGTATAATTCGCTACCCCGTACAGGTCTGCGTAGATAAATTATGTTATATAAGTGTGCCTAACCGACCTCTTAATGCATAATGGTATGTCGGGGGGTTATCTATCTATAAGCATCTACCTCATATTTTTGCTTTGTGATCATTGTTGACTGTATGTATTAATCCTTTAATATGCTCTTTATGTGAAGCGCTCTGATACCTACGGGTCTTGTTCGCGCTATACAAAACTTTCTAATAAATAAATAATAAATAAATAAATAAATAAGTGAAGGAAAAACAAAGGAGGGCATATTACATACAGCTCTTTATACATTTGTTTGATGAATAAGTTACTGTTTATATATATAAACGTATATAAGAAAAACCTTGGATGAAATTATTACAATCAATACTTTTCAGAAAGGGACACTCTAAGCAGACAAACAAAATGACATTAATAACAAACATGGTTTAACTTTGAGATGAGAGCCTCCAAATGATCCAAGATATGCAAGTTTTGTGAACTCCTCTGTCGAAGGCCCTACCACATGTCTGCACACTCACAATGACACCATACAAAGTTTGTTCACGTAGGACATGTAGTCACAGATGCTCAGTCATGTGACAGCTAGGTTACAGCACCCACAGGCATTCTTTGCCCAATTTTTTCTCAGCCGTCCTAACGGCCTAAAGTAGAGACATGCTGAAAAATTATTAAAACAACAAAACCATCAAACACTACAGCAGTCTTTCAAATACACCATGCAAAGAAGTACCCACCTACATCACACTAGAGATACATCAAACACTGCCATTCAAGCACAACACTGACTGACTCCATCACTCACAACCTGTATAAAATACGCCAAAAAACAATCACAAACATACTCTGCCTCCTGTACCACATATCTGTTGAATTATCCCATCTGTACAGGAGGACAATTCGGTATACCTAAACTATTACACGCAATGCCACATGATACTACACTTCCCCACATTTTGACTCCACGGGGTACTTAACCTTGCTACCTCTCACAACATGGTACTTCTCTTTTCCCATATTGCACCCTTGGGGTTGCACCCTGCAACTTCTCATGACAGGGTGCTAGTATTTCCCACTTTAGTATACCATGCGCTACAACCCACACAGTGTCTCCCGAAGGGGACTACACTATCCTTACTTTATACCATGGGATACTCCCTGCATACAACTTACAGGATGCTATATTTCCACAAATTTGCATACCATGAAATACTCCCACTTGCAACCTACAGCATCAGGGTACTACCCTTTCCCCAGTTCACACCAACATACAAACACACACATGTACTACACTCTTCTTTCACGTAGTGGGGAACTGCTCTTCATAACAGCCATGGCTCTTGGACTTGCACGACTAGTACGTATTTACCCAACACGCGGATGGGTACTAGATGCTCTTCCCCAAACTGATAACTAGACTCCACATGGAGGCAAAAGAAAATGGTCCCCCTGTAGCCCCAACACAACCTACAGGTGAATAATTCCCAACCTGCCTTGCAGTATTAGGCATTCAGCATACCACAACCCTTAACATACACTGGAATTCCTAAACAACAAAAGCCACTCTACATGAAAACTACTACCTTACACAATCGTAGTGTAGTTACTATATTACCAATAGGCTCTGCGCATTGCAATAATATATCCTATAGATTTGACGTAGGACTTATGTAAACTAGGTCTCTATCGAATATACTAAACTTAATTGTGAGTGGCGGCTAGCTCAGAGGTCACTAGAAAGTTTCTCGAATACACAAGAAGGGATTAGTTTCTGACAACCGCATAAACATGACAACTTTGTTTCCCCAAGAATAAACGTATCTTCAGAGTCGTGAAAACACTAGATAGATATTTTACTCAGTCAATCGAGCATGCTTTGTTTCATTAGAGGTGCAGAGAAAATGGAGAGACGGGTGTTTTCAATAAAAGGATTTATTGAACAGTCTTCTTTCTCATGCAAGTAAAGTGAACTGCAACAGGCTGTAAAGTTTAATGTATACAGCGAGAAGTGTATTATAAAATAATACTGTAAAAGCATTGTATGGTTTCTAAACCATAGATAAATACATACATAAATAGCAAAGGCTAAAAGTACTCAACTGGTGCTTCGAAAATACATCTACCCCGATGTACCTAACCTACGACTAGTATGAGGGAAGAAGTAAGTGTGGTAGTGGCATAGGTTTAGTTTTCTTTGCCAAGAATCTATCCAAGATTTCTCTTAGGGTCCAATCAGCTCCATACCTTAGTTTAAAATGAAGAAGGTCTGGTATCTATGTCTCGGGACTCGATTTTCCAACACCCCGTGAGGGAATATTGGAAACACTGGAGCTGGAATCTCTGCGAGAGAAAGGACAGCTTCTCGATCAGTGCGTCAGCTGGAGGGTCAGCATCCTTTGGCACTTGTTGTAGCAAGCTGCGTCAGGCAAGTAGATAGTCGAGCTGCTCCGAACCACTGTGTGTTTGCTATAGCAAGGAGGGCATATGGGCATATTTATACCTTGAAGGTGCCTAGTTTGACGTAAAGTCGGGCATAATAATGTCATCAAAGAACCCTAGGGAATGGTAGTTCTTTGAAACTCCATGAGTTCTTGGACAAATCAATATTCAAGCAAGGGGATGTCCATGACTGCTTAAGCCGATTTTTCCCAAAAATCGCTGTGGCTTTTTGGAACGGGTGGAAGTAGCCATGCCTGTATTTGGACAGCATGGGCTATGTCTAAATATGGGTATGATTTCTATGCCTATTTTAGGGCAATGGTAATTGTACCTATATAAGGGTATGAATTGGGAAATTTTGCCCGGATCCTAAAACGCCATACAACACCCACTCCAATTTATTATGTTCGACATTACTAAATTCTAAGCATTTAAAACATATCTAAAGCATGATGTGTAAAACCCTCAAAGCATAAAATATGACATTGGAAATGCTATCCGAATGAATCATGAAATTACATATACGAAATGGCTCTGAAATACAGAAGAAAAAGGACAAGACCATTCCATGACAGAATATGAAACTTGTTTTGGTTGTGGACAAGTTAAAATATTGTCTCTTGGAAGTATTCAAAGAATTCTTGTTCTCTATGAATAGTTCTACTTTAAGCAGATTACTTTGTGCCCAAAAAAATTCAATTTTTTAAAAAGTCAAATAGTAGTAAAATATAGTTCTAAAGTTAGAAGTTTTGTTTAGAAAAGTAAAGGTTGAAAACAGAGTCCTGTGTGCTAACTTCAAAAGTCATTCTCGTTGTTTGGAGAAAACATCAAATCTTCTAAGCTGGTAAAGAATTTGTCTACCACAGTAGGTGAAAGTTGGACTACTTCGTTAAGTAGACCGATTGCACAAAAATGTGAAGCATCGCCGTCAGCGTTAGCCGCACCGCCTTTGGTATTGTCGACCCTGGATTATTGCAATGCTCTGTTCTTGAATGCTCAAGAAGGAGTCTTGAACAAAATGCAATTAATCCAGAATTCAGCAGCTAGGCTCCTGGGCAGAATCCCCAAATTTCATTCAGTTTCTGAGACCATTAAAGAACTGCATTGGTTACCCATAAGGAATAGAATAAAATTAAACGTTTTATGCATAGTGTTCAAAGCCATGCATAACATGGGACCAGCGTTTTTTACTCAAAATTTGATCCCCTATTGCCCGCCCAGAACCTTACGCTCTTCCAGTCTGAATGATCTGGTCGTTCCACGTACTAAATCCGTCTCCTGGGGAGACAGGAGATTTCTTGTCTCAGCCCCCAGACTTTGGAATACTCTGCCTCCCTCGATTAAATCAAGCCACTCACTCTGGTCATTTCGGAAACAACTCAAGACCTGGCTTTTTAATCAGTAGACCCTCTCTCCCCCTCCTTGGTTGAATTTTTGCAGATACTACAGCGCCGAGACGCCTAAGGGCCACTGTTCGCGCTCTAAAAATTTCATTAATAAATAAATAAATGTTCAATGGAGATGGAGATGGTACTTGTGTGCCTGTTGATCCATGTATCTCACCTTCAGCAGATTGCATCTGTGAGACCTCAATGAATGCCGTCATCAGGATTGGTAGCCGCTGAGGACAACACAATGCATGGGCCATTACCGAACCAAGCAAAGTATCAACATCCGTTGGCAGTGCTGATGGAAGTGTAAGACAGATGTCCAACACGCATTCTTCTCCAGATAGCAGGCATCGTAGAACAGGTAAGATGCAATCTTCCCAGATTGGCCGGAATGAAAGAAACCATGTGGTCTTCAGATCTCTTAAACGAGCCAAACCCAGAATCTGTATCATGCGCTTATGACCCTACATTGCCAGGAGAGTGTTCTCTATGGTAATCTGGGTGTCACTGGTGACCGGACTTGCCATATCGGAGCAGAAGGAACAAGAATAGTATTTCTGCTATGAGTCCCAAAATGAGAGGCAGGCCGCCGAACACAGAGTGCACGAAGTTTGGAAATATGTTGAGGACTGTTTCAAAAAGTGCTAACAGTCCCGAAAAAACTGTCTTAAATACATGTATAATACCACTGGTATCAGACATGTTTAAGATACGACCTAACATTTCTACGAAATGTACAGGAAAGTTTGTCGATAAAAGGGCATGTATCTCTTGCAACTTGTAGTTCATACGTCTCTTTGGACGAGGTCAGCTGCACAGTTTTTTGTAACAGAATGGCTTTCATTCTGTTTAAAGTATCAATTCTTATAGAAGAGATGTCAGTGAAGGCCATAGCGGCGACTCCCCGTCTGTCTCAGTTTTAGGAAACAATACTTGTATACAACAAGTGACCCTGGCTGACACAGTTACGAGATAGGCTATTCCTGGCAACATGCCACAGCAGCTGTGATCATTCAACATAATATAGCTTTGGTTAGAAAGCTGCCTAAAAATTGGATCTATCACTGCAGCTGGAGAACCTTGCAGGTGGCAGGATAAGTTGGTCGAAGAACCATTTCAGGCTCCATGTAAATTAATACCCTGACATAAAAGTGTACCGCTTAGTGCACTTTTGCAGTTTGTACCACTAAGAAATACTTCTTTTCCCCCACTCCAACATCTGTGTGTATATAGTAATTCCCAGGTTGACTTAATGTATTCTTTACCCAACCTTTCATACACGCCAGCTGGTATATGTTTCAAACAATATTGAAAATTGTGACAGGCAGAGTGATTGTTCCGTGTATTAGCCATTCTGTTGCAGGTTTTTCCGAAACAGTTAATGGTAATCTTTCCAGCTTCTCAATGCTCAGCATCGTATAGTCTGCCACTTTTTGTGCCAGAGTGATTTGTTTATCTGTAAGGTTAAATACCGAAAAGAATGACGTGGTGTAGATTAGACGCCATGGCACATATCCAGAACGAAGATTTTGTAACGTCTAGCCTAAAAGCATTATAGAACGCAATTGTGACTGTCCATGCTGTAGTATGAGCAAGTCCTGTTCCATTATGTCTACGGCAGAGTATACTATGCTGTCCAAAGAATAAATTCTGGATGACATAGTCGTTAACCCATTGTCAACTACAGAGAGAGCTTTCTCTAAATTAATACGATCAATTTCTCGTTCTCGTTCTGCAGTCTCTGCTTGTGTCGCTTTCCAAGCTTTATTATAAATGGCATATATACCAGCGTATATAAAACGTTTATGACGTTGTTTCGCAGGACCTTGTAAGAAGTCCCTTAAAACAACTCCATCTTTAATTAAAGATAAGTGTTGTTTTACCTCTGTTAGTGTGGACTTTTGTAGTCAATCAAGGCACAGTTTTCCTACACTGTATGTTGTGTTACTATCCCTGGATTTTGTCTCTGGACATATCGAGGATCTGGCCTAGTGAGTCTTAACCCTTGTGTCTTATTCAGGAATCTATCTTGACAGTTATTTGTGTCTGTGGGCAGATTAACCATGTCTTCCAATCAGGATCAGTTCTGTTTTTAAGTAAAATTGTTTTTACGTCAAACCCTCCTTCTGTAGTGTTCTTACAATCAGGTGTAGGTATAGGTATGGACGGTTTGTTCAAATCTTTTATCTTGGCTAGGCCAAGGCAGGATGTCTGTTGCACAGTGTCATTCAAAAACATTATTTGTTCAGGGATAATGCAGGCGCGAAATAAATCTTCTATTCCCTGCACCTGACAGTCTTTTGTGCCCCAGACAGTTTTTGTTTCAATGTTGTCACTCCAAAAGTCAAAACCGGATGTATGACGTAACAACGCATACATTCACAACGCATGCCATCACAACGCAACTTTTACAATGCAGGATCCATTACAACGCAGGCCATTACAACGCATGCCATTACAACGCAGATGCTATTACAATGAATGCCATTACAACGTAAGTACAGGTAAGTATATAATTTAATTAATATTAATTTAAATGTAATTTAATTACAATTTTTTAAAAAAATTTAATTAAATTAATTTTAATTTTTAATTAATAAAATATAATTTACTATTCTAAATTCAGGGGGGTGTAATAGTAGGGTAAGTGTTGGATAGTGTAGGGGTAAAAATTACTATTCTAACTCCAGGGGGTGTAATAGTAGGGTAAGTGCTGGATAGTGTAGGGATAAAAAATACTAATCTAACTCCAGGAGGGTGTAATAGTAGGGTAAGTGTTTGATAGTGTAGGGGTAAAAATTACTATTCTAACTCCAGGGGGGTGTATAGTAGGGTAAGTGTTGGATAGTGTAGGGGTAAAAATTACTATTCTAACTCCAGGGGGTGTAATTTTAGAGTAAGTGCTGGATAGTGTAGAGGTAAAAATTACTATTCTAACTCCAGGGGGGTGTAATAGTAGGGTAAGTGCAGGAGAGTGTAGGGCTAGAAATTACTATTCTAACTCTAGGGGGGTGTAATAGTAGGGTAAGTGCTGGATAGTGTAGGGGTAAAAATTACTTTTCTAACTCCAGGGGGGTGTAATAGTAAGTTAAGTATTGGATAGTGTAGGGGTAAAAATTACTATTCTAACTGCAGGGAGGTGTAATAGTAGGGTAAGTGCTGAATAGTGTAGGGGTAAAAATTACTATTCTAACGCTGGGGGGGTGTAATAGTAGGGTAAGTGTTGGATAGTGTAGGGGTAATAGTAGGGTAAGTGTTGAATAGAGTAGGGGTAGAAATTACTATTTTAACTCCAGTGGGGTGTAATAGTAGGGTAAGTGTTGGATAGTTTAAATAAAATAGAATTAAAATATTCAAAATTATTAAAATAAATTAAATTATAATTATTTTAAGAACATTAATAACAAAATTATAATTAAATAAAAAGAAAAATAATATTAATACAATTATATACTTACCTATACTTACGTTGTAATGGCATGCATTGTAATAGCATCTGCATTGTAATGGCATGCATTGTAATGGCATGCGTTGTAATGGATCCTGTGTTGTAAAAGTAGCGTTGTGATGGTAGTGCGTTATATGCGTTAATAATGTGTAAGTCATGTTCTTGTATCCAACCCAAAATTGCTAGACCATCATCAGAAATATATACCTTTCCTTTGAATTCAAAAGAGGTATTCATGACACCCTTTATATTATTAACTTCACCTCCATATCTCTTTGGCGTGATATCACTCTCTGAGAGTGGCAAATGTGGCCAACACTCTTTGAATAAGCGAAAGGGAATGATAGTGAACATGGAACCAGGGTCAACTAAGAATGTAACCGAAACCCCATTCAAAACAAAAACAGCTTTAGGTCTTTGAAGAACACCGTAGGAATTATCTTCGATACACAGAGAAATATCAGGAGGAATAACATTGTCATCTACAAATGCAACCCTATTGACAGAAGGATTTTTACAAGCTTTGCTGATGTAACCCCTTTTTTCCGCATTTCTTGCAAGTCTTGTCTCGAGCAAAACAACCATTGAAATCCGCTGCATGAGTCATGCTCCCACAGCGAAAACAACCAACAAATTTGCTTCTACCTTCAGAGAAAGAACCTTTTGGTTTAGACTTAAAAGAAGAAAACTTAGGTCTAACATCAGGATATATTGTGTCAATAGATGAAGAGAAGAAGAATCCTTTTCAGACTTGTCATGCTTGTTGATAGTATTGACTGTATCCTCTTTTTTCAAGTGCACGCATTTCTTCCATGCAATTATCAGATTCTTCTACGACTTTGGCAATAGCAATACCTTCCAATAAAGTCGGATTTTTGGCTGCCCAAATTTTTTGTGTCATCCACACTGAACAATCAGTTGATCTCTGATAAGTTGGTCTGTCATTGCACCAAAATCACATTTTAGTGCAAATTCTCTCAAGCAAGTTACCATCTGATCAACAGTTTCTTTCTCTTTTTATGGAACAGTGTAAAATGTGTGTCTCTGCATCACAATATTAACTTGCTTTCCAAAATATTTTTCTAGTCTTTGTTTTGCTTCATTGTAAGGATTATCAACGGGTTGGCCATCTGCACCTAAAAGTTCTGGTAAAAATGTAAAGGCATGTTGGCCTGCCTTTCCGAGAGAATTCAAAAGAATTGCTTTTTTCCTAGAAGCTTGGAATCTAAGTCCATCAATGGCCTCTAAATAGTTCTCAAAAATGCTTATCCATTCTTCCCATTCAATATTAGGAATGTCTCCATCAATAAGAAATGGTGGTTGCGGGGCGATCGTTTGATTAGCTGTTGCTGCCATGAATAAATGAAAAATTCACACAGATTTAAGCTGAGGCAGGAGCAGTAAATTAATAGAGCAGTAAAATTGACAAGTGTAATGTATTATAAAAATTGAAAAAAACAGATAATGCAAAATGAATGAGCACAATCTCTAAATCGGTAGAAAAGTGCTTCGTTAAAACATGGTTGGCAAATATTGGTTGGCAAAGTGAAAATTGCGAAATAAAATGGCCGCTAAGCCTAAGGAGCGTGATAACGTCACTGCAGAACAGCTCCGATTGTTTTTTTGTCAACGTGGCTAGAAATGCATGCGCACTTTGAAGTAGCTTGGCAACCGGGAATCTTTGACAACGCGTCTTAATGCCTGCGCGTGCAGATCAAACGTGAACTGCGTCTCGCGACGGAATGCGTGTGAAAGGACAAAGAGGGGAGGTTGCCAAACAAAAAAAAAACAACCAAAGAAAGAGAAAAATATGAATTGCCAATGATAAATGCCAGAAACAGAACCTTGAAAGATGATAATTTCCACCAGAGAACTTTGAAGACGGATGAAAAAAAAACCCGCTGTGCCAGTAAGTCTTGACGAGAAGCGATGTGGGGTCATGATGGTCTTGATGGAAGACAAGGTAAGACAAAACAGGAGCGCCGCCAAAATGTTAAAGTACGTGACACGGATTTCCAATGATAATTCGGTTTAGAATATTTTTTGTAAATGATAAAGTCTTTGGGGAGCTCTAACTCTCCTGCCTCGGCAACCACCTTCCCCAGAATGCAGAGAATCTGGAACTAAACAAGGTCCACAGATGACAGCACAGATTCTCATACCTGCACGAGGACGGTGGAAGCAACAACATCATAGCACTCTGCAGGGCCAAAGATGTCATAATCAATTCTGTCCCATGCTATACCACCAGGTATAGGAACGGCTGTGATGTTCACTGATGTCAAGTCTCTTTGTTCACGATGAGATGATTTGTGTGGCTTGAGGAGTAAGTTGATGTTCTTACTTGCTGTGTCCATTTTACTATATCTCCATTTATCTGCATTCCCAAAGTTAATACAAGAATTAGCCAAAGTAGGAGGAAAAGTACGCCTAGCACAATCCAAAATTCAACCCATGGTGAAACCAGATAAACTTTTTCAAGTTGCTGAAAATGTTCTGTTACTTGTTCTTTGAAAGTCTTTGATATCAAACGTTTTTTGTTCCACCACTGAAGTGTGATGATCAAGGTCCTGGACAATCATTCTAGTACCAAAAAGGATTTCATATGGAGTGATTCCACCCAGAGAACTTTTTGGCAGATTATTTAGACTACGTTGGACACTATTAGATGTTTGACCCACCCGTCACCCGAACCTAATACCCTAGCTGTTATAGATTGCTTTATGTCCCGGTTTTTTCTTTCTACTACAGAATTTTCCTCAGGATGGAATGGACTAGAATACCGCAATGCAACGCCCAGATTGGCCATGGCCTCCTTGTAAGCTTTGGAGCTAAACTCAAGACCCTGGTCAGAATGTAGCGTGCCGACTGCGTATGTGCCGATAAAGACTCGCAAATCTTTTATAACAGTTCGGGCGTTAGCAGAGCGCTGATGCCACATCCAAATGAAGCTTGAGCAAGAATCCACTGCGACCATGATATATTTATAGTTACCATCCCTCTGTAAGGGACCGCAGTGGTCCAGGTAAACACATGCTAATGGTTTATCTGAAATTAAAAGGGGCGTCTGTGCCAGGCGTTTCACTGTTGAAACCTTCATTTATGGCAGATTTCACATTCCAAAACATAGTTTCTGGTCTGTTTCCTCATGCGCGGCCACCAGTATCTTTGTTTTAATAATGATACTGTGGCAGAACCACCTGCGTGTGCAGAGGAGAGCCCTTCATGTGCTGCTAAGATTAGTCCTAATCTATGTTCCGTGTTTGGAATTACTTTATCCCCCACTCGAGGGATTTGAGCAAAAGGAACATTATTTGCATCAGTTATATATAGAATTTCAGTGGAAAGCCTTTCAGTAATGTTTTACCGCTGTCTTTGTTGGAAGCGGTGATAGCTTGCATTATTTCGCTGTCTATTTTTGTTTTGGAGCGAGTGATTGTAGCTACGGATGCCGTTTGCACAGCTGCTTTCGCAGCTTCATCAGCCAATGAATTCTCTTCAACGTGAACGGCATCACGCTGATGACTCAGTGTATGGATCACGTGAGTCTTTTGTAGTTCTTTCTGTAATTGAACTTCTTGTTCCCAAAGCAACTTATGCTTGATTGTGCCACCTTTTGCGTCTTTGAAACCGTTTTGAATCCAGTTCTGCAAGTATTCATTGTAAGATTGAACGCAGTAATACGAATCGCACACTATGAGTGTGGGGAATTTGCGATCTGTATTTTCAAGCGCCAACTTGAATGCTTGTAGTTCAGCTTGCTGAGCTGTACAATCTCCGAGAGCACGCAGCACTGTAAGCTTTCTTACCCACAATTGCGGGCTGTGCTGAACTGTCTGCATAAATTATACATTTGTACTGTTCTAGAGGCAGAATCTCAGTGGGCAGAGGACATTCTTGTTTGTATTGTAGAAATTCTTGAGTTTTCAAGTCGGAGTCAAAAACGTATTCAACGTCCGTTGCAGCAAGAGAGTAAACCCATTGTATCCATCTTGGATGTAAAGCCTTTGCCACTGCCTCTAAAGCAGGTACAGGAGTAACAACCATTATGCGTTTCCCCTGTGCGAGGGCTCTCTCTTTTGCTACCTCAGTTTGAACCGCTGTCAGAATTTGTTCTGTAGAAGTGAATTTCATTTCATCTTGTGTGTACAATTGTGATTTGTAAGCAATTGGTACTTTTTCACCTTCATTAAAGGTTAAGTACGTACATCCGCATCTTCCTGGGATGATTCTGATTACAAGGATGCGTAGGTATATGGGTGTCTGTTGTTGCTAACATGTCTGTTTGCACTGAACGCAAAATTTCTGTGTGTTTTTCAGTCCAATTAGTAGTTTTGAAATCAGGTATGATTAATTCGTAGAGAGGTTTAACCCTTTCTGCGTAGTTTAGAATGTAAGGGGCATATTATCAAGGGATTTATCTCCGCTTTTTTTGCTTTAAAAGCCAAGAAAGCGGAGATAAAATTATCTCCCTATCAGCAACAGGGTGCTAACACGCAAATTCGCATGTTAGTATCATTTTTCTCTACTCTTCCCCTTGCATCTCTAATGAGATGCAAAGGGGCGTTCCAGAGAAAAATAATAGGAGAAATGTTGTTAAGCGACATTTCTCCTATTATCAAGGATTTCGCCAACCCTGTTAGTGATAAAAAAAGCAGCGCTAACCGCGGTTAGCACTGCTTTTTTTTACACCTGGTATTTTCCTGACTTAGCCATGATATCCTATGGAAGGTGGATATCATGGCTAAGTTTGTGAGCCCCTATCATCAAGCTAACGCCAAACTTCGAGAGATTATCGTTGGTTTTCCAGCGATAATCTCTCAATTTGCAGTTAGCGTGAGGATTTTTATTGCTTCTGAGATAAACCTTGCTAATAGCAAGTTATCTCTGCGATAATTTCCGGTGATGCTTAGCGATAAACAATTAGTTGCTAAGCATCCTTAGCGATAAATATCGCTAAACGTTGGTAATATGCCCCTAAGTTCTTCCGAAATTTAGGAAACCTAGAATTGATTGTAAGTTTTCAGCCTTTTTGGAGGTTGGAGCAGTGCACACTTTTCTAAAAAGTTGGCTGCCAGGCGTTTGCCTTCACTTGATAACTCATATCCTAGGAAAAGGACGTTGAGGTGGGCAAATCTTGATTTCTTGAAATTGAATTTATACCCTTCAGAGGCAAATCCAAGTATAATGGTATTCACTCCATTCAAGTGCCTGTCCAAATCATCGTTTTCAGCGCGGGGACACTCTGTTTTGAGTAACCAGGTGCTTTACAAATGGCTTCTATTCTATTCTATTCTATACCTACTTTCAGGTGCAATGTTTTAACAGAAGAAACCATTAGAAATATCTAATGTGGTTTTATATATTTTACACACAATGTTGTTCTTTAATGCTGCACCGGCGAAACCGCCGATAATTTTAACGCCGTCTTTGATAATATGCCCCAGAATACCCTCGAACAACATAGAATCATTTTTAACTCCAATGTCACTTGAAAAAAGTATTACTTTTCTTTTTAAGTTAATGAGGAGGCTTGAGTAGTCTTTCTTCAACATCTACAGACCTTTTCCAATCAAACATTATCTTTCTACCCTCCTTCATAATGTCAAACTCAAAATAGCCAGCATCTTCTCTCAGACACCCAGTTTTGGAATCCTAATACCTTGGTGAGGCTTTCTTGCAATAAATTACGCTGCTAAGACCCCAAACATGACACTATCCTCTTCCAGGAGTGACTGAATCATGCAAGAAAGGAAGGTCCCCAGTTACCTGGGGATACACATTTTCGCAATCCTTCTCTCCATGCTCTTTACCACCGAGCTAGCAGGAGCAGCGCTGTGCCCTCTGATCCCTTCACACTGGGCACCATAAAACATGCTCAGTGCTTTTAGTCATCACTCTTATAGACCACACACTGAGCTCCTCAAACTCGGTCAGGCCTCGTGTGCTCACCAAGGTGCTTGCTTATCACACAGCCCATGCCCTTTAGCAATGCAGCCGGATCATGAGTGACATATGAGCCAAGCACATGCGACTAGTGAGTTCAAATGGAGCAATGAGCAACCACTACAGTGCACCAACACCAGCCACACAGGACTCTTCACAGGCAAGGAATAGCCTGTGCTGTAGTCCCCTTACAGGAGAAATCATACTGCACAATCACCAACGCTGCTCCTTGTTTTGCTGTCTCAACTGAGTGTTTTTCTGCCTTAAACTCCATGGATCGTTTCAGAGTTATACTTCTTCCCGCTGGCTGCACAGCATTGCCTCCACAGCACTGTCTTCATAGTGCTGTCCTTATAACATGGCATTGTCCTTAACCTCAGGACTATACAATGGAATACATCACCAGAGTTTATAACTCCCTCCTGCTGGCTCATTGTCCTCGCCAGACCTTGCCCCCACACTTGCCTCCTCTTGCCCAGAAGTTGAGCCTTCACCACTTGCCAGTGGATTTGAAGGTGAGCATTCCAAACTGGTCCTCCATGCTTACAGGTACGTCTTCATTGTCAAGAGAGGCTTCCAGCTCTAACAGTAATGGCTCCCAGCTGAGAACAGATTCTTGCTGAACATTTACATAGGTCTTTAGCAACTCATGGCCAAAATGTTGAAGTTCAAGGGCAGGATCTTCATATAGTAGTCTGAAGCCACTCAGGTAGGAGGTGAGCTAGTTAATCCATATTAGGCCCTTAGGTTACATCAACAACCACACAACAATATTCCATTGCATCATTCACTCCCAGCATTCTAGGCACCAGCTCAGACATGCAGGGAATGGGAACACACAGCATGTGCTTTTCCTTTTGTTTTCTGTTCCTTTTGTGTCCATTTTCAGACTTTCGCTCTCTGCGTTTTACTCTCTCTTCCTCGTTTTTCTCCCCTCATTCTGCTCTCTCTCTCTCACTCTTGCTCGCCCCGCCCCATTTTTTCACGCCGTTTTTCCGCTCCTACCTCCCAGCTGCCCTCTCCTCCCCCCTCCCTACTTAACGGTGGCCACGCGCAGCGGGCGGACTGCTGGCGCACCAAAGGTGTGCCTATGGCAAGCTTGTCTGCACCCGTCCATGACCCGACCGCGATCAGTGCCAGGAGCCCTGGTCCTGCCACCCGCCGCCTCTACACACCAGTAAAACTTATCGCACTCAACCCAGGACGCAACAACAACTGCAAGCAAGCATCTCCAGGCAACAGACATGGTCCCTTCAGCTGCCTCCGCTGCCGGCAAATGTGCACCACAGACAAGACCGGGGACCCAGCACAACCCACCCACAACAACTCTCAGGACCCGAATGCCCTGAAATGCATCCTTCTCAACGTCCGCTCTCTCCACAAACACACCACCGAAATCTGGGACCTCCTCGACAACACCTCACCAGACGTCGCATTCCTCACCAAGACCTGGACCAACAACACCTCAGGGCGAGACCTGTCCATCGCTATCCCCCAGGGATACAAGATCGCCCAGAAAGACTGCCCCAGCCGCCCTGGGGGGTGGGGGGGGGGGGGGGGGAGAAATCGCCATTGTACACAGTTCCAAACCCCACCTGAGCACTCACCCCGAAGACTCCAAAGAAGCGTCTGAGCTGATGGAACACCTCCACTTCAAGTTACACACCAGCCCGACATCCACCATCAGGGGAACCATCATCTACCGTGTCCCCCGGACCTTGCACACCTTTCGCCAACTCCATCACGGACTGCATCTCCGCACAGCAACTTCAGAGCCACCACCACGGCACACCATCAACTCATCAGAAACACCAGAAAGCAGTCTATGAAAGACAGGATCTCCTCACAAACACACAACAGAAAGAAACTCTTCAGCATTATCAGGGAGTTTGCCCAACCCAACAGTGAAACTACGGACATCCCACCCTCACAGGACCTATGCAACAGGGTAAGTAGACATAATATTGAGTTTTTAATTTTAACTAGACATAATATCGAGTTTTTAATTTCGACTAGAAATAATATCGACTAGACATAATATAGACTACAAAAATATCGACTATAAAAATGTAATATCGACTAGAATAGCAATAATATCAATTCAAAAATATAGAATGGACATAATATCGACTAGACAGAATATAGACAACAAAAAATCGAATTTAAGGTAAGTTCATATTAATGTTTAATTTTTGTGTAGTATAATTCTGTAGCGGGTTGTGGGTTTATAGGGGAATAGGGTGGGAAGTAATTTAATTATAATTAATTAAATATGTTATTTATTTAATTGTTATTTATTTAAAATTAATTGTTAATTAATTATTAATTGGTAATTAATTAAAATATAATTGGTAATTCATTTTAATTGATTAATTGATAAATATTTTATTTTTAGTAATTTATTTTCTGTAGCGGGTTGTGGGTTTAAAGGGGAATAGGGTGGAAAGTAATTTAATTATAAATAATTAAATATGTTATTTATTTAATTGTTATTTATTTAAAATTAATTGTTAATTAATTATTAATTGGTAATTAATTAAAATATAATTGGTAATTAATTTTAATTGATTAATTGATCAATATTTTATTTTTAGTAATTTATTTTCTGTAGCGGGTTGTGAGTTTATAGGGGATTAGGGTGGGAAGTAATTTAATAATCATATATTAAATATGTTATTTAATGTATTGGTATTTATTTTGAATTAATTGTTAATTAATTATTTATTGGGAATTAATTACAATATAATTGGTAAATACATTTAATTGATTAATTAATAAATATGTTAATTTAATTAATTTAATTTGTGTAGTGGGTTGTGTGTTTATAGAGGAATAGATTTGGAAGTCATGTAATTGTAAGCAATTACATTGTTTAAATAAATATATTTAGTTTATTTTGTAAAATATTTTTAATTTTTAAATTAATTGATTGTTAATTGTATTGTATTGTATTGTATTGTATGTCGTTTTTATAGAGCGCATGGTTACCAAAAGGCATCCCAGCGCTAAGAATGAAAGATACTCTGAGGGAGAGGGGGAGTCAGACAGAGGAATTAATTGGGGAAAAGGAGAGTCTTTAGTGTTTTCCGGAAACGGAGAAGGCGAGTTCGGCGCGTAGTTGTAAAGGAAGGGCGTTCCAGTGAGAGGCTGCCTTCACCGAGAAGCGACGACCACCGGTGCGAGTTTTCTTGATTCTGGGCACCGAGGCCAGGTACCCTTTGTCTGATCGTAAGGGTCTGTTGGGTTTATAGGAGGTAACTAAGTTTCTCAGAATCGGGGGACCCTTGCCTTGCATGATTTTGTGGGTGATACAAAGGGATTTAAAAATAATCCTCTCACGCACAGGAAGTCAATGAAGTGCTTTGAGAGCGGGTTTGACAGATGCTCTGAGTGGGAGTGAGTAGCCTGGCAGCGGCATTTTGGGTTTGCTGCAGTTTGTTAATTGTGGCTTCAGGGGCTCCTAAGAAGATTGCGTTACTGAAATCTAGTCTCGAGAGAACTAGACCTTGAATCAGTAACCTTCTGGAATGAGGGGGGAGGAGAGGGAGAACTTTTGGTAAATAATTAGTATTACTAGGTAATTTATATTATTAAATAATTTGTATTTATCATTTTAATAGATTATGTAATATAATTTACACAATTCTAAAATATTTAAATTAATTTGCAATAGATTTTACTATTTATGTTATTTATATTTATATAAGAAGTATTTACTTTCCCTACTGTTGCACTCACTGGAGTTGGAATAGTAATTTTAACCCCTACGCTATCCAATGTTTTCCCTACTGTTACACTCTCTGGAGTTGGAATAGTAAATTTTACCTCTATGCTATCCAACGCTTACCCTACTGTTACACTCTCTGGAGTTGGAATAGTAAATTTCACCCCTACGCTATCCAACGCTTGCCCTACTGTTACACTCACTGGAGTTGGAATAGTAATTTAAACCCTTACGCTATCCAACGCTTTCCCTACTGTTGCACTCACTGGAGTGGGAATAGTAACTTTTACCCTTACACTATACAACCCTTTCCCTACTGTTGCACTCTTTGGAGTGGTAAAGGTAATTTTTACCCCTACGCTATCCTACGCTTTCCCTACTGTTGCACTCTCTGGAGTTGGAATGGTAATTTTTACCCCTACGCTATCCAACGCTTTCCCTACTGTTGCACTCACTGGAGTTGGAATAGTAATTTAAACCCCTGCGCTATCCAACTCTTTCTCTGCTGTTGCACTCACTGGAGTTGGAATAGTAATTTTAACCCCTATGCTATCCAACGCTTTCCCTACTGTTGCACTCACTGGAGTGGGAATAGTAATTTAAACTCCTACGCTATCCAACGCTTTCCCTACTGTTACACTCTCTGGAGTTGGAATAGTAATTTTTACCCCTACGCTATCCAAAGTTTTCCCTACTGTTGCACTCACTTGAGTCGTTACAGTACATTTAACCCTCTCGTAATCCTACGGTAAAAAGATTGTATTTGTTTAGTTAATAATATGTAGATATATATATATATATGTATTAAACATTTTTTTTGTTTTGTTAAGTTACATTAATTATTTCTTAATTTTATGTTTATTTAAGTATTTTAAATATGTTTTTTAATTTATTGTTATATTACTTTTAGGTTATTTTCAACATATTAAAAAAATTAGATATTTTGACATTCTATATTTTTTACACTCGATATTTTAGAGTCGATATTTTTGCACTTATCTGTTTGAAGATAGGAAGTCGATATTTTATCCTCGATATTTTGGCCTCTCGATATTTTGTCTGTCTATGTTCTGTCAGTGATCCATGCAACAGACTCAACAAATACTCCCATCACAAAATCAAGACCATCTACGACAGTTTCAACAAGGACAACCCACGCGCACAACCCCCTTTCCAAACCCCTTTACCAACAAACCTACAATCTCCTCCTGGACACCCCTCTCTACCGAAGATACCCTGGAAGCTATGGAGTCCATACACTCCTGTGCACGCACTGGGGAAAAGCAGTTTTTCTCTAGATATCCTCAAGCACTGCTTGGCGTTAGTCGCCTCTGAACCCCTCAATAATTATCAAGTAAAGAGGCGGGCACTGAAAAGCAGGAAACTTTTTTTTTAATTTCTCCGAAGCAAAGCGCGTCAGATCGGACAAAGAGGGTATCGTCTCGAGGTGCTCTAAATGCATCTCTGTGGCCTGGCCTTTTATACAGTGGTTTATTACTTTATTACAAGATACTACATTCCTGACATTACTTTGAAGCACAGTAAGACATTTCTGGAATCCCCGCTTCAGGCTCATTCCCACACGTATTCACAGTAGAGGTCCCCCACCCCAATCTCAGCAGGTGATGACTATCGCGCAGCTGGACATTCCATCAGGAACCAAAATGTGTGCAATCGGTTAGATCTCATGGGGTGGTGACACTGATTAATCCCGGCTCCTTTGATGAGAGGCGAGATCCTACAGTATGGGGGCAATAAACGGTATCCGCAGGGTTGGGTGATGGCCTGGGATCGGATCGAACAATCAGGTGCAGGGGAAGGGGTTGTCAAAGGGGCTGATCGTGTGAAAGAGATGAAAGGGTATGTGGGTCCGGCAAGGGAAGTGGCTCCGGGGCAGGGTCGCGCTGTGGATGCGTTTATGGTTCAGGCATGTGTGCATGGGGGCTGCCAGCGCATGGGGGATGTTAGCGAGGTCAGGGAGATGTGCAGGCGAACGGCAGTGTACGAAGTGGGCATGGTGTCTAAGATGGCTGCCGCTTACGCGCTCGTACGGGCCCAGGTTTGGACAAGATGGCGCCAGTAATGTTCACATCGAAATCTAATTTTCCACAGTGTACCCTTTGAACATGTCCTAGCCAGCTTGTCAATGTACACTAATACCCATCATATTTTGTATCTCTATGTCATATAAGGCTTTTACATGTTCAGTCTTAGGGCAAATAGAGTTCATCAAAAGAGAGCACAGAGGTGGTATGCATTGTATCCCTAGGCAGCAACTACATATTATAAAGACTGGCACCAATATTATCATCAATAGTTTTCAACCCCAGTCTTTCAAAGTGTTCCAAAACCAGCTTCCCAGCATCCAGCCTTCTTGCTCCCGATGGATCTCTGATGCCAATCTGTGAAGGTGTTCGATTGCCTTGTAAACTGAGGGTGAATTATCCGGTACGAAGGTGCAGCAGCTAGCTCCGATGATGCGGCATGCTCCTCCACGATCCGCTAGCACCATGTCTAAGACAAGATGGTTCTGTAGAGCCACCAGGCGGACCGCCTGTAGTCCAGCTGTGTTGTTGGTGAGGATGCCAGCTGTGATGTTTAATGCTGTTTCGACTGCTTGGGTCAGATGTCAGATGGCTCAACTGTTTGCCATCGGACCCCAAAGTGGAATGAGTCCTTTTGCTTCATCGAGGAACAGTGATGCGGTGGAGTCTGCTTGCTCTGTGTCTTCTGAGCGTTCCTGTCTGTGCTGATTTGCTGGTGCCACCTATGTTGGTGGAAGGACAAAGGCAATGTAGTAAGTGCCCCCCCAGCCCTTTGGGAGCAAGGTGTAAGCTTTTGTACCGGAGATAAAGTACATATTTGGTGTAGCAACAAACGAAGGAGGATCGACAGTGTTCAAAGTCCTTTTTATGGGGCAGGAGCTGTGGCCCACGATTTTCGTCCCATGGCCTTCAATGCAAACAAGGCCTGAGACGTTCACCACAGATAGGGCCACAGTCAGAGTTGCTCATTGCACCATCAGGATTCAAGCAAACCGGGCCGAAGACGGCTGTAATGCCAGAAACCGGTCCCCGGGAGCTTGTTTCCTTCCCAGTGTAAGAATTGGCTTTTGTAGTTTGGTTTGCCCTGTTCCCATCATGTACTGGGACAGGAACAGACTAATTTGCATACAGCCAGGTTCTGAAACTGGGATGGTGCAGTGAGCTAAAAAACGGTGTTGGATCTAGCCCTGATCTCTTGACTGGGTGAGAGCTTTCTGCTTAATTCAGAGACTCTGTCCCTCACCACCCCTTGTTGTAAATATTTTTGTCCACCCTAAGCGTGGAAGGGTATTCTCAGATGTGAGACCCTTGCTCATTGCACCATCAGGATTCAAGCAAACCGGGCCGAAGACGGCTGTAATGCCAGAAACCGGTCCCCGGGAGCTTGTTTCCTTCCCAGTGTAAGAATTGGCTTTTGTAGTTTGGTTTGCCCTGTTCCCATCATGTACTGGGACAGGAACAGACTAATTTGCATACAGCCAGGTTCTGAAACTGGGATGGTGCAGTGAGCTAAAAAACGGTGTTGGATCTAGCCCTGATCTCTTGACTGGGTGAGAGCTTTCTGCTTAATTCAGAGACTCTGTCCCTCACCACCCCTTGTTGTAAATATTTTTGTCCACCCTAAGCGTGGAAGGGTATTCTCAGATGTGAGACCCTTGCTCATTGCACCATCAGGATTCAAGCAAACCGGGCCGAAGACGGCTGTAATGCCAGAAACCGGTCCCCGGGAGCTTGTTTCCTTCCCAGTGTAAGAATTGGCTTTTGTAGTTTGGTTTGCCCTGTTCCCATCATGTACTGGGACAGGAACAGACTAATTTGCATACAGCCAGGTTCTGAAACTGGGATGGTGCAGTGAGCTAAAAAACGGTGTTGGATCTAGCCCTGATCTCTTGACTGGGTGAGAGCTTTCTGCTTAATTCAGAGACTCTGTCCCTCACCACCCCTTGTTGTAAATATTTTTGTCCACCCTAAGCGTGGAAGGGTATTCTCAGATGTGAGACCCTTGCTCATTGCACCATCAGGATTCAAGCAAACCGGGCCGAAGACGGCTGTAATGCCAGAAACCGGTCCCCGGGAGCTTGTTTCCTTCCCAGTGTAAGAATTGGCTTTTGTAGTTTGGTTTGCCCTGTTCCCATCATGTACTGGGACAGGAACAGACTAATTTGCATACAGCCAGGTTCTGAAACTGGGATGGTGCAGTGAGCTAAAAAACGGTGTTGGATCTAGCCCTGATCTCTTGACTGGGTGAGAGCTTTCTGCTTAATTCAGAGACTCTGTCCCTCACCACCCCTTGTTGTAAATATTTTTGTCCACCCTAAGCGTGGAAGGGTATTCTCAGATGTGAGACCCTTGCTCATTGCACCATCAGGATTCAAGCAAACCGGGCCGAAGACGGCTGTAATGCCAGAAACCGGTCCCCGGGAGCTTGTTTCCTTCCCAGTGTAAGAATTGGCTTTTGTAGTTTGGTTTGCCCTGTTCCCATCATGTACTGGGACAGGAACAGACTAATTTGCATACAGCCAGGTTCTGAAACTGGGATGGTGCAGTGAGCTAAAAAACGGTGTTGGATCTAGCCCTGATCTCTTGACTGGGTGAGAGCTTTCTGCTTAATTCAGAGACTCTGTCCCTCACCACCCCTTGTTGTAAATATTTTTGTCCACCCTAAGCGTGGAAGGGTATTCTCAGATGTGAGACCCTTGCTCATTGCACCATCAGGATTCAAGCAAACCGGGCCGAAGACGGCTGTAATGCCAGAAACCGGTCCCCGGGAGCTTGTTTCCTTCCCAGTGTAAGAATTGGCTTTTGTAGTTTGGTTTGCCC
This sequence comes from Lissotriton vulgaris, assembly GCF_964263255.1. Taxonomy (NCBI): domain Eukaryota; kingdom Metazoa; phylum Chordata; class Amphibia; order Caudata; family Salamandridae; genus Lissotriton; species Lissotriton vulgaris. The sequence goes on from NC_141695.1 coordinate 191,119,347, forward strand.
TGTTCCCATCATGTACTGGGACAGGAACAGACTAATTTGCATACAGCCAGGTTCTGAAACTGGGATGGTGCAGTGAGCTAAAAAACGGTGTTGGATCTAGCCCTGATCTCTTGACTGGGTGAGAGCTTTCTGCTTAATTCAGAGACTCTGTCCCTCACCACCCCTTGTTGTAAATATTTTTGTCCACCCTAAGCGTGGAAGGGTATTCTCAGATGTGAGACCCTTGCTCATTGCACCATCAGGATTCAAGCAAACCGGGCCGAAGACGGCTGTAATGCCAGAAACCGGTCCCCGGGAGCTTGTTTCCTTCCCAGTGTAAGAATTGGCTTTTGTAGTTTGGTTTGCCCTGTTCCCATCATGTACTGGGACAGGAACAGACTAATTTGCATACAGCCAGGTTCTGAAACTGGGATGGTGCAGTGAGCTAAAAAACGGTGTTGGATCTAGCCCTGATCTCTTGACTGGGTGAGAGCTTTCTGCTTAATTCAGAGACTCTGTCCCTCACCACCCCTTGTTGTAAATATTTTTGTCCACCCTAAGCGTGGAAGGGTATTCTCAGATGTGAGACCCTTGCTCATTGCACCATCAGGATTCAAGCAAACCGGGCCGAAGACGGCTGTAATGCCAGAAACCGGTCCCCGGGAGCTTGTTTCCTTCCCAGTGTAAGAATTGGCTTTTGTAGTTTGGTTTGCCCTGTTCCCATCATGTACTGGGACAGGAACAGACTAATTTGCATACAGCCAGGTTCTGAAACTGGGATGGTGCAGTGAGCTAAAAAACGGTGTTGGATCTAGCCCTGATCTCTTGACTGGGTGAGAGCTTTCTGCTTAATTCAGAGACTCTGTCCCTCACCACCCCTTGTTGTAAATATTTTTGTCCACCCTAAGCGTGGAAGGGTATTCTCAGATGTGAGACCCTTGCTCATTGCACCATCAGGATTCAAGCAAACCGGGCCGAAGACGGCTGTAATGCCAGAAACCGGTCCCCGGGAGCTTGTTTCCTTCCCAGTGTAAGAATTGGCTTTTGTAGTTTGGTTTGCCCTGTTCCCATCATGTACTGGGACAGGAACAGACTAATTTGCATACAGCCAGGTTCTGAAACTGGGATGGTGCAGTGAGCTAAAAAACGGTGTTGGATCTAGCCCTGATCTCTTGACTGGGTGAGAGCTTTCTGCTTAATTCAGAGACTCTGTCCCTCACCACCCCTTGTTGTAAATATTTTTGTCCACCCTAAGCGTGGAAGGGTATTCTCAGATGTGAGACCCTTGCTCATTGCACCATCAGGATTCAAGCAAACCGGGCCGAAGACGGCTGTAATGCCAGAAACCGGTCCCCGGGAGCTTGTTTCCTTCCCAGTGTAAGAATTGGCTTTTGTAGTTTGGTTTGCCCTGTTCCCATCATGTACTGGGACAGGAACAGACTAATTTGCATACAGCCAGGTTCTGAAACTGGGATGGTGCAGTGAGCTAAAAAACGGTGTTGGATCTAGCCCTGATCTCTTGACTGGGTGAGAGCTTTCTGCTTAATTCAGAGACTCTGTCCCTCACCACCCCTTGTTGTAAATACAGTCAGAGTTGCAGCAGTCCGTTTTCATAGATATGAGAAGGTGGGTCTGGCTGGATTGTTGAACACCTGCATTTCGATTAGTTCCTTTTCTGGGATGTTCATTTGAAAAGTGGTGTTGGATGTCAGAGGGCAAAAGGGAGCAGAGGTTTTTCCTGTTTTGTTCAGCCAGAACTCATTGTAGAACTGTGCAATTGTTTCACCAGATGTTGCATTGTCCTTGTAGCTCCCGTGCAGGAGTATTAGCCAAGCAAGGCAGGATCCATGAACAGAGAAAGGTGAAGGGATGAAGGGGATAGAGTGTTCAGTTGCATGAGGTAGTAGCCCACAGATCCAACAGTTTGTGGCATTGGCAGCAAGGTTGTGTTTATGCAGCAATTGTACAAATGAGTTATTCCAAAATTCTTTGCGTCATTCTTGGAGGTGGGGTGACAGTGAGACCAGATAATGTTCTTTCTTGGTGGTGGGCTGCATAGTCGGTATCATTGTCTTGTGAGCGGGAGCACTTTCTTCCATGATCCAAACTGTGACCATGAGCAGGAGACAGATGAGGGATGTAATGAAAAGTGCAATTGTCTTTGTGTTATGCAGCTTGGCAGTCTTGGGGTCTTTACGGTGGGTCTTCGGTCATCCGGGATCTTCCATCACCTTCAAGAGGCTCGGTGACTGGCAGGACCACATACTTCGTCTATCGTCTCTCCTGGTAGCCTTTGTAGTGTTACCTACCGCTCTGAGATTTTTGACTTAGTTAGTGATCTGCTTGGCCGAAGCACCCTCCTTTCGTCACAAGTTGTACCCTTTTCTGGATGGCACAGTGGGATCAGGAAATTCTGCCAATTCAAGTGTCTCTGTTTCTGGGTAACAGCTTAGGGCAGGTCGGTCTTTCATCAGGAGCTCTTCTTGGGTGTCCACATTTTCGGTCGCTGTCAGGGTTGAGGATATTCGTTTGCAGTGGTGCGCGTGAAGCTAATTATTCTTTACCTCCACTCGAAGTGCAGTTCGGGTGGTGATCAAGACTTGCCAGGGGTCCGTCCACCTGGGTTCCAAGCTTTTCGTTCTTTGAAAATTTCGGACCAACACGTAGTCTCCAGGTTGGATGTCATGTCCGGGGCCCCTGGATGCGTCTAGTGTGGCTTGCTGCACCTGTTGGTGGATAACAGTTAGTGTTTTTGTTAAATTGTGCAGATAATAAGACATTAGGATGTCCGGGACATCATGGATGGATGTTGGCTTTGGTGCGGCCCAAATGTTCGTAGGCCGGCCGAAGACAACCTCGTACGGAGTCAGGTGGTGTTTGGTTGGAGTGGAGCGCATTGATAGCAGTGCCAGTGGGAGGGCATCAGGCCATTTCAGTCCTGTGGTGGCAACTATCTTCGCTAGCCTTAGTTTTAGTGTGGCATTGTGTCGTTCTACCAGGCCTGCAGATTTGGGGTAGAAAACTGCGTGAAGTTTCTGTTTTACACCCAACCCTTTCAATATGAGTTGGATAACTTCGGCTACGAAGTGGGGGCCATTGTCGCTCCACAAAATCCTACAAAGGCCATAGCGTGGGAAAAACTCCTTCAATAATACCTTGGCAGTAGAGATAGTGGCTGTCTGGGTGGATGGGTATGGAGAAGAAGGAGTTTTTTAGGTCAATTACGGTAAATGTGCTGGCAGTGGACGAGACCAGGGTCAGAATGTTGGTGATGTCAGAGACTACGGGGTACTGTGGCACAACTATTTTGTTGATTTCTCGCAGGTCGATGATGAAGCGGTACGCTTTCTCATCTCCCTCTCCTTGCTTCTTGATAATCGGTAAGATAGGGCTATTGCAAATGTTGCTGACTATTTCTTCTACCACTCCTGCATTCACAAAGGACTGGATTATTTCTACCAATGCTTTCTCACCTTCGGGTGAGAATTTGTACTGCGGTATTTTCGGCAGTGTCGCGTCCTGTCATACAGTCACATGCACTGGGTCTATCATCATTCGTCCTACGTCTGAGTCGGCCTTTGCACATAAGTACGAAGGTAAGGTGTCAAGCAGGGACATGTCTGCGTCAGTTATGAAGTACATGTGTCGTGGGGGCAAGGTCTGAGCAGGTTGGGGTTGTCATATAGAATGACTTGGACTCCGTGGAGTGAGCATCTGATAGTTGCACGAAAATGCTTCAGCAAGTCCAGACCCATAATGGCATCGGGGGTATTGGAGGAGAGGAGGAATGTTGTGTCGGTGATATTATTTTCCAGATCAAAAGGGATTGGTTTGGACAAGGGGTTGGTGGAGGGCGTACCATCAAAACCTATTGATGTCACGTGTGAGCCAGACAAGGGTGCCCTTGGAATCAGTCATTTGGATAATGCACTACGTGTTGCTCCTGTTTCTACCAAAAATGGAGACTTTGTGCCTAGGACCTTAGCGGTGACATAAGGGCCTTGCTGGTCAACATAGAGCTCAACTGGATCCCTCCCTTGCCCTTGGCAGTCCTATGCGAAGTCATAAGCGTTGTCACAGTCAGATTGTTGGTACTGATTCTGTCGGGGATGGTCAAAAGTGTTCATTCTACCGGGCCTTTCGTCACTAGCGTCGTTTGTGTATCCTCGTCCACGTCCTCTATTCCTTGGCCCGTTTGCTATGTCTCTCCTCTCTTTGTTCCTATTCAGCTCTAACATGATCGGGCATTGAGACTTCCAATGTCTGTATTCTTTGCAGAATACACATTGGTTCTCGCCTAAATCTCTACATCCAACGTAGGGTGCGGGTGCATTACTTATAGGAGGTTGGTTTCTAGGGACATTTTGCTGATAGTTTCTCTTGTATGGTTCTTTTACTAAACTCACTCCTTGTAACTGAGCTATCATGGCTCGCTCCTTTAAGTCTTTCTTTTTCTTCTCTGAGGCTCTATCATTTTCATTCTTCTGGTGTTCATAGTACTGGGCCATCTGAAGGATGGCGGCAGGCTTTGAGGCCGCCCAACTACTCCGCTAGTCTGCAGTTTCTGCTAAACTTCTGGCAACAGACCCTTAACATAATTCTGCACAAATAAGTGATGTCCGGTTGCAGTAGTCATGTCCTGGCCACTGTAATCGGAGAACACCGTTTCGAACCGAGAAAAATATTCGAAGACGTCTTCTTGGGGTTTTTGGCGGCAAGCTGTTACTATTGACCAGTCTACCTTTTTCTCAGGGATTAGAGTCTTTATTTTCTGCACAATTTTATCTGGGAGTTCCAGTATAGCTTTCAGGGGTTTCTGTCCAGGATCTCGTTGTTTGTCTATGATATCGAGTTGTCCCCAGGTATGTCCAAACAGCTCAAGGTGGTCGACTTTCCGGATTTGCTTCCACACATCAGCTGGCAGACATAGCCCAAAGAACAAGTCTATATCGGCTAGGGTCATAATTGTCGATCCTAAGGCGGTACCTAATTCAGTGTAGAAAGCAGTGGGGTTCTTTCGCAAGTCCGGCAAGGATTTACGGAAGGTCAGGATGTCTTGTCTAACCCAGGGTTAGTATACTCAATTGTACACTACCCTTCCTTTAGCGTCCTGGTGGTTTATATCATCATGAGTTCCCTGACCTCTTGGGGGGACCCAGAAGGGAGCGGCTTCCTTTATGGGCATCATAGTGTCTAATTTTTCTGCCGGGGGTTCGATCGTTACAGGGGTTGCGCCTTTGACTATTTGTCCTTGTTCTATGAGGTAGCGTAAGACTTCTAGCATGTGTGAGAAAAGTTCCGCCACATCACACTCACTCTCCTCTCCGATATCTACCTTCCTATACAGAGTTGGAAGGCGTTCGGGTCTTTTATCTCTATACCTTTCTTCGTATGCTGTGAGAGTATGATAGCAAAAGCGTACAATAAAATGTCGGTTATGGCTGTCGGCATACGAGTTACATATGTCCGATATATATTCTTCCGTCTCTTTTCGATCCACTAATTTTTTTACTATTTTATCAATGCCCGCTCGTTCATTTTTGTTCAAACGGGGAATTCTTGCTGGTTCTTTTTCTTTAGTTTCGGGTTTATCTGAGGCTTCTTTTGATACGAGGTTTAGCACGAGATGCTCGGTCGGCGCGGAGGCCGTGGATACCGAGGCTCTGGGGCTACCTTCATTTAAGCTCTGGGGCCCTTATTTATGAGGCCTTGCGTCAGTTTTGCGCCGCCGGTGCGTCACTTTTTGTGACGCACCAGCGGCGTAAAATATGCGCCTTGTTGCGCCATATTTAAAAAGTGACGCATCTAGGTAGATGCGTCACTTTTTAAACCCCTGCGCCACATTATACCTGCGTCAGATATAATGTATGCAGAGGGGGCGTTCCCTCGCAAAAAGCCTCGTAATAGTGACTCAGTGAAATCTATGAGATTTCACTGCGTCACTTTTAGGATGCTGTTGCGTCAAAATCTTGCGCCTGCCTCACAGCAGGCGTAAGACTGATGCAAGCCCTTTCACATGGGGCTTTCCCCATGTGAAAGGACGCATTGCTGGAGTTGCGTCACTTTTGTGACACACTCCAGCAATGCGTCACTTTTGCGCTTACAGATACGTCAGAAATACTGACGTATCTGTAAATCCTTGCGACATGATGCGTCATACATTAAATATGACGAATCATTGGTGTCGCAAGGAGTGCGCAGTGATAAGTGACGCATCGCTGTTTTCACGCAGCGATGCGTCACTTTTCATAAATGAGGCCCTGGGGTTGTAGGTGCTGTCCTAAAGGATGGGTGGCGGCATAAGAAGGGGGCATATAGATGATTGGGGGACCTAGGAGTAAATCATCAGCTGTTCTTTGCTTTGATGGGAGCTCAGGGTAAAGCACTGAGGGTGTTCTAACAGGGCATTGTCCTGAGGTTTCTGATTCTCGTTCTTTTTTAGCTTTTTCTCTTTCCTTTATTTCCTCTTCTAACTTTTTACCAGCTAAGTGAGCTGCTTTTCGCAATTCTTTATCGGTTTTCGCTTCGTCTCTCTTTTTGCGGTGCGTTGCTTCTTTGCACCACATGCCGAGACTATCAAGCATGATAGGCGTGGCTTTATTTTTGCGAAGGGCTATCGCTAGTGCTTCTATTTTATCAAGGTCAAAAGATCCTATCAGTGGCCACTGATTTTCTTGATCCTTTTTAGTATTTTTATGCCATAACTTACTATAAGCTACGGCCACTAGTCCATACTTCGTAAACATGTCCTTATTAGGGGTGCCTTCCAGTGGAGCTGGATGATCTACCTCTAATAAACGATCCGGGCTAAACCAACTACCAATCAGTGGGGAGAAGATAGGCATGACGTATATCGGACAAGAGAAGATCTCAAATAAAGGTGGACAAAGGTCCGCACTACCTATCCTTCACTACTTGCAAAGACTAGACGGAATATTTCTATTCTTCGTTGTTTGCAAACAGAGAATATCTAAAAAAGAACCAATAAATATATCGAGTAGCAACGAAGGCTAAACGAACCAATAAATAAGTAATAGTAGTATTTTCCGAACAATCAATCAATCAATCAAACAAAAAGAGTCATGTTGCACGACCTTACCCGGACCGTATGGACAGTTTCTCGTCTTCCACTTCCAGCGCCCGATCGTCCTCTATTCTCCGTTATTGCCCCGGCACTCCTGTGGGATCCCAGTCAGGACCGTAGATCGCTCAAGAGAGGTCCATCCAGAACCGGTGAATGTCAGATGATCGGCTGCCAGACGAGGGTCCATCGGGCAGGAGCTCTTCCCGATCATTGCAGTCATTCACTCTGTCATTAGGACCTCTCTCACTGGACCCACGTGTCACTGATGGGCCCCGCGTTGGGACACCAATTGTGGAAAAGCAGTTTTTCTCTAGATATCCTCAAGCACTGCTCGGCGTTAGTCACCTCTGAACCACTCAATAATTATCAAGTAAAGAGGCGGGCACTGCAAACTGGAAAGCAGGAAATGTTTTTTTTATTTCTCCGGAGCAAAGCACGTCAGATCGGACAAACAGGGTATCGTCTCGAGGTGCTCTAACTGCATCTCTGTGGCCTGGCCTGTTATACAGTGGTTTATTACTTTATTACAAGATAGCACATTCCTGACATTACTTTGAAGCACAGTAAGACATTTCTGGAATCCCCGCTTCAGGCTCGTTCCCACACGTATTCACAGTAGAGGTCCCCCACCCCAATCTCAGCAGGTGATGACTATCGCGCAGCTGGACATTCCATCAGGAACCGAATGTGTGCAATCGGTTAGATCTCATGGGGTGGTGACACCGATTAATCCCGGCTCCTTTGATGAGAGGCGAGATCCTACAGTATGGGGGCAATAAACTGTATCCGCAGGGTTGGGTGATGGCCTGGGATCGGATCGAACAATCAGGTGCAGGGGAAGGGGTTGTCAAAGGGGCTGCTCGTGTAAAAGAGATGAAAGGATATGTGTGTCCGGCACGGGAAGTGGCTCCGGGGCAGGGTCGCGCTGTGGATGTGTTTATGGTTCAGGCATGTGTGCATGGGGGCTGCCAGCACACGGGGGATGTTAGCGAGGTCAGGGTGTTGTGCAGGCGATTGGCAGTGTACGAAGTGGCCATGGTGTCTAAGATGGCTGCCGCTTATGCGCTCGTACGGGCCCAGGTTTGGACAAGATGGCGCCGGTAATGTTCACATCGAAATCTAATTTTCCACAGCACGGACCTTTGCCCCATCACATCTTCAACAGAGCTGCAGACACCATCGCCCCAAGCTTCGCCTCACCATCAACTGCTCACTAGCTGCTGCCACCTTCCACGACGACATGAAATACGTCAGATCCTCCCCCTCCTCAAGAAACCCTCGGCAGTCCCCACCGACCGACCTCAAAAACTTCAGGCCCATCTCCCTGCTTCCATTTCCTGCGAAAGACATTGAAAAAGCAATCAACAGACAACTCATCACGTTTTTAGAAGACCACAACATCCTCAACATCTCCCAATCCAGATTCAGGTCAAACCACAGCACCGAAACAGCACTCCTGGCCGCAACAGACGACATCCTCTCCCTACTGGACAAGGGAGAGATGGCGGCACTCATCCTACTCAACCTCTCGGCGGCTAACGAAACAGTCTCCCATCACACCCTGATAAGAATACTCCACGCAGCCGGCACCAGAGACAAGGCCCTCGACTGGATCCAATCCTTCCTCTCGGGCAGAACGCAATGAGTGAGACTCGCCTCCTTCCTCGCAGATCCCAAACCCACCACCTGCGGAGTGCCCAGGGATCCTCCCACAGCCCCACGCTGTTCAACGTCTAAAAGGTCCCGCTAGCCACAATCGTCGGAATCTACGGAATAAACATTATCTCCTACACCAACGACACCCACCTCATCCTCTCCCTCTCCAACTAACCCGACAAGGCCAGACACAACTTCCACGAAGGCATGAAAGCATTCACCGACTGGATGAGAGACAGCTGCCTTCAACTCAACACAGACAAGACAGAAGTACTCATCGTGGCCTCCCACACTCAGAAACCTGTCCAGCCAACAAAGCCCACAACCTCAGAATCATCTTGGACACCGACCTCAGCATGAACCATCAGATGAACTCAGTCACCTCCACCTGCTTCTGCACCCTCCGCCTCCTATGCAAGACCTTCAAATAGATCCTCCTCAAACATAGAAAGACCATCCCACACACCCTCATCACCAGCAGACTGGAGCACACTACCCCGGAATGAACAAAAAAACTCACCCGCAAATTGCAAAACATCCAGAACGCCGCTGCCAGACTGATCCTCAAGCTACCCCGACATTGCCACATTTTGCAACACCTACGTACACTGCACTGGCTTCCCTTAGAGAAAAGAATCACTTTCAAGATCCTCACCAAAGCACACATAGCCCTCCACCACAATGAACCAGCCTAACTGAACCAGCGAATAAACCTCCATGTATCCCACATGGCCCTAAGTTCAGCCCAGCTTTCTCTCGCCGAAGTACCCCGCATCTGGAAAACCAGAACAGGAGGACGCTCCTCCTACCTCGCAGCCACCACCTGGAAATCCCTACCCACCCACATCAGACAAACCACCTCCCTCCTTAGCTTCACGAAGGAACTGAAGACTTGGCTTTTTTAATCTACCTCACCGGCACACGCTACACTCCCCCCAAGCACCTTGAGACCCTAACGGGTGAGTAGCTGCGCTTTATAAACTTTGATTGATTGATTGATTGATTTGTCCACTGCAAATTGATTTTTTTCTGTACTTAGAGGCTGAAATAAGGTTTCATGGGAGTCATCAATGGATGAGATTTGTAAAAGAGTGTTGGGCTATATACACCCAGATGAAGCCCTTATGGTAGCTTAAAGTATAATCTTGAGAATGAGCATTAGATGCTGTGTTATCAGAACCACAAGTGCTCAGGTGTCTTATCTTGTCAGTGCTGAACATGTTCTTTTAGGGGTGCAGCCCAACTTTCATAGCCTTTTTGTTGTATGATAACTTGCTCCTCCACATTAATACAGGTTTTATCCACATGGAAAAATATGGGTGAGCAAAGTCTCTAGCTAGGTTAACTTTTAGGGCCTCATTTACAAACCCATTGAGCACAAGTTCTGCAGCACACATAGAAGGAGAAAAACGCCATTAATGATCGTTTTAGTGCGGGAAGGTGTCCCTTTCTGCACAACAACAATCAACCCTGCAATGCAGGCACTCTTGCACCATGGCGCAAGGGTGTCTGATTTGGCGCACATCTTCTTTTTTTTTTTCAGCGCAGGGGAGAAGTACAGGAGTGCGCCATGTCTTGTGGATACAGGGCATTCCTGCCTTTTTATTATGATGCACGGCAGTGCAGGAGGAATGCTTGCTGTGCTGCAGTGTGTCAAAATATAGTAAATGAGGCTCTATATCTGTAAGAGTGTGAAGTTCGCTGGTGTTTTTGTTTTTGTTACATCCTTTATATGTATGTATATAATATCTCTATAGTGTAAACATAGCCAAAATGCAGCGGAGTCCTTTTCATGGTCAAGGGCAAGATTAAAGTTAATGAATAATAGGAGAGGAAGGTGCGTTGTAGATGGTTAACACATTGTGATGCAATTTTTTTCAAGAGCTGACTTTTCAACTCTTTCCTAAACTAGAGTAGCACTGGGGAGCTACTGATGGATCAAGGGATGTTGTTCCAGATCCTTGGTGAATATATGGAAAAGGTCTGCTGTCTTGTTTTTTTCTTTTTTCACTTTTTAGTCTACAGTCTGATGATGTCATGGCTGCGGAATGTGCTGAGAACCACCTGAGAAGGTGAGCTTGTCTGCAAGATAGAGAGGAGGGCTCGTCACGATGCTTTGGTCCATAATCCTAGTGATGTTGCAGATTGTGCAGGCTGGTAAGGAGAGCCAATAAAGTTCCACCAAGATGGGAGTGATGTTATCATAGTTCTTCAGGCCATGGATGAGATGTGCTGCGGCACGTAGGATGCCCCTAAAGGGTGCCAGTGAGGTCTCTGGGAGGCCATGGAGTAGGATATTACCACTGTTTATGTGCGGCAGTGCAAGGGCTTGAACTGAAGTCCAGAAGTTTCTTTCTCGAAGAAGCGGTGTGCCTTTCTTCAGAAAGGGAACTGCTGGCAGCAGGCCCTCTTTGTATTTTTTGGCAATGTGTACCTTGGAGGAGAAGTTGATGTTCCGGGTGAATCCTTGTGATCTGGCACTTAATGAGAGTTGGGGTTCAAAGCCATTGGAGTTTAGGTCATTGAGCCACGTTTGTACTGTATCTTGTTTTCACAAACATAAAATAATTACATGTGGTGTGCAAGGTTGCACTGTTGAGACAATGCCCTTTTGACGTATGTACTCATATACATAACGCTTTCAAGTGACTTAAATTGACCCTTGGTGAGAGAAAGAGACACGGCACACATCCAGTTTCAGAGTTCTTGTTAGGCATTCCTGCTCCCGAAAAAGTCGTACAAGAGAAATCACACATCTTCTATGGGTAGCCACGTGATTGAGATCTGCACGCTAAAATTTTGCACAACCCTCCTTTGCACCTATAAAAAGGCTATTTGAGACTTAAACTTCCTTCCCATTTCCGTCTTCCCTTTTCCCATCAAAATTGTGCCTTCACCTCTAGATGGCTATGCGTAAAGAGAACATACTGCTTCTGGGTCCACATTATTTTTCTAGGACAAGTTTGTTTCAGAGCCCTAAGTTGCAGTATTTCACAGTATTTTGAGTCTTTTCCTATTAGGGCTATACAGCCCTCACTAGGACACTGAGTGCAAAAGAAGATGTCAGGCTGACTTCATTTTAAGCAGAGTAATGAGTCACAGGGTGGAATAAAAAGCATCTTCTCAAGAACATTTTAAAATTGAAAGTTCGGGAGCTGCATCCTTCCTGAGAACAGGTCAACAAAAAGAGAGTGCCTCCCCAGTGTGCTACAACGCCAGAACTACTACGGAGCTGGATTTTAGTGAGTAGACGTGTAAGTGAGTGATTTAAGGTGATAGTGATGTTAAAAATGTCTATAGTGTATCAAAAAAGAAGATTTAATGTTTGATCACTTGGACATATTAAAAGTTAAGGCGTGGACAATTCGGCCAAATAAATTGTTTGGTTATTTCCACTATAAATAGTCAGTCAACACGTTTCTGCCTTGAAACGGCGTCAATTTACCAGGCATTCATCAGGACAAAAGTGGACTAAACACCAGCGGTGTGGACGCGCTAAGGACCACCCTTGCCAAGGGTCGTGAAAGTAAAAAGGTGTAAAAAAGTGCAAGTGGAAGGAGGACCAGCCTCCTAAAGTACTCCCCATTTGGGAGACTCAAAAATAATGCACCTGTATGGTGTGGAGTAAGTACATCATGGATCACAGGAGGGGGGTGGTGGCGTAATTGGCACACCGCCCTCGATGCCAAGCACCGACTTGGAACCTGCCTCTACCCTCGTAAACCTGATCCTGGCATTGTAGAACATTGGGGAGGCACTCGGCCTCTCAAGTGGGGCCCAATGATGAAGCATGTCACCTATCAGGTAGGTGAGTGAGGGCTTTTTATACACACCTGAGTGGGGTCGTGTATTTATACTATACAGTTGCTCCTTTTGTTCCTTCCTGAGAACGTCATTACCTCCCAACTCTATGGGCCTGAATATTAGTTTGGCGGTGTTGCAATGGGCCACCATGCCAGTGCCCCGCTGCAGCATCACCAAACCTGTAAACAGACCGCCCAATGTATGACGAGATGAATCCTTTGCGGGTGGTCCTGTGGCGGCAGTGCCTTTAAAAGGCTCGTATGTGAGCTTTAGAAAAGCTGTGCCGGGAGGGAGGAGCCTAGCTCCGGACCAAGATGGCCAAGTGAAACCTCGGCTCCGTCACCACCCTCCCCTAGGTCCGATATCCTGTCCATTATCCTACCCCTGAAGAAAGGCCACCGGGAGAGAGACGATAGCGGTGCCGCTGGACGAAAACCGGGTTTCCAGATTATGCTGGGAACTGGAGATACAGGCCCCGCAAGATTGGGCCTGGTTGAAGGAATAAAGCCGGGGACTGAAGTAAAGCGAGAGCTGCCACGGGGGGAATTGATCTCGGCTGCCTAGACCGGAAGCTGCCGGTCGAGCCAGTATCGCCATCCATCGACGCCCTGAATCCTGTGGCGGACCATCCGCCCTTGTTGGTGAAGAGAGAAGCGTCCCTCCCCTGACACCCCCCTTCTGGCACCTGCTCCCCACCGAGCCGATTTTGAGCAGTGCCCCTGTGACGCAGCATCGCCGGAGCCCGCTGCGGTGTGGCGGCGTGACTGGAGTTCAGCAGGACCGAGTGTGGAATGGGGGTGAGTGGCTCTCGTTGTCCGCCCCCTCCCCTGAGAAGCACTGGGACACGGCGTGGCGGAGGCCGTGATTATAGATCTTCCCTCTCCCGCGACGCTTTGCCGGACGCACGTCAGCCATCTTGCCCGATTTCACACAGTAGCGAGGTGGGCCCAGTGCCAGTGAGGGGCCATGGCCACATGGGGCCGGGGGCCGCGCTGTCATCGCAAGTGCAGGAGTACAAGGCACCAGGCGCGATGCAGAGAAGCGTTCAGTGATCTCCCTACCAACAGGTATCTAACCAGTGTGAATATCTTTGCACCCCCTCTTATGGATAATCTACTCCTATAACAAACACTGCCTCCCAAACTGAGGGTGGGACGAAAGATGCTGGGAACCCGGGCTCTGTTCTGCTACCCGAGGTGATCAGAGGCACCTCCATTCAGCGCAGTTGCTGGAGCCTACTGCTGTCACCAGGGTGCTGTCGGTCTGGCCGCCACCGAGGGCCAGTCCCGGCGTGGAAGGCACCCTGTGTTCTCGCAGGCAACCGATCGTGAAAAAGGGGACCCCTGTGCAGGCGCTACTGGTGAGCATTGGGACTCGGCCTACCTATGGCGAACAAGCTTGATACAGATAAAAATCAGTCTAGATGGACCAAGGGCATGCAGCAAGTCCAGACTTATAAACTAGGTCATTATACTTTGCCTAGAGGCTCCCCGACAGACTCTCGACACGCCCCTGGGGGGGGGGGACTCCGCGAGCCATGTTTCGGGATTGACCTTGCAGGACGTTATGGCGGCCATTGACGGGGTCAGGTCGTCCTCAGGGCAAAAAATGGGGTCCTTAGATCACAAACTAGACACATTCTCCATAGAGGTGAATCTTATTCGAGCTGACTTTACCAAGGTCAACGAAAAAGTCAAATCACTTGACATAAAGACGGTCAGCCTGACGGAAGATGTGACACAGCTCCAGCAGGAGGTACGCAACTTGAAATCTTTCTGTGAAACGGCCGAACGGATGCTAGACGACTACGAAGGGAGATCTAGGTGCAATAACATCTGCATCCTGGGAGTGCCCGAAAAATCAGAAGGCCCGGCCCCTGATCTGTTCATGGAGGAGCTTATCTTAACACACCTCAAGCCCAAGGGACTTGGTCAATTCTTCACTATTGAACGTGCATATTGGGTCCCAGGTAGATGACCTAAGCCCTGGGCGCTCCCGCGACCGATGATTGCACGGGTCCTAAACTTTAGAGACAGGGATGCTATCCTGCAGGCCGCCAGTGAGGCGCCCCCTTTACGCTATGAGAAAGCCAAACTCGCCTTCTTTCCCGACTTCATGCAGCTAGTGCAGAGACAACGCAGAAACGTTCTCGCCGTCAAGAAGAAACTTAGGGACAAAGGACTGAAATACGCCATGATGTTCCCAGCGAGACTGTGAGTTGAGGTTGACGGTAGAGCATGGTTTTTCGACAATCCAGAAGTGGAATCTGACTAGCTGGACAGTCGCCCCCCAGTGGCTTTGGGACGCGTGATCATGGAGGGGAGTGGGCGACACAGGAACAAGATTGAGAACCGACAGAGATGATTGATGTACAATGGTCAGGTACAGAGGTCAGGAGCCCCACGATTGGATGCAAATTTTGTACAATCTTCGGGTAACAATTTGTTTGTGAAGGCATGGACCTGGGGGTGGGGGTGGGGGGAATGGAGTGCCAGCCTCCTCTTTACTACCTTTAGTTATTAGCTAGTGTGTGTATGTAGGGCAACAGGTACACAGCCAGTTTGTAATGGGCGGACACCGCGAGCAGGGGTGCAGGGGGGGGGAGTTGGGAGGGGTGTATGATATATTTTTCAATCTCGAATTTGAATTGTTTACAGTTTTAATTGTTTCGACACCATCAAAGGTACACGTAGTGCAAGGGCGACTTTCACAGAGACATAATGATGAGCGGTAGACAGGGATCGGGGTTCAGCGTCCTCAGTTGGAATGTGAATGGACTGGGGGACAAAATAAAGAGAGGAATGGTCAACCAGTTCATCAGAAGACACGCCCCAGATGTGACCCTTTTACAGGAAACGCACCTAATTGGAAACAAGTACATGGCCTTACATAGGGGAGGGTGCAATCTGGTGGCACACGCGGGATTCACTTCTGGCTCACGAGGGGTGGGGATACTGATCAAAAATCCATTCCCTTTCATAATACAGTCCACATGGTCAGATAAGCGTGGTAGGTATATAGGGGTTTTGGGCCAATGGGAAGGGAGGTTAGCTACGTTTGTCTCAATCTATGTCCCGCCTGGCCTACAGATGGAAACATTTAAAGATCTGAGCTCGATATTCTTGACATTACCACTGGGACTCTTGGTGCTGGGTGGAGACTTCAATGCGGTGATGGCTGGATGTAACGTGGGCACGGGGTCTCGCCCTTCAGAGGGGCCCCCTTTAACGATGTACGACCCCCCCCTCTTGTCTCCACAGCCTCCTCAAACCCCAGGATGGTCGCCTGCTGAACGATATAGCTGTGATGAAGAGGACGATGAAGGATGGGGTCCCTTTAAGTGGACTGCAAGCCTAATTGACGAGGCGGCGCCTGGAGAGAACGTAAAAGGCAGCAACAACAGTCCCCAGGTGTGTTATTTCACCGGAGGAGCGGACAGAGTGCAGGAGAGCAGAGAGGCGGGAAGCAGCGAGACGGAGCGGAGTGGAGGAGCGAATTGGTTAAGCGAGGCGGAGTGGAACGTTGGAGCGAGTGGGTTCGACGAGACGGAGTGGAGAGGAGGAACGAGCTGGCTAAGCGAAGAAGATCTTGCGGAGGAGGAAGAACCTGAAAGGAGAGGTCAGGACTCAGCGTCATCGGACCAAGAGACAGCGGAACCCGACCCAGGGTCGTCGGCAGGGAGAACCGAGAAAAGAGAGACGGGAGCAGCAAAGCCGGGAGGCCAATACCGCGAGCCGCCCAGCCGTGCGCCAGGAGGTGTACGGCTAGCCGAGGTACGTGAACGGGTCCTGGGGTGGTGGAGAGGAGAGGCAGACGCCTGACCTAGCATTTGTTGTAAAGCCTAGTTGTGACACGCCCTCCGAATATCGGAACACTGTAATTGCACTCTCACAATTCCCGTTAGTCGTGCACTGTGTGTCACCTTCACTTTCCCCCACGTACCCCTCCCTCTCAAACACCGTGACCGATAACAGAAACACTTACGGTTCCTCTCTTCTGTTTCCCTTCTCGGCGGCCGGCGAGGGTGAGCACTACGGAGCCTCCGTAGCCCAGCAGCAGGAGGAGGAGCCCCGTCAGGAGGAAGGAGGAGGGAGTGATCCGAAAGACCCGCCAGGAGAGGAGCTGGTCTCCCAGAAAAGGCAGCATTAGAAAAAAGTGTACCGATGACTTCTTTGCCAGAATAAAAACCACTGCAACAAAAACCCGTTTACTTCCCCTTCCTCGTCCCGCGGTTACACTGGAGAACTAGACCGGCACCCGCCTCGTGCAATTAGACCTAACTTTTTACACACAATGGGACTGGTGGATGGCTGGCGGACACACAACCCAGGCAGAACACAATACACGCACATATCAGGTGCTCACCACAGTTTGTCACATATAAACTATATCCTTGTCCCGGCTGCACAGACCCGTATGGCTAAGGATGAAATTAGACCACGTTAGCATCAGTAGAGTAGCCCCCATTTATTCGTGGTACTTGAAAGATCCCACTACACGGAAGAACATTGCAAAAGCCACTGGTAGATACTTTCAAGAAAATGAGGGTACGATCGACTCCGCACAGACCCTGTGGGATTCATACAAAATGGTTATCAGGGGGGAGAGACGCTTTCCTTGATAGCAGGGAAAAAGAGGGAAAGACAAGCTGAACTTGAAAGAGCAGAGGAGGATGTGCTAAAATCAGAAGAGGAAATAGCCCGAGCGTCAACCCCTGAGGGACTTTACCTCCTGAGGTTAAGGCAAGAAAATTTCTACAGCATTGCCATGGATAGAGCCAGGGAGCAGAGTAGGGAGGTCCATGGTAGAATCTACGAGGGTGGCCTGCTTGCCGTTCAGAGTAATTGCCCGATCCAGAATACACTTGAGGTTTTAGATATCTCGGTGTTTACATAACACTAGATTTGAAACTCCGCTTTACCCATAATCTGGACCCACCCATGCAGAAACTTAAGAACGACGTCACTCATTGGAACTCCCTTCCGCTCTCCATGCTGGGTAGAGCGGTCCTTTTTAAAATGATGGCTCTGCCTCGGTTCTTGTATGCACTCCAAAATACAATGGTTCCGGTCCCCGCGTCCTACTTCAGAGAAGTTGAGTGTCTCCAGAGATAGCTTCTCTGGGATGGCAGGCCCCGCATAGCGTTCTCAACTGGTACGATGGGGGAAATAGGTCTGCCCGACCTTAAGAAATACTTTTGGGCGTCCCAGCTTGCGGCCATCAACCACGGGATCTATGGCCACCCAAATGATCCCGAATATGCCACAGATAGGTGGCAGCTCTCAGGGGGAGAGTACACTAGAACATTATACGCTGGGCCCCGTAGATTCCCGCTGACTGGCCCAACGGCACACACCGACCAGATATGGCATGTAGTTAATAGGCCCCTGAAGTGGGAAAACAAACTCACACAAGCCACACCACTGTAGAACTCGGAGAAACTGGGGAACCTCTGGAAATCCAAGGGGTTTGATAAGTGGGACCTCATTGGGATCTTGCAAATCAAAGATGTTTGGGGGAGGGTACAGTCCACACATTTGAGTCAGTCAAAATACAGTGCAGCTTGTCAGATAATAATAATAATACAGACATTTGTAAAAGAGCGAACAGTTACCTCGCCAGGAGGTGTCCCGGGGCTATGTGAGCAGCTCAGTGAGACAATAAGTAACGCTAGTGGATCAGATCTTTTGAGTGAAGAGCCAGGTTTTTAATTGCTTCCTAAACCCAGTTTCTGATGTTTCCGACTGAATGGCAGAGTACTTCCATTATCTACAGGTTCGTCACGCGCTACTCACTCAAATCCCTAGTGATACGACACTTCCAGAAGCCTCCCCCCTGGAAGATAGGGTGCTGGAAGGGCATCTCCCAGAGAAGACCATTTCCCTCATATACAGGAAATTAATCAACAACATGGAAGAACCATTGCTGAGCCTTAAAGGAAAATGGAACGAAGACGGCCTAGAACTTGATGATGAAGATTGGCAGGAGGCGGTTTCTTCCCCACGGGTGGTTGCAATCCAGGCCAGGCTGTGGCTAGTGCAGCTTAAAATATTGCATAAGATTTATGTTACCGGACCCTGCCTGGTTCAAATGGGTCATCTAGACAGCGGAGAGTGCAGAAGGGGGTGTGTGGAGCTAGGAACATTCATCCACATACTGTGGCACTGCCAACATATACAATCATATTGGAGGGATGTCCATCACACATTGCGGGCGGTCCTGGGGATTGACCTGCAGCCAGAGGCTCGGAGGTGCATACCACAGATCTCAACACTTACACCACGCAATGGGCATCGTTAGCATTTATGATAGCCAAACCAAACATCGTTCAACAGTGGGGCGCCAGTCAGCCGCCTCAAGTCAGGAGGTGTAAGGAGGCTCTAGGCTGGTGCATGTTCAGGAAGAAATCAGTCTACATAGCCAGGGGATGCCCTGGGAAATGGAATAAGGTGTGGGAAGCATGGAACTGTTACGGGCGGTGTTTGTCTCCCGCCTGATCGTCACATTGATGCTGATGCACTTGAAACTCCTTGATCTAATTAATATAACAACTGTATACAATTTTGTAATGTATACAACGTCACTGAGAAATTATGAAGTCACCTGCTTGTAATCAATTGATGTGTTTTGGTCGAACTGTTTAATAAAAAGAAAAAAAAAAGAAAAGAAAAGCTGTGCCGTGGGAGCCCCAAAGCATGTTCATACATGGCATGGACTGTGCAGTCCATGGTGTATAGGAACAGGCGATGATCCCCTACAGGGATGCAACCTATGTGCCCCCCTGCATGCACCCTCAGGCCCAGATGCAGTTTCCACACCGCCACCCTTTCATGGTGGGCTCACCACCAAGAAAAGGGTCGCAGTGAGGAAACTCATGGGCGGTGCCGTAATGGCACTGCCAGTGTATTACAGCCTCACACCACTGCACCACTGCAGCAGGGATCAGGGATCCCCAGTGGTTGGTGCGGTCCTATGGTGGTCCCACCGCCGTAATTGTAATACTGCGGGTGGACCGCCAATCCGGTAGTCCAGGGACTGGCACCACAGGTTTGGCGGCCCGATGAACCGCCAACCTCATAATTAGGCCCCAAGTTAGGCCCAAAAATTGCTCATTAGTTTATAAATGTATCGATCCTTGAAGTCATCATTAATTTTTTGTAATCGTGCCACTGATAAAACACTGAATCAGAGGTGAATATATATTTTTACTCTGTTACCTACAACCACAGGGCCTTGAGCATAGCCTGTACCACCACCCTCTGCGCGACTGTTTTTGGTTGAATAGTCCTCCCATCACTTAAGCAAGGCTCCCACAAGGCTGTTCTCCTGGATTTGGCAAATACCTCTTCGTGCCAGCCAGCGTCAGAGATCCTTGGCAGCTGAAGGTTCATCTAATGTTCATTATTATTCGCCCTGTCACTCAGCTCTCCCTCCTGGACCCCAGTGTTTGTGCGGAAGGATGCTGTTCCTATTTGTGAGATGCTCTATCTAAAGCTGGATCTCACCCCAGACTGAGCACTTCTGACAATAATAAATGAAAGAGGAGCATTCATTGAAGTGATGTCACCACAAAGAGCTTTTACCAGAAACACTCATTAAAAAAGAATGATTTTCGTTTCCTGGGAGATCAAAATATTCATTAATTGGAGATGGGTGTCAGAGATGTATTTGTCATGTTGATTCACTAAGGGCTTTTTTCAAAGGGAGCTGGGGAATATAGATCAATTTTTGGCACAAGCAAAAACAAGTATTGACAAAGTCAACAGGTTTGGCTTTTGCACAGAACATGCACAAAGAAGTACACAAAATGGAGGCATACATGCACGTATCGAGCAAGCACGATGACCAACACACATTCACACACCAAAGCATGCAAATAAACATATAAACATCAATGTGCACAGGACAACTTTCATACAAATGACTGTGGAGAGGCTGGCGTGTGGTAATGCGCGTCATTGTTGTACAGGTCTATGTGCTGCAGGGGGCAACAGGTGAGGGTCTTTAGGGCAGCCCGGGGTGAAGTACAGCAGAGAAGCAAAGGGGGAAGTGCACTAGAGTTGGAGGTGGTCATCTGGGGCAAGAGCCTGACATACAGCAGGGGAGTGAAGGGTGGTGTGCAGCATGAGAGCCCTCGGTGAGGTGCCACATGGGTGCGGTGGGTGCTGTATCTCAGAGCTGCAGCTGGTGCTTTTCAATGAAGCGAGCACTGACTGTTATGCATCAGAGGAGCACCGAACAATGACTGGTTCATATGCACCAGGCTGCAGTCGATATAAGGTCACATCTTGATATGCAGCAGCAGCACTGCATGATGCACAATGGCGGCACCAGGTCGATGTGCTCAGATCATGTCGACACCTCGCAGAGATCAATCAAACAGCATTTATAGAGCACCGCACTGTCACCCCTAGGGGTATCAGGGTGCTGTGTCTTCATCATAGAGCCAGGTCTTAAGTCTCTTCTGAAGTTTGCCGGCAAGAGGGCTGTACAGAGCTGGAGGGGGAGGTTGTTCCAGGTCTTGCCCACCATGTAGTAGAAGGACAAAGAGAGGGAGCATTGGCCAATGGTGATACCATCAAAGTAGTGTTGAAACAAGATGAAGGACCAAGAGAAGGATCACTGGACCAAGATGTTATCCATCCAATCAAGGGTTGATGTGTGATAGGAGCAAAGAACCAAGAGAGGGAGCACTAGCCCAAGACCTTATCCTTCCAATCAGAGTCCATGAGTGAAATACAAAGAGGGAACCAGGGGAAAACTATTGCTGAGAAGGGCCCCTGTAAACAAGTGTGAAGGAATCAAGAACAGAGAGGATTCAATGGCCATGAACGTGCCATCCATGTCCGACTGGAGTGAAGGGATACTAATAATCTGAGATGGGAACAGTGGTTGAGAGAGCTCCATATCACATGAGGATTGATGACTCAAAGACAGAGGCAACAAGCTAGGGAACACTGGTCTGAGAAATTTCTCACTAAATCAGGTTCAATGTGTCCAGCACCGAGAGGAAGGCATGTTCTATAAGGTGTGCATGCTCCTGGTCAATCACAAAGTTCCACTTTGGAAGAGGCACAATGGAAAAAAGCATAAGGTCAAAGACAGTAAAAACAGCAATAAGCAATGCGAAGGCAGTTTAATAAAAAAAAAAGACATAGTAGTATAGCTAACCCAAAAAGAAGAAAAACTCAACTGCAACCCACTCGAAACATTTTACCTTCACTTTAAATCTTCCACGTTTAAGAGCCTGATTTAGATTTCAAGAGTAAGTTGAGAAATTCCTACAAGGGATTTTGTTCACAATTTTAGTTAAATAGTTATTTATAATACAATCAATTTCTGTTCAACCTGGTCAGTGATGAACTTGTGATTTAAACACAGAAAATGGACAATTGGTTTTCTTACAAATAAACTAAAAATGTTAATAGATTGAGATGAGAGAAAGAGATGAAATAGGGATCTGTTAACTTTACAGTCCTGGAGAAAGTCATGAGATCCGGTAGGGGCTAAGATGGCTGAAACGTGTAGACCAGGTTTTGGTTGATGCCAGGGGTTCCTAATCACATCTGTTTTTACATTATCCAAGTACCAGCGATCATTTAATCAGCTTTGGATACTAGTCATAATTTTAACTGAACACAGATCCCTAAAGGAAATTTCCCTTAGAAGTACTCCATCTTTTCAGAGGTTGAGCCCACTCGGGCACTCTAGACTTCCCGGGTATGGACTCAATGATGAAGCATGGCCTGAGAGGAAACTCTAGTGGGTGAGAATTCTTTTAAAAAATTCAAAGGATTTTTACAGAAAAACAAAATGGTCGATGGAGAAGGAGCTCTTCCTGAGTGCTCCAGGGGTAAGGGATCGCCATTGGCGTAAATCCTGGCTAAACCCAGCCCATCGAGCCCAAAGAATAAATAAATAGGTTATTCAATTTAAGGATTATCTCCATACCTTTGTTCTGGAGTTTCCGGACCCACACTGACGAGGATTCATACTCCGATCTACGGCTCTGGATTACCTCGATGGTCGCCCCCTGCCAAGCCAAAAAGCCATAAGCCAGA
Organism: Lissotriton vulgaris; assembly: GCF_964263255.1. Classification (NCBI taxonomy): domain Eukaryota; kingdom Metazoa; phylum Chordata; class Amphibia; order Caudata; family Salamandridae; genus Lissotriton; species Lissotriton vulgaris. Next base: position 191,141,931 of record NC_141695.1, read on the forward strand.
CCCCTGGAATTGCCCTCTGCGACCCGAAGTCCAACGGCCCGACTCCTGCTGTTCCACTGGAATCTGCCCAGCCTTGACTCAGAGGCACCCCCACCTCACCCACCCGCATCCTGTTGGGCTGTAGCTGGGTAGTCGGATTGATTGTCCTTGCAGGGCCCGCCTCCTATCAGAGGCTCATCAGTCTGCAGGAACTCCATGATCTGGGTCTACCACTCTCCACCAAGGCAAACACCCTCACGGGTTCGACTCAGCACAGTGAGACCCTGTCCCTCCGCTGTGCTCCCGAAATCGATGTCGCACCACAAGACAAGGAGAGGGGACCCGCGATTCAACTACTACAACTTGCTCTAGAGGGTTCCCGGTGAACAAGGTAAGGGTGTCCCCTCGCCCCACCCGCAGCAGCAGTAATTGGTCCACTTCGTGTAGAGTTGCGACGGTCCAGAGGTCCAATGACCTTCCTGACCTCAACTCCCCCTTACTTTTCCCTGCATTTGAGGCACCGCAGGCAGCAGGCACTGCAGGCACTGCAGGCTGCATACTGGTGCTCTCTTTCTCTCCACAGACCTTTCCCCGCATTTGAGGCACTGCAGGCTGCATACGGGTGCTCACCTCCCTCTCCACAGACTTTTCCCCGCATTTGAGGCACTGCAGGCTGCATCCGGATGTACTCCTCCCTTTCCACAGACTTTTCCCCACATTTGGCACATCATCTGACAACCACGCTGGAATCACTAAGCCTACTTCTGGACATGCTATCTCTGCCTCTACTATTTAATGAACGATCTACTATGGACTGGGGGACTACCGAACTCACAAGCTCCCACTTTAATTTTAATTATACCATTCGCAGCAACCCCCAACACTAGTCCTCTCTCTCTTCCCCCCCCTCCTACTCTCTCACTGCCCCTGCCCCTTCCCCACAGATTACCCGTGAATTGCAAGAGAGACTAAGAGAAACTCCCTTCTATGTTGGCCATCTTGGACTGGTCTCCCGCAGACTTCTAACCCATCTACCCCCTCCAACCTCACGGCCCCTCACGCAGGTGAACGTAGCCCTCCCAACAACCAAGCATAGGCATCCACGTCCACCACGAGAAGCTGACTAAAAGACTAGGCTACTTTCCCCCACCAAAACTGTAATGAAACCCAACTTCCTCCAAACCCTTTTTAGGACAGCGATCCTGGAATGATCTATGCAACCAAACTCCCAAACTCTCAAATCCCCCCACTGAGCTCCGACCTGGACCCAAAAATGCCCTAAGTCTGCCCCATGCCCAACAGCTACCCGTCTACCTAGAAACCCCCCCTGTGTATCCCCCTTCCTCGCTACCCCTTAATCAGAAAGATGTCAACCAATCTAAGTCCCCCTAGACCCCTCCAACAACCCCCTACCCCCGCCTCTCTCCAACCTTAAACCTCACAGCCCCTACTCCTTCTCCATCACCTACCCCTTCTCCATCACCTACCCACCCAACCTCTCAGCTAGCGCCACCAAAATCTTTAAACACAAACTACTCAAGCAACACCCTGAAACACTCATAGACGACCTCTACCATAACTCCTCCAAAGGCAAGACTAAAACTGACCTCATCTTCTACACCACACAACAGGCCAAATGGAGAAACAACCTAGCTAACCACATGCTAGTTACCAAAACCACCAACATCCCCCACGGCCAAAGACAAAATATCTCCAAGTCCTCTCCCTTCAAAATCAACGCTACCATAACATTATACAGAAATGGCAAAGTCATGGTCGAAGCAAACAACTTCAACCTGCACCAATTTAAACTTGCCTCCCCCAAGCTGCGAAACTCCATCCCAACCCCTCCCAATTGCCCCACCCCTTCCCTACATGCCCCCAGACCCTGATCCAAGAAAGACCAGCCATGAACTACCGAACTCCGCAGACATACCCCCACCCTCAGGCCAGATTCTCCTCTACCCTCCACTCCCATCCCTCAACCACACCTCCCACCACGAGACTCCACCCCCTGCCCCACCCTCTCGCCCCTCAAAATGCATCTACCCCAATCCCCCTACTCACACTAACACGTACACCCGCCTAACCAATGCCCAACACTCGGACAAAACAACACCAAAACTCTTGAGAAACTCCCTCCACAATCCTCCCCACCACCACCTATCGGATGACACATGCCTCTCCACTTCCCCTAACCCTCCCTTCTCTTGGCCCTCCTGTCCTAACCTACACCCGCAACCGAATCTGGCCCCTAACCCCTCCCCATAACCTCAACAACCCTCAACCCTCCCGGACCAAACCACACCCTCAGTCGGACCTGCCCCCCAACAACAACCCCCAACTCCTAACCCAGAGACTATGGATGTAATAACTGAACGGCTTACACGCATAGAAAAACAACTCAACACCCTCTTACCTATGACCCGCCTCACCTCATAACCATAACTGAAAACCTTTCCTTTCTCCACAGACAAATCAACACAATCACTCAAACCATAAACAAAATCCTTCTTAATACCACTGCGCCCTCCTCCCCCGCCAAACACTCAATACTCCCCTCCCTCATAAACATCACTGAGCCACCTCAACAGCCTTATCATCAGACGACGAGTTGACACTCTACCCCTCGCAACACCTAATCTCTCAGACCAAGAAGAACGAACCTTGAGATGCCTCTGAGAGAGGCAACAACACTTGATAATATCTACCACCTCAGAACGACCCTAACCCTCGCCTCCAACATACAAGTAATCACCGGAATAGGTAAAGACAACAACAAACCTAGGTCTACAAGACTTCCCTCCCAACGCACAACCATTTCCCAAGTCCCCCCGTCCTCCCAAATCCATTCCAACAGCGGCAAGGTAAACGACATGCTTATAAACTGCAGATCCGCAGCCAAGCACGCAATAGAGCTGACTGATGCCATACTGCGTCACGATATTGACATCGCATTTCTCACCGAAACCTGGCTCAATGAAACATCATATCCACTTCTTGACCTTTTAGTCCCCCCGGCTTCCCCATGATTAAAAAAGACAGAATAGACCAACGTGGTGACGGCATTGCCATCATCCATAAGAACGACATCAATATAGTCGAAATCAAAACCCACTCCTTCTCCACCTTCGAATACATCAACACCAACATAACATGTCAAAGGAACAAAGTAACAAAATGCCATCTCGTCTACCACCCCCAGAAAATTCTCCTGCTTTCAGAGAACAAATATCGGACCTACTTACACATTGCTCCCTAACCAACTCCGACAACATAATCCTCTGTGACTTCAACCTCCCTTGGCATAACTAAAAAGACACTGTTATACAGTCACTAAATGAACTCCTTCTCACAAATGAGCTCACCCAACACTGCAAGGGTCAAACCCACAACAAGGGCTCTACCTTAGATGCAATCATAGCCAAAAGCGAAACTATAATCATAAAGAACATATTCCCAATCGACTGGTCAGACCACCACATCATTATATTCAACATCAATCAATCAGCAGCTCCACCAATCAAAACACAAACTACCCATCAAAGGAGCAGAAACCTCAAGGACATCCCCCTCCCTGTCCTTGAAGAAACCATAACATCACTTTTCCCAACTTGTACAGACAACCTCAAATCGGTTGAGCTCAGTACACTGTACAACAGGACAATAACAACTGCTCTTGACCAATTAGCCCCCTTGAAACTTAAAAGAGTCAGAGACATCCCCTCCCGAACCTGGTGGTTCAACAATGACCTCACTCCGAAAGAAGGAAAGTAAGAGCCGCTGAGAGACTCTGGAGAGGGAACCCATCCTCATCCAACCTCCTCCAGCTCAGGAAAGAACGCGGTAATTACAAAAAACACATAATCCAGGAGAAAGCCTCCTTTTTCCGGAGCGCACTAGACAAAGCCAAAAACCACCCAAAATAACTTTTCAACATCATCCAGAAACAGACTTCCAAGCCCACCAAAGTTAACCACTCCTGCCTCCAAACTTCAGTGTAACAACCTGGCCAAATTCTTCAATGACAAAATCACCAATATCGAGCTCTGCCTAGACCTACACCCTCAATCCCAACACTGCAAATCCTCATCCTTAATGAAACCTAACCCTACCCCAGCTCACAACATGCTCCCCAAAGCCGAGACCCCTCTTCTGTCTTCCCCCAATATAAGCCCTCACCCTAGTCCACATCTTCCCCCAAGCGATGGAAGGACTTCAATCCTCTCTCCGAAGAGGACATTTCCAATGTGATTGCCAACTCCAAACCCTCCAATCACTACGCAGACCCTCTACCCGCTTCCCTAGCTAAGAACCTCAACCTAACCCCACTGTGGTCAAAGATTATCAACAGCTACCTAAACAACGGACTGATGCCCGACAGCTTCAAACAAGGTGATCCAGCGGGCCAAGAGAAATTCTGTCTCATATATACAACTGTACACCACGATACTCACCATCATTCATAAATCTATCACTAGGCCCATAAATGACTGAGACATGAATTGACCAACTGAATCTTATGACCTAATTAATCAAAATACAATATAATACATTTAATTAAGACAGTATCATAGGCAATGGATTAACTAATGGTAATTCTAGGAAACAAACAAGTCCAGCTTGTCATTTCAAATCAATTTATTAACTTTATTATAAAGCAGAATGCATTTTTAAGCGAAAACTCTTTTTTAGCAATTTTTATTAGGCAAAATTATTTATTAGAAAGGCACATTTGACTGGCAGTTCAAATCCACATCAGCATGAAAAATGCTCAAACATTTAGGAAAATTCCCTAAACCCTATTTCCCTAACTTAGCTAAAGATGAACCTAAGAGAAAAAGTAAAGTCTCAATGGATCTTACGTGAAACGAAAGTCCAACAGCATCTCTGGAGCACAGGAATGAACGAACGGTGCTCTTAGCAAGGGGGCAATTTTTATACCTTTTTCCTATCTAAAACTAACTAAAAGAATACAAATATTCGAGCAAGACGAAACACGATTGGTCTAAGACATCATCCGAAGAAGTCATAAGACTCTCGCATAGCAAAAGTTACGTTTCTTCAAGAACGGCATTGTTCATAGTCTATGCGTGTCACAGGCTTCCTGAGAGTGGCAACATTAGGCAAATTATTTCCTCCGTCCAAGCCTTTCCGCCGCTGAATATCCTGTCCTTGACCATGGAAGCTGAATCAAATGTCCTTAGCTTCCACACAGCCTTGTTTACGAGCCACTTTCAACGAATTATTGTAGAAAAATATTTCCACATTCAAACGTTGCTGTGCAAGGCCCAACTTTTGACAGAACTTCGGACATCCATTTTAGAAATAAGCCACAGGCCTCTTTTAGCATGAGTCTAGTATGCAAGGAAACACAAGACAATAATTAATTCAAGAAATGATCATTATTCTGTTACCCACCCCCTTTTCTAAAATTAACCCATTAGACTATGTTACCTAGCTTTGCATACGAATGATAAACAAAACACAAACACATGAGACGACATAAGATAAACAAAAGCACATTTTTAAAGAATGCACATGCTATTATTTGAAACAGCCGCAGTCAATGTACAACAAAACGAAAGACAAAGTAAATGTATTATTTAGAGCAGAATGACGAACATGACAAGAGCACAAATGATTTAACCCGCGTGTTTATGTAGGTGCACATTATTCTAGGTTGTGTCAGTAGAAATACGTGCAAATCATGCAACACTCATTAGTAAATTACAATTATGGGAGTTTCATTGCTGCGTACTTTAATTCAGAATCTATTCTGAAAGTGTGCTCCATCAACGGCCAAGTCACCCCCCTTCTAAAAAGAACTGATGCTGACCCGAATGACCTCCAAAACGTTAGGCCCATCACCAACCTTCCTTACCTAGCTAAAATCCTAGAGAAATGTGTTCTCTCCCAACTGAAACAACACCTGTTATCTAACAACCTACTTGACTCACACCAATCTGGGTTCAGGAAGGGTTGTAGCACAGGAACCGCTAGACTGAGCATTACTGATGACATTCACAACTCCCTTGACTCTAACAAATGCTGCCTACTGGTCCTCTTTGACCTATCAGCTGCTTTTGGCACCGTAGATCACAATCTACTCTTAGAGACCTTACAAAAGCATGTCGGAGCAGATGCAATGTCCTAAAATTGTTCTCCTCATTTCTACATAACCGCTCACAACTCACAAAAATCAAAAACTCGATGTCCGACACCTCCCCTTAAATGCGAGGTGTCCCACAAGGCTCAGTCCTCACACCCACGCTCTTCAACATTTACATGGAACCGCTCTCTACCATTATAAAACAAGCAACCATCACCTACCACCTCTATGCTGATGACACCCAGCTCTACCTCGAGATCGCCTCCCTCAATGACATCCTCTGTCTCAACTCCACTCTTTCAAAAGTAAAAAATTGGCTAACACTCAACCACCTCAATCTCAACCAAGAAAAAAATGAAATCCTTGTCTTCTCCAATCACAAACAACCCCCTCAGATCCAAGAATGGATAAACAACCTGGACTCTCTAATCTGCAAACTTACTCCAGCAAACTCAGCTAAATTACTTGGAATCTCTCTAGATTCAAGTTTCAACATGAGCTCCCACATCGAATCCACAGCAAAAGGCGCCATCTACAACCTTAAACCCCTCAACAAAATCAAACCTTTCATACCCCTCAATGACCTGAAAATCGCAACCCAATCTCTAGTTCTGCCCAGACTATGGAAATGCCACACTAACTGGGGCAGCTAAAACACACAGAGCCACCATGAGAGCCACTCTTAACGCAGCAGCAAGAATGGTCACAGGTACCAAGAAATATGACCACATCAACCCTGCATTACAGGCCCTAAAATGACCACCCGTTCAAGCACGCTGCACCTTCAAAACTGCCTGTCTCACCCATAAAGCCTTACACACAGGCAAACTGGACTTCCTTGCGGCCAAACTCACTAAAGCAGGACAATCAAGAAACCTAAGAACCTCCAACTCGCTCCTTTTAATCCCCCCAAAGAGACAAAAAAAATCCCTCTCCCGCTCTTTCTCTGGGAATGCCCCAAAAATATGGAACTCTCTCCCTACCCACATCAGGACTAATCCTTCCTTCACGATCTTCAAGAGAAAACTAAAAGAATTTCTCCTCACCTGTCATCTCTATGCATTTGGCCAATGACCTCGATCTTTGTGACCTCAAGAACTCTAGATGCCACTCACTGAATTCTAATGTTTATGGTTCCATACATTATGCTGTAAAGTGCTCTTACACTCCTTAGGTCTTGTAAGCACTATAAAAAACTACAAAATAAATAAATAAATACAGTAGGAAAGTCATCCCCTCACCCTTGAAATTTTCTGTTACTCACAAGTGATAAGATGGTACAGTACAGCATACCTAACAGTGCTATGTACTAAACCTGCGGCAAGAGGCTGCAGTATGGCATACCTACCAGGCTAACGCCACGTGCTACAAGATGGTGCTGTATGGCAGACCTAGCATGGATGTATTCCATATGTTACTAGACTGCATGCTTTGGCATACCTAGCAGGACTGCTTATTCTACATATGGCAAGGTTGCACAGAGTAGCATAACCGAGTAGGGCTGTAATCCACATGTGACAAAATGGCACATGTGAGAAAGTACACATTTTTGCATGGCCAGTCCCCATTATGTTGTGACTAATGGTGCTGGTTTTTTAACTCGGTACAAAAGGGGGTGGTGATGGACGGAGCATCTGAATCAATCAAACACTCACACCCAGTCAAAAGATCTGGGTTTAATCCATCACCGTTCTTTAGCCCACTCTGCCACCCCAGTACAGACATGGCTATATGCAAATCAATCTGACCCTGTGCCTCATGGGAACAGTCCAGCCCGAACTGCCAAGCCATGTCTTCCCTGGACCGGAAACAAGCTTCCGAGGACCGGTTTCTGGCATTCCAGCCGTCTTCAGCCCGGCTTGCTTGAATCCAGTGGCAAAGTGAGCAAGGGACTCACGTCTGAGCATACCCTGCCACACTTATTGCGGGCAAAAGCGGTACAAAAGGGGGTGGTGATGGACGGAGCATCTGAATCAATCAAACACTCACACCCAGTCAAAAGATCTGGGTTTAATCCATCACCGTTCTTTAGTCCACTCTGCCACCCCAGTTCAGACATGGCTATATGCAAATCAGTCTGACCCTGTGCCTCATGGGAACAGTCCAGCCCGAACTGCCAAGCCATGTCTTCCCTGGACAGGAAACAAGCTTCCGAGGACCGGTTTCTGGCATTCCAGCCGTCTTCAGCCCGGCTTGCTTGAATATAGTGGCAAAGTGAGCAAGGGACTCACTTGGCACTATTGTCCAGTACTCAGTGTATGTGTTCTGATCCCTAAAACCATCACAGAGTTGCCTAACTCCTATTTGGCATATTTGATGTCCTAGTAAGGCCATAGTATATGGTGCAAGAAAATATGCCAATGGCATGACACTTAAATGCCAACATAACCCTTTTTTGATGGCAAAGCTCCTTACCTAATATCAAATCACACCTAAGCAGGCTTTGTAGCCCACAAGGTAGGTGCCTAGTGTTTCAAAGTGATACAAGCAAGAACTTAGGGGCCCAATAGGATGGTGGGCGGATTGCACTCGCCCGCCATCCGCACCTAAATTCCCCCGCCATATATTAGGAGGGCGGGGGGACCGCGGCGGACGGAAAGACCGTCCTCCGCTTTAATATGGTGGAGGTGTCTATTACACACCGCCATCTATATTAGCACGGCCCAAAACAGATGCCTTTCCGTGGCATGCAGTCTTCACTTCGGGGGCCCTCTTGCGGGCTCCCAGAGCGAAGGACAGATGGGGGGTGCACCTGTGGTACCCCCCTGCATTTGCATTAACAAAGCGGCAGGCACAGCGCGGTGCCTGCCGCCTTGTTAATGCAAATGCATATATGCATTTTTAGCATTGTGGCGGGCGGTGCTGAGAGGACCGCCCACCACAATGCTAAAAATGCAGTATGCGCCCACCACTGTGGCGGGCACATCCTAATCCCCCCACAGGACCCCCGCCCTTATGGCGGGCGGTCCCAAACACCGATAGGATGGCGGGCGGACTAAGTCCGCCCGCCATCCTAATGACCCCCTAAGTGTTTTCATGTCCTTACAGTGACTATCCCCATGTAATACATTGGGTATAAGACGACAGGATGTGAGCCTGGGACCGGCTGCAGGCACAACCCTTGTCAGGGGTAACAAGACATAATATCAAAGTAAAAATATAGAATGGACACAATATAGTGATTAAAAATATCGAATTGAAGGTAAGGAATATCGATTGTCAAAATATCGAAGAGAAAATATCGAAGTATATAATATAGGCATTAAAATATATCGAATTTTTATTAAAATCGAATTTTTTTAAGTGTTTTGTATGTTAGTGTATGTCTGAAAAGTGTATATTATTTTTGTAATGTATGTTTAATTTTTTTAAGTAATGAATTTTATGTTATTTAATTTTTGCGTAATTTAATTCTGTTGCGGGTTGTGGGTGTATAGGGCAATAGGGTGGGAAGCAATTTAATCATTTTAAATTAAATAATAATTTTTAGCAATTATTAATGATTTTTCATTTAATTTAGCTTTTTAGTTCTGTAGTGGGTTGTGAGTTTATAGGGGAATAGGGTGGGAAGTAATTTAATTGTAATTAATTAAATATTTGTATTTATTTATCGGTATTCATTTTGAATTATTGTGAAATAATTTTTAATTGGTAATTAATTTTTATTAATTGGTAATTATTTTTATTAATTGATTAATTGATAATTATGTTAACTGTCTTAATTTATATATATTAATTTATTTATAAACCCCTGTAAACCCACAACCCATAGCGGGTTGTGGGTTTACAGGGGAATAGGGTGGGAAGTAATGTAATTGTAATTAAGTAAATATTTTTCATTTATTTATTGGTATTGATTTTTAATTTATTGTTAATACATTTTTAATTGGTAATTAATTTTCATTAATTGGTAATTATTTTTTATTAATTGATTAATTGATAATTATGGTAATTGTATTAATTTATTTTCCGTAGCGGGTTGTGGGTTTATAGGGGAATAGGGTGGGAAGTAATTTAATTGTATTTAAGTAAATATTTTTCATTTATTTATTGGTATTGACTTTTAATTTATTGTTAATACATTTTTAATTAGTAATTAATTTTTATTAATTGGTAATTATTTTTTAATAATTGATTAATTGATAATTATGGTAATTGTATTAATTTCTTTTCCGTAGCGGGTTGTGGGTTTATAGGGGAATAGGGTGGGAAGTAATATAATTGTATTTAAGTAAATATTTTTTATTTATTTATTGGTATTGACTTTTAATTTATTGTTAATACATTTTTAATTGGTAATTAATTTTTATTAATTGGTAATTATTTTTTAATAATTGATTAATTGATAATTATGTTAATTGTATTAATTTATTTTCCGTAGCGGGTTGTGGGTTTATAGGGGAATAGGGTGGGAAGTAATTTAATTGTATTTAAGTAAATATTTTTTATTTATTTATTGGTATTGCCTTTAAATTTATTGTTAATACATTTTTAATTGGTAATTAATTTTTATTACTTGGTAATTCATTTTTATTAATTAATTATTTGATAATTATGATAATTTTATTAATTTATTTTCCGTAGCAGGTTGTGGGTTTATAGGGGAATAGGCTGGGATATTAAAAATGCTTTGAGCCCCATTATGATGTCGGACGGATTGCCCCCGCCAGCCTGGTGGGGGCAATCCGCCCGACATCCACGCTCGTTTCCCCTCCCTGCCATATTAGTATGACGGGGAGGTCCTCGGCGGACGGCAAGACCGCCGCCGCTTTTCCGCCCCGGCCGCCTTGCGGCCGGGGTGGAAAAGGAATAATATGGTGGCGGTGTCTATTAGACACCGCCAGCCATACCACGATGGGCCTAGGCAGGTGCCTTTCCGTGGCGGCGATGCTGCCACGGAAAGGCATGCTGTTTTCACTTTGGGGGCCCCCAGCGGGCCCCCAAAGTGAAGAAGGGGTGGGGGGTGCACACGGGGGTATCTGTGGTACCCCCTGAATTTGCATATGCAATGCGGTAGGCATCGCACAGTGCCTGCCGCATTGTATATGCAAATGCATACATGCATTTATGGCATTGTGGCTGGCGGGGCAGAGAGCACCGCCCACCACAATGTTATAAATGCAGGATGCGGCCGCCACTGTGGCGGCAGCATCTTAATTCCAACCACGGGACCCCTGCCCTTATGGCGGGCGGTCCCTAGTCCCGATAGGATGGCGGGCGGACTAAGTCCGCCCCTCATCCTAATGACCCCCTTTTTGTGTATTGATAATTAATTTACTGTTAATTAATTATTAATTGGTATTAAGTTTTATTAATAGTTTGTTTTTGTTATTGAAAATTCACGAGTTGTTAATTAATTATGAATAGGTAAATTATTTTTAATAACTAATATTTCTTTGTATTCCTAATTAACTAATTATTGTTTTATTGGTATTGATATTTAATTTATTTTTAATAATACATTAAATCATTACATTCCCTACTGTTAAACTCACTGGAGTGGTAATAGTAATTTTTACTCCTACGCTATCCAACACTTTCTAAACTGTTGCACTCTCTGGAGTGGGGATAGTAATTTTTACCCCTACGCTATCCAACGCTTTTCCTACTGTTGCACTCAATGGAGAGGGAATAGTAATTTTTACCCCTACGCTATCCAACGCTTTCCCTAATGTTGCACTCACTGGAGTGGGAATAGTAATTTTTACCCCCACGCTATCCAACGCTTTCCCTACTGTTGCACTCTATGGAGTGGGAATAGTAATTTTTACCCTCCAGCTATCCAAAGCTTTCCCTACTGTTGCACTCACTGGAGTGGGAATAGTATTTTTTACCCCTACGCTATCCAACGCTTTCCCTACTGTTGCACTCCTTTTACTGGGAATAGTAATTCTTACCCTCCCCCTATCCAACGCTTGCCCTACTGTTGCACTCACTGGAGTGGGAATAGTAATTTTTACCCTCCCACTATCCAACGCTTTCCCTACTGTTGCACTCTCTGCAGTGGGAATAGTAATTTTTACCTCTACGCTATCCGACGCTTTCCCTACTGTTGCACTCACGGGAGTGGGAATATTAATTTTTACCCTCCCGCTATCCAACGCTTTCCCTACTGTTGCACTCTCTGGAGTGGGAATAGTATTTTTTACCCCTACACTATCCAACGCTTTCCCTACTGTTGCACTCTCTGGAGTGGGAATAGTCATTTTTACACCTACGCTATCCAACACTTTCTCTACTGTTGCACTTTCTGGAGTGGGAATATTACTTTTTTACCCTACGCTATCCAACGCTTTCCCTACTGTTGCACTCTCTGGAGTGGGAATAGTAATTGTTACCCTCCCGCTATCCAACACTTTCTCTACTGTTGCACTCACTGGAGTGGGAATTGTAATTTTTCCCCTACACTATCCAACGCTTTCTCTACTGTTGCACTCACTGGAGTGGTAATAGTAAATTTTACCCTCCCGCTATCCTACGGTAAAAATATTGTATATTTTTTATTAATATTACGTTCATATATATATATATATATAATATATATATATATATATATATATATATATATATATATATATATATATATATATATATATATATATATGTATTAAATCAAATTGTATGTTTATTTTGTTTTACTTACATTTATTATTTAATCATTTTAAGGTTATTTAAGTATTTTAAGTATGTTTAAGTTAATTATATTTATTATTTCATTACTTTTCAATTACTATTAAGACATTAAAAAAATTCGATATTTTGTTTAACTATATTTTTTACAACGATATTTTTGATTCAATATTTTTGTACTTACCTGTTTGGAGATAGGAATTCGATATTTTTGCATTCTATATTTTTTCCCTCGATATTTTGGTAATTCTATATTTGTGTAATCTATATTATGTCAGTGATCCCTTGTCAGGGTAAGGCACAAGCAACCCCAAATTAACCTGTGCTCAACACCGTGGTAGTTTGGCACAGAGCAGTCTGGCTTAACTTAGACGTAATGTGTAAAGTATTTGTGCAACAATCCAAACAGTGACATCACTACACAAAAAGGATTCCACACCAGGGTAGAAGAATAAAGAACAAAAAAATACATAAATGAAGACCAAAACAACAGAAAACCAATCAGTAGACCTGGAGTTCTGGATTTTTACAAATAAAGTGTAATATAGCATCGAAAAGCATAAAACACCATCCGTGGACATCTGGTTGCACCAGACCGGCAACAAAGTCACAAGTTCAGGCCAACCACAATGGAGTGCAGGTCGATGCAGTACCAGACTAGTCTCTCTGAAGTTTTACCTTCTCAAGTATTGTGCCAAAAGTCATGTTCCTGTTGGAACAGTCTACTTGGAGCAAAGAGAGCATTGCAGGAGGATGTTGGCCTGGCGCAAAGAGCAGGCTGGGCATCATGGATTGGAGGACTGGGGCTTCGCATTGTCGGTTCACCATGAGTAGTCGATGCTGCAATGAGTAAAGATAGGTTAGCGGCGCTTTGCACTGATATTTGGTGCAAACGGCCATTTCTCTGTGTGAACGGGTCCATGCGCGATCACGAAGAGCTCAAAAGTTTGACTTAAGCTTGCTGAGACACACCAAGGGTCCAGAACTTGAGGGGCACCACTTGGGGATCAGGAACTCGATGCAGCTGGGTCAAGAAGCTGTTTGGGGGGCCAATTTATGTCCTGATGGCTGATATCAAAAGGCTAGCAGACCAGCCCACAGAGTCACTCTGGGGTCCTGGGTTCATGATGAGGTTGCAGGTCCAGTTTTTCCTTCCTAGGCAAGAGGGCAGCAGGCAGGAGGTCAGGACAGCAGGGCAGTAGCTCCTTCAAAGTTGCAGTCCTGCACTTCTTTCAGCAGCACAGCAGTCCTTCTTCCTGGCCAAGTGTACACAGGCCCAGAAGTGTACTGAGGTGGTGGTTTCTGAACTCCAGTATTTATACACAGTTGTGCCTTTGAAGTGAGGGAGAACCTTCTAGAGGTTTTCCCTTGAAGTCCCCAGGCATCCTGCCCTCTGTGTCCTGGCTCCAGACAAACTCCAGGGTGTATGCAGCCCTTTGTCTGGAGCCAGTACATAGCCTATTGAAGTATAAGTGGGGCTGTATCTAACTCCTCCCTCCTATCCTGCCAGTGATTGTTCATTCAGGCACACCCAAGCTACCTATTGTGTGTGGCAGTCTGGGAGGAAAACACATAGCCCAACTTTCAGCTACACCCAGTCATGTGACCCAAGACAGGCTACAGGCACAAAAGGGACAAGGGCTGGAAAATGTTAATTTTCTAAAAGCGGCATTTTCAAAACTGTAACGAAAAATCCAACTTTACCATTATAGGGGGTTTAGCATTACAGTTTCATATACATCAAACATGAAGGGTCTACCTGTTCCCATTAGGAAATTACACTCATAAAATGTAATTCTAATGTTACCTTGTGGGAGAGGTAGTCCCTGCAATAGTGTAAAACAAATGTAATCGTTTTTTTACTACCAGGACATATAAATCTTAAAAGTGCATGGCCTACATTTTAAATAAACTGCAGCCTGCCCTTGGAGAAATCCAGGTGCCACCTTATGGGTTATTAATATGTATTAAAAAGGAAGGTTTGGACCTGGAAAAAGGTTATTTTGCCAGGTCAAAAAGCCAGCCTCCCTGAAGCTCCAGTGAACTAATTAGCATTAGCTTGTCAGCATTGTCCAATGTCAGTGCCGTCCCTTTTTTGGCAAGAAGGATAGGGTGTGAGGTAGGTGACTCATCTTAGCTCGGGAATGGTAGTTGGGAAGGGTTCAGGAACATCATAAATCAATCAATCAATCAGAGGTCTATAGAGCACGCTACTCACCCGTAAGGGTTTCAAGGCGCTGGTGGGGGGGGGGGAAGGGGCGCTGCTCTGGTCAATCAAAGAGCCAGGTCTTGAGGTTCTTCCTGAAAGTGTGCAGGGTCGGGGAGCATCTGATGTTCACTGGGAGCTAGTTCCAGGTCTTGGCTGCGATGTAGTAGAAGGCTCTTCCGCCTGTTCTGTTTCTGCCGGTGCGGGGGTTCTCTGCCAGGGCAAGGTCGGCGGAGCAGAGGTTCCTTTTGGGTACGTGGAAGGAAAGTCTCTCGTTGAGGTATTTGGGTCTGATGTTGTGGAAGGATTTTGTCATATGGTTACTGCGTTTCTATATATTGTGTTAAGTTAGCATGAGTTTATTAAATGTTTAAACACCATATTTTCCTTCGGCTTCAGTTTGCGCACGACACCTAATTGTTATTGTAGCTTTCAACCTAGACGAAAGATGTGATTTATTTGAGAATAATATGTTATTGCCCTGATATCAGTCGTGCCTGGTACACTTGGTACAAATGTCTGCACACTGAGAACTGCACCCTCTAAGAATAACCTAACACAAGGTTGCGGAAGGCCTGATCCTCGCACCACATTAGACATAACACAAATAATGTTGCTGCCAACATTGGGCTCTACTCGGGTTTAAGATAGAGTTACAGGGAATGAATCAACACACTTGATGCTTCGCATGCAGAGAGCTGGTAGCTGTTGATGTGATCTCCTCCTACTGAGAATTAGAGGTATGGGCCCGCCCTGCTAGAACCCTAAAGAGACCTTCTTAGATATAATATAATATTCTGAATAGGGTGCGCAAAATATAGGTGATACAGATTTCTATAGATTTTGCATTATAATATGCTATCACCGTTCGCTTACTATGGACTAGTGACTATGCTGCTAACTCTGATTTTTATAATATGTATGTTGATATTATACAAGATACTGCGTTTGAGAACATTGCATTGAAAAATAAACATTTCAAACTTGCACATGTGTTCTTTGCCTCCCAGTTTCGGTGTGTAATGATTATACAACGAAAGAGTGTTCATGTGTTCCACGATTCCTGAGGTACCCTAAGTTCATGTTCTGGATTGTCTAAGTCATTGGTAAGTTATTACTACCGATGAGACACTGTAGCTAGCTTGGTAAGGGGATTTCTGAAACAAAGGTGAGTTTTGGGTCACCCTAACTCACCCAGGTTCTAGATCTCTGTGCACAGTTCTGTGGGAGAACGGAAACCCTGCTACATGGCGCCCATACGTTGTTGGCCTTATATCATGACACTCGAGTAGTATATCATTCAAACCTTAACCCCTTCATTCCCGTTTCCGGAAAACGGTGGTGTCGGAAAAACCTACCTATTTTTGAAATAGGTCTTTTTCAAGCTTGATTCTATCTAAAACGGTTTCTTTGAATTACTACCCAGTCGTGCTACAAAGTAATCTTTGTTTTTTCACTTTCCTGTGCTGACATGGCACAAGCCGTGGACATCCCGCAGCATAGTCGCATTGCGGTGCGTGACCATTTGCGGACTTATGAAGTCCCTGTTGAGGGCTTGGCTGTTGTTCTAGTAGTGAGTGCGGAACATGCTTACCCGTGCGAACTATTTTATTCGTGGTTGACATTTCCTCCGGTGAACGCTAATTCTGGCGTTTTCCATTCCTACACTGCTACGGCTGTACCGGCTGCGTATGCTCCGTACAGAGCGCTGGAGGTTCCTATTGACGCTTGGCAGCATGAAGTTTAGTTTGGTGGCGCCCTACCACACGCTTTAACCGCTCCGAGGTTGGGTCCTTTGTCCATTCCGGGCACTCCTTGGCCCGCTTTGGCTGGATTCACTCCTCACCCTAATCGAGCCACTTGTGGCATAGCTGAGCTGCGGCAACTTCATGAAGTCGCAGTGACAGTGATTAGGGCGCTTGTGCATTACACTAGCCGTAATGTTCAAGATGTAGCCCCTAGGGGCGCACAGCTTCGTGCTGAACAGGCTGGTTTGAAAATCAATCCTGTCATGGTGAATTCCGTGATGGGCAAAAAGCCGCAGGACAAGGATGATTTTCCGTTCTGGCTTGCTGAGAAATTCGGCCAGCTAGAAGCTGTGTTTCCTAATACGAATCCAGGTGATAAGCACCGGATTCTTACACTGAGTTTACCGAAAGATTTGGCACCTGAGCTTGTTGACTGTGAGACTTTTCCGGATACCTGCTGTTGCTGCTGTTTGGAGCTCCCTAATTGTCCGCTGCTGTTGTCCGCTGGGCTTTCCCTCACCACCGCGGGACCTGCTTGTAGCGCCCAGCACGCTGCCCTGACATCGCCGGTCTCCTCCCCCCGCTGCAGCCTCTGACCACCAGTGCTGCCGCCGAGCGGGGGAGTTGAGACCACAAGCCCCAGAAGCCTCCGCGACCTGGACGGAAGTTGCGTCGAGGCTGAGCGCGCCAGGAGGCGCACAAAAAGGGGCATCCCTTGCTGGGGAGTGGGTGTGTCTTTTCCGGATACCTGCTGTTGCTGCTGTTTGGAGCTCCCTAATTGTCCGCTGCTGTTGTCCGCTGGGCTTTCCCTCACCACCGCGGGACCTGCTTGTAGCGCCCAGCACGCTGCCCTGACATCGCCGGTCTCCTCCCCCCGCTGCAGCCTCTGACCACCAGTGCTGCCGCCGAGCGGGGGAGTTGAGACCACAAGCCCCAGAAGCCTCCGCGACCTGGACGGAAGTCGCGTCGAGGCTGAGCGCGCCAGGAGGCGCACAAAAAGGGGCATCCCTTCCCGCGTCGCGGGACGCGCGCGGGCAGGCGCCGGGCTAAGCCCGGGCAAAGGGCGGGCCGTCTGAGGCCGTCCGAGGTTGGCCACGGTTGGGTTGGGCCTGGTCCCTTGGTTTGCTGCCCCGAAATCGAGGTCTCTGTGTACTTTCACGTAAGTGTTTGCTTAACTTTGGTCGTGTGTCAACAGCATAATGCCTACTAAAAAGTTACCTACTCCCAGCAACTCTATAGAGAACTACCTGGTACAAGTCGTTGAAAAAATCAACTGCGACAGGAGAGCTTCGCTGGGCATAGACTCATCCACCCAATCCCCTTTTATAGACATTGAGGCAGAGGACCCCTTTGGTCTTTTGAGCACTTTTAGTACAAACAATGATACATCTAATCCATTTCCGGATACCATTATTATTCAGCCTAGTGGCACTGTCGCTGGACTTGAAGAGCGTATCGCGCAGGAGGCAGCGTTAGAGTCAACTACTAGTCTTGAGCGTCACATTTCCCCACTAGTACCTGCTCCGGGAAAACGGGAATGTCTAAGATCAGCTAAAAATAAAGCGGCTAACCTCCCGAGGAAGCATTCTGAAGAAGACGAGCTAGACTTGTCCAATGAGGCTTATTTCACACTCACAAACGCCCAATTTAATAAATTACTGGCCCTGATGGACTCTAAAATCAAAGTTGTGGTTAAGCCTCTGGTTAGTAAAATAGACAAGCTAACATCGGAGGTCAACCGACTGGAAGGTCTATTACAACAAACCATGGGTGAGATAGGAAAACTCCCTGAAAACGTCTCTGCTAAGATAGAGGAATCTTTAAATAAATCAGTATCCACAGCTATCAGCGGACTCATCCCTACCCCCGTTTCAAACCCACCATCAACAAATAACATTACTAATAGCACTCTTCCTGGTGTCCCCCTGTTTGCACCGATCTCTGCTGCTGTTGCTGATGACCCATCTACCGAAAAAGGGACTTTCGAGCTTGTGGTTGAAGCTTCCCCACTGGTACTTGTCCTTGCCAATGTTCCTCCTTTGGCTCAAGGAGAGCGGGAAACAACATCTTCTCTAATTAATAAATCTTTATCATGGCTAACCAACAACATGGTAATCACTCCATGGGGAAAACAGCAACTCTCCCAAGAGCTCGTCAAAGCTAGAAGGGTCCAGTGGATTGGGGACAGGGTGAAAAAGTTTCAGGGGGAGTGCGTCGTCCTACACTTC
Source organism: Lissotriton vulgaris (assembly GCF_964263255.1). NCBI lineage: Eukaryota > Metazoa > Chordata > Amphibia > Caudata > Salamandridae > Lissotriton > Lissotriton vulgaris. Next base: position 191,160,834 of record NC_141695.1, read on the forward strand.
TCTGACCCTGGGGTTCTGCCTAACATCCTACCTAACATCCTACCACCACAAAGGAGATCAACCTCTATAGTTCCATTGACTCTGGATTTCTTCTATCCCAGAAAGGGTAGTGGCCCAAACTCAAGCATCCTGAGAACCAAATGGAACATTGTGACTAAAAGAGGGAGGAAGGATGTCGCGTCTGTGGATTGGGGCCTGGGGCTGGAAAATCGTTTTTCTGCATTCTCTAATTTAGATAACTGCGACTGACAACCACCTATTGGTAACTCCATCCCCTTGTCCTGTGCTGATAAAAGAACTCCTGACGCAATCAGTAATTTAACAACAGGCTGTACCCCGGGGCATACGCTCAATGATCCTCCAGGTTCATCAAATGCAATCACCACTAACCAGGTCAATGGGGGCAGGGCGCCACATAAGCCCACTACACACCCCCGTTCTCCTATGTCACTTATCTCGAAGGAAGAAACAGGCTGTAAAATTATTAGCTGGAACATTGCCGGAATTAGTACTAAAAGGAGCGACAACGAGTGGGTCACCTTCGTCGCAGATCACGACGTCATCGCCCTACAAGAAACTTGGGACTTGTCTTCCAATCAATGGCTGGACGGTTTTGTAGGCTTTTCAGTCGCGGCCCGCCCCAGTGCTGCAGGTAGAGCGAGGGGAGGTCTCTCGACCTTTTTTTCTTTAGACCTCTCTGGCTCGCTAAAAAAAATTGATTATGATTCCCCAAATTGTCTAATTGTGGAAAGGCAAATCTGCCCATTAAAAAGCATTCTGTTCATCAATTTCTACAACTCTGTCAACAAGGAATTTGGGGGCAATAACATCACCCAACTGGACGCATTTTTAACCGCTTTTACCCAAAATTCCCCCTTCAGCCATGAACTGGTGCTAATGGGAGATTTTAATATTCACCCCTGTAATCTGGGTTGCACCACCCTAGGAGTTACGGAGGCTTGGGAACAGGAGGGCCCACACTTCGAACATACCAGGCGCGGAGAGGACCTGGAGGATTTTCTGGCCAAATTTAACCTCCTTGAATTTACAGCAGGAGAGGGGGTACCTAGAGCATCAACGTTCAAGGGCTCCCCCATGGGTTCTGTTATTGACTATATTTTCGTGACCTCTGCCATTTTTAAATGTATTATTTCCTATTGTACTGTGTTTTCGCCTTTTAGTGATCATAATCCTGTTTTTCTGTCCATCCGCTGGGGGGGTGCTTTGGGACCCATGCCAGGGCATTCTGAACAGGGTTTCACCCTTCGCACAACAGACCAAGGCAGGCGTTTGAAATGGGGGAATGTGGTGGCAGATGAGTTTTACACTAATATCGGTCAAAAGATTGAAGAGCACATCAAAATCTGCCAAGATCCGACTGTGCCAGGTAATGACACCATGGCCGCCTTTCAATCAATATGTCATATAGTGGCTGAGAATCTTACGGTATCAAGGGGTAGGGGCGAACAAAAGCCGCATAAATGGTTTGATTCTGCTTGCACCAGGGCTCTTAGAGCCTTAAAAATGGCCCTTAAAGCACAACCTAGGGACAGGGCCTTGGTTTCAGTATTGAGAAAAGAGTATAGGGCCGCCACAAAGTCCAGAAGGGATAGCATCAAGCAGGAGGCATGGGACCAACTAATCGACATTAACATCTTGAGAGACAGCAGGCAATTCTGGGCGGTAGTAAATCACCCTTATTTTTCAGATTCTCCAAATCTAGATTCCGATTGTGTAATACCCGACGAGAAGTGGCTGGCCCACTTCAGCACTGTTTATGGTGAGTCTGGCGCCTGTCCGCTGCCACAAAACTGTGCAAGTTTGGTGGCCACACCTATACAATTCAACAGCGGGGAAGTGGAAAAAGCAATCTGTGCCACAACAAAGAATAAAGCCCCCGGCCCAGACGGGATTCCAGCTGACTTTTATTTACACTCCCCCAAATTCTGGGCTGGTATCCTGGCCAATGTGTTCACAGCCGCAAACACCTCGCCCCCCCCAAATACATGGGCTACGTCCACCATAGTGCCTATATTTAAAAAGGGTAGAAGGGATGACCCAGGGTGCTACCGGCCCATTTCTCTCCTGGACTCTGCCATTAAGATCCTGGGCAGAGTCCTTTTAGTGAGATTAAGAGATAGCCTGGAGGATTGCGGTGGCCTGGCTGATATACAGTATGGCTTTAGGGAAAAAAGGGGCACGCTAGAACAGTGCTCAAACCTGCACCTTCTGATTTCTAAGTATACGGTGGCCAAGGAGGGGACCTTGTATTTAGCATTTATGGACCTCTCCTCGGCCTTCGACTTGGTCAACAGATCGAAACTTTGGGAAATCCTAACTAACATGGGAATCGACGCCGACTTGGTGGCTTTTATAGCTTCTATGCATCAGGATTTATTCGCTGCTGTAAGAGTAACCAAAGAGGGAAGATGCACGTCAAGTTTTAGATCTCTACGGGGCGTTAGGCAGGGATGCATATTGGCCCCCCTGTTGTTTACTATCTATATAAATGACCTAGGCAAGCATTTACTCGAGGCAGCATGTGACGTACCGCGTGTAGGAGAAGTTAAGATCTCTGCTCTCCTATACGCGGACGATGCTGTACTCATTGCACGCATTGGATGCTTTTGGGACTTTTATGGACCGGTTGGACCTGAAGGTTAATGCCTCCAAATCGCACACCATGGTTGTAGGGACACAAAGGAAAAGTGTCAAGAGAGGAATTAAAACCTTCTTTTGTAAAGGGGAGATTGTGTCGGGAGTTCCCGTGTTTCCATACCTGGGAGTGCTGTTTGATAGCAGGGGCACCTGGGGCCCACAGATACGTGCAAAAAGCCTAGCGGTTACAAGAACATCTAGGGCCATCTTAAGTTTTGCTAAAAGGCTGGGACATAGACCCATGAAGGCCATCATCCAGGTTTATAACAGCAAATCCCTTCCCGTGGCTTTGTATGGTGCCTCCCTATGGGGTTATGCACGAATAGAAGAAATCCAGGTAGCCGAAAATAGTTTTTTACGTTCAGTCCTGTCCCTCCCCCAATCCTCCCCGGTTTTCTCCATTCATACAGAACTTGGTTTGGATTACATCCAGGACAAACTGAGACTGGCCCCATTAATATATTGGCTTAAGTCCTGGTTAAACCCTGAACTACTGTTAAACCACACGATCATGAGGGATGTGATGAGTTTAGAGTATAGTCACAAGATACCATGGATGGCGTATTTGCACAAATCTTTTAATGAACTAGGACGACCAGAATTATTCACCTCCCCCTCGTGCATCACAAAGCAGGATGTGAGTTTTATAAAAAAACTGTTTATGTCTAGGGCATACATGTTGCGAGAAGAAGTCGAATTATCAAAACCATCTGTTCGAATGCATTATTTGTCACTCCAGTCACTTGCAATTGAACCCTATTTATGTTTTGTCACTAATCCGTTCCATAGATTTTTGCTAACAAAATTCAGATTTAACACTATTCATTTTTATTTGGGCCATTTTAATACCTGGATGAAACCTGAGTTAGCTCCCCCCTGCACTTGTGACAATTTTTCTGTTCAGGACAGTTTATATTTTGTTATGTTTTGTGATTTCTTCTCCGACCAAAGGAAAAAATACCTGCTACCAGTCCTAAGAGAAGCGGGCTTCTCCCAGGTGAGACCAGCCATGTTATATTTAAAATCACTGGGTAACATCTGTATCACTTTCGCCATGGCCAATTTCCTTGTGGCAGCAACCAGAGCCAGAAGGGGCATGAATTTGGAAATCTGATGTACATAATGTGTTTCTTAAATATTTTAACGTACCGATTTTCGTCTCATTAACTTGCTCATAAATGAAATTGTTTAATTCCTTTTTAATTGTAAATAATACTGTTTTTATGTACTTTGTATGATTTTAACAAATCGAATAAAGTTAATTTGACTGACTGACTGACTGACTGACTGTGAGACCTGGGGTAAGACTTTTGCAGCGGTCTATTCGAGGTGCTACGGCACACCGTCTGTGACCAATCTGGGTGCGGTCCTTAAACGTGTTCAGGATGAACACGGACCGGAGTCAGCGGTCGAATTGGGTATGCGCCTGTGTGGCTCCTTTGATGTAGTTTGCGATCTGATCCTTGCAAATGTCAAGGGAGATGCAGTGAACTTTCAGGTTGCTAACGCTTTGGCGTTGATTCCCGAGGCCGAAAGACCCCGTCAGTTGGCAAGGATAGTTGTGGCTGCTTATAAAACGGTTGGCCGCAATGCAAAGGGGCTTAAGGCTTTTCCTGACAAGGATAAAAAGCAGCCCCAGGGTCAGACTTCGGAAACTAGTGGTCAACCAAAGCCCAAGAAACAGAATTGGCCTAAAAAGCAGAATCAGGGTAAGCAACAACAACAGCAAACACAGGTTTCTGCTCCTGCGTCTCCGTTGCCTGCGCAGTCGGATCGTGTTTATGATTTGCGCGATCGCGCGATGATTAAATCGCCTGAGAGGTTTCAGGCTTCTGACCAACGCTCTCCTCGTTCCTTTCAGGACTCATCGGCTCCGTCAACCGGTGGTGGAGGGGGCGGCAGGGGCCGGGGTGGCCAGCAAGGACGTGGTCAGCCCCGCCCACGAGCCGGTGGAGATCAGCAGGAAAGCGCTACTCATAAGAGACCACAGTTTGCCACGAAGAAAGTTGCCGCCCTGACAGCGCATCGATATGCCCCAGATAGTGAGAACGCGGCTTCGGAATCTGACGTGGGCTCTGTCCTTGCTGGACAGCGCAGCAGAGATTACCATAGTGAGAGAGGCCCTCCGTCCACTGTTGAAGGTGACAGCGACTGACACTTATGTTGTAATTGAAACTGCTGATATGCATGTTGCTCCCCCTGAACGTCTTTTTGAAATTGTCCTGTTAATAGAAGGTGATATGCAGCGAACTGTAAAAGGGGTATTTTGGGAAAATCTCTCGTCAACGTATGACATTTTGCTTTCGGAGGCTGACTGGCCCCCGCCTTCTGTGCTCGCAGCTCCGCGAGGGGAGGAGGTAATCCTGCCCAGTTTCGTGCACACTGTATCGAGAGTGGAAGCGCTGCATTTTGCAGAAGAGTGGGCTCTGGCGCTTGCGCCGGCTGTGTACCGCAATCAGTGTGGCTGGGATAAATTGTCTCCAAGCCATGAGATTCCGTTACGGTCTCAGCCGCAGCCTCAACCTCTATATCCCATACGGCGTGAAGCCAAAGCTTCAGTCGCGGCTATCCTTGAACAATTGGAATATCAAGGTGTAATTGAAACGTGTGTGTCACCGATGAATAACCCCCTTTTTACTGTGAACAAGCCAGACGGCTCATATCGTTTGGTTTTAGATTATAGGCATTTGAACTTGCATTGCCGTAACTGCGCAGTACAGAATACTGATGGCTCTGCGTTAGTGAATAGTCTTGAGCGTAAACGGTTCAAAACCACGCTTGACATTTCCAATGGTTTTTATGCCCATAGATTAGATGGTCTAAGTTCCCAATGGACCAGTTTTACATGCGGCGGTGTGCAAAAAATGTTTCGGCGTCTCCCAATGGGCTACAAGAACAGTCCTGGAGTGTTCTCCGCCCGCATTGTCTCTCTTCTGGAGGGCATCGACCCAGTTGCTTGTTCGTATGTGGATGACATTTATCTCACAGACGACGATCTTTGGGAGCATCTGTGTCGAGTAAATAGCATAATTTGTAACTTTGCTGACATAGGTTACAAATTTAACTTTGCAAAGTCGCACATTGCAGAGTACACAGTGTTGTTTCTCGGCTACGAGCTTAACAACGAGGGGAAGGATCTAGCACCTCACTTCCTGGAAAAGTGCGCACAGTGGCGCTCTCCGACAACACTGAAAAAATTACAATCTCTACTGGGCTTCTTGAATTTCGGGAGGACATACTTTCCGGAATATGCCCAGCGTATCAAGCCTTTGTATGCTTTGATACAACCATCTTTTTCCAAATCATACTGGCTGCCTGAGCATTCAGCCATTCTGCAGTCTTTGCAGGCTGATTTGCTCGCTTCTGAATACTTCCAGACTCGTGATAACCAGACCAACCTGGTGATAAGAATAATCCCTGGGGCGGTGGGTTTCACGTACCTGACCTTTAATGAAGGTGATACAGTACCTATTGCTTACAAGTCACACTTGTACACTTCGGCTGAACTGCGTTTTTCCACTGTGGAGAAAGTTTTAAAGGCTGTGCAGATGGCAATTCTTAAGGAACGTGCCTTGTCACAAGGAAAACGCATGTTGGTTGTGACCCCGTGTCCTGCCTTGGAGGCAGTCACGAAAGCCAGTGTACCTAATTCCAAAGCTTTGCACCCTCGGTGGATTCAGTGGGCTGCATCCTTGACGTCCCAGGATGTCACGTTTATTTTTGACGCCACGTTACGGTCGCAGGAGTATTTACAGTATGAATTTGTTCATCCTGCTCCTTTAGCAATGCGGCCGTTGGAGGATTTCCATTGTAATATTTACACTGATGGTTCGGCGCAGGTTGCGCATGGCTCTAAACATGCCTACGTTTCCGCTTGCGCCATTGTGGTCGGTGCCATGGTGAACGATGAGTTCAAGTCCAGTGTCGTGCACACGCAGACGCTTGGGGACTGCACCGCACAATTAGCAGAGCTTCGTGCACTGATGCTTGCATTGGAATACGCTGATCCTAGTGTGACGACTTTGATCGCAAGTGACTCTTACTACTGTGTCCAATCTTACAATGAAAACTTGTTCTTTTGGATTCAGAATGAATTTCGTGATTCCAAGGGTAGCACTATAAAACATAAAATGATCTGGGTCCGAGTGGCAGAACTTAAAGAAAAGTTGCCGTCGTGTTTGTGATTCATACTCTCGGTCATCAGCGCGTGGGGGTCCACGCTGTTGGCAATTCGCTTGCTGATGAAGCAGCGAAGTCAGCGGTATCAAAATACTTAGTTGCAGCAGTCACGAGGTCCAAAAGCAAAATAGATGATGACATCTTGGCAGCTGTTGCTGCAACAGAGAAGGGAAGTAAATATCCTGCGGGATTCCCTTCTAAATACACATACCACTTAAGTCCCGATAAGGTTCCTTATGTGAAAATTCCTGATGTTTGGCGAACGTCTAGTTCCCAACTCGGATCGCAGGGCTAGTTTGATTACAGCGGCTCATGAAGGTGTGGCGTCTGCGCATGCGGGCGTCTCAGCCACTGTAACTCAGCCACTGTAACTCAGCTACAACAAAGGTTCTGGTGGCGGGGACTGTACAAACAGACGCGCGATTATGTCCTTCAATGTGACATTTGCCAGCAGATTAAACCTTCAACTGCTGCGCGTCCGCCTCAGACACAGTTGTACATCTCGAATAAACCGCTTGGATGCGTTTATTTGGATCACTGTGGTCCATTTTCTTCTGATACTGCATACAAATACATCTTAGTAGCAGTTGACTCATGCACATGCTTTGTGTGGGTATGGCCACATCGGAGCGCTGATTCACGTACTGTCATTAAGGATTTGCGAGTCTTTGTGGGAATTTTTGCCTGTGGTACCTTCCATTCGGATCAGGGTCCGGCTTTCGCCTCTAAGGCGTATAAGGATGCTATGGTTGCGATGGGGGTCCAAGTCAAGTTTTCGAGTCCCTACAGGCCCGAGGGCAATAGTGTAGTTGAACGAATGAACCGCGACTTAAAGCAATCTTTGACAGCTCGAGTTATAGGCACTGGCAGAAACTGGTTAGCCCACCTCATGGGCGTGCAGCGTGCGCTTAATAATCTCCCTAGAAGGTCTCTGGGTGGGCGGACCCCATACGAAATGCTCTTTGGTATCAAGATGTACGTCCCTTACCTCGATGGTTTAGACTGCAAGGCCCAGGCCTCGGCCTTTGACGTAGATGAACATTGCAATGTTTTACAGGATCTACAAAAGACCAGAGACAGTCTAGTAAAGGAACATTTGCCCTCCACATCGGATGATGCGTTGCAGATCCCGGTAGTTGGCTGGCTACCCCAAGTTGGAGAACTGGTTCGAGAGAAGATCGATAACAAGAAAGAGTTTGGTCCCTCATATCGTGCTCCGGTTCGAGTTCTTGGAGTGAAGGGCACAAGAACAGTCATTTTACCACCACTTCCAGGTCGTAAGGAAAACAGATTTATTTCTATTGACAATGTCAAGACACACAGGGTGGCCGATTCTTCATAGCATGACACCGGCTGTATCCTGTCCTTCCATGGTGAGGCACTCTGTGCTGGCTATTACATCTGGTGCAGAACAGGAGGTGTCCCTCGAGATGCCTGCCATATCCAGTCCTTTATTAAATACTATTCCTGTTACTAACATTGATGAGCTAAACTACACCTATCCTGCTGATTTATCGATGCCTGATTTACAGACTCGTTTGGCCGACCAGTCCAGATTCTCTTTTGACACGGTTTCGGAACTTTCAAAGAAACCCTCAACTATTGCAAAATATGCCACGTTGTTTAAAAAACATTTTTTAATTCCCCCTTGGACATACATTTGGTTGATCCTATTTTCGTTTTATCTTTTTATGTCAATTGGTTTTGTGTTTTATTTTTTCCGCCTGATCGATGGTCACTACGTTAAAGAAAGAACAGGAATTCGGTACCTTAATGGAACATTGGCCCCTCTTTCCTCTTCACATTCAGCGCACAGACTGAAACGAAACTTAAACACAGTTAACATTGCTGCTTGGCCTGTCCTTGATGGGATTGTGTGGGATGCGGTTAGATTTCAAATACATGGGCCCACTGAAGTAATTATTGTTCCAAATGTGCTTAGAGTAAACATGGAGATGTGATTAAACAAAATGTACGTTCTGATGATTGGGATATTCAGGCCGTAGAAGCATTATTTTCTGATTTAAAATTCTATGCGGCTTTTGATGCTGAAGACTTATATTTAGATTCTATTAATTAGAGGGATTTGTTTTGCTTCAAACATTATGGTAATCATTTTCTCCATAAGGCGAACTCCAGGAGGGTTGCTGTGAATTACACGCAGTGGGAGCACTGCCCAGCTCCTTTCATAGGGAGCTCCAGTATATTTCTGAAAAAATACAGTTATTTTACAGATTTCAATCAATCAAATCCTGAGTCGTTTTACTTCAGAATGACAGAAAAGTCCAGGTCCAAAGTTAGACTTACCGATACAATGTTGCTGTATTCGAAGTCCTTTTTAGACAAGTTGGCTGTAGATGGCTACGAGTTCTGGAAGGGAATAATTGACCTTAAATCGGTTTGGGGTACCAAAGTTTGGCAGGTACAAGGCACTGAGGCTTTGCACCGCGCATGTCTCATCCCGAATCATATGTTGTTTCTAAATTCGACCATTTCCCAAACAACATGCTTTGGATTGGCTACTTCTAAAAGATTAAATACACCAACTATCCCCGAATTAGAAGAATATTCAGGATGGGGTAATTTTTCAGATTTGTCTATTAATGAGATACAATCTCTGTTACACAATTCGTCCTTTAATGTGTCCAGCTTGGATCCTAAAGGTTGGCTATTATGGCAAAAGAGTTCTGATTCTTGCCAACGTCGATTTCTAGGGTTGGCTGAAGGGTTCACACAAGTGCGACCAGATCCCCGTTTTGAAAATGATTATACTGTCACCACTTACTCTGTAGGGAAACTGTGTCAGAATTGGTTACAACATTCCACGTTAGCTGCAGTTAAACTACATCTGTCTCAGTTGACTGAAAATGTGGATTTAAATGATTTTATAAAAGGCCAAGTTAAGGGTAGGTCTAAACGGTGGATTTATGCTGTTTACAATGAAATTTGGAAAGTGTCTCAAATTGAGGCTGCTAAGCGCCTAAGGGCAATTGACCAAGCAAATTTGGAAAAGGTACTTGCAGTGGTCGATAACAGTATTAACACGCTTTCTTCCCGAATTTACACGTTAAACAATATTGTTTCTTCTGTTGTTGACATTGTACATGATGAAGTGTCCGTATTATATCATGGTCAAAATCAATTGCGTTCTGTTATGCAGTTTGCCTGGACACTACAGACTCTGAAGTCTGGTTGAGTGCCTTGGGGTTATATGAACGTCTCAGCATTATTTGCCCCGTTTAATTTGACTGACAAGCAGCGCATGCTTTCCATGCGAGATGCATCATTTTCTATGTTACACATTGAGAAGTTAGAATCTTTGCCTTTCTCTGTGGCTGAGGCGGCTGCTGCTACATGGCTTATCCATGGTATTATTACTTTGCCATTTGCTCGGTATAAATTTACAAATTGTATGAGATATATTGCTATAGGGCGATATGAACCACTAGGAAGTGCTTTCCTACATGAGACATGGTCTTTACCATATACATACAGATGTCTGAAAGAGGGAAAGGAAGTGAATCTGAATGGTGAAGAATGCACACAGTCGCCTGACCGTTCACTGATATGCAGACACATCCAATTACATGGTTCTTGTAATCAGGACAGACCAAATTTAGCCTGTGTTTTAAAGGGCACACCGGTTCCTGCAATAGTTCGCACATTCACTTTGTTGTCTAACGGTAGTTATTTACTTTTGAACAACGAACTATGTTGTGGGTTAATGGTCGGTATCGCATATGTGGTTACTGTATCAGAACGTGTGGTGTGTTGCAAAAACGTGTTATACCCACCCACGCATGGGAATTCAGATGTTTCCATTTGGCCAAGAATTCCAACCTTGAGAGCGGACTTCAATGGGTTGAGCCGAATAAGAGCACTATTGTCTCAAAAACAGGTGGCACTGAGCTCTGCCCGCGAAACTTATGTCCTTCACATAGCTAACACACGCACAGAGGTGCAGGCACTTTTAAATACTGCCTTGCTGTTTCATTTCTGCGAGCTGGTTCATCAGATCTTCAATGCCTCCTCCACAACTGGCCTGGCACATTTTTTTAAATTGGTTAGCAGTGGTCTCGTGACTACGTTTGAAAAAGTATTTGGTATTATCCCTGCATTCTTTCATTCTATACTCGCAAGCTTGTTTGGCGGATTTCCTGTTTTGCTGGCTTTGGCTGCAGGCGTACTGGTTATATTTTGCTTTATTAAACATGGATGCCCATCCTGCGCAAGAAAACGCTCAGCACCTACTGATGCTGTTTCGCAACCGGATGCTTGATTACTATGGCTCCTTGCCGCTTGCGACTTTAAGCACGGCTTTTGGATTATCGTTCCGATTTTCCTTTTTCACATGTGTCCAGCCTGTGTTTCATTGCCTGAGCTGTGATTTCGACTGGGCCATTGATTTGTGTCTCTGCTTACCGACTTCTCCTGATGTCGATTTTGATCAGCTGATGAGCTCCGTAGTTGCTCACGAGTTGGTTTGTTCTGGCGAAAGGGTTATGGCAGTGGCAGCAATGCATGGACTAATGGGTCAGTGGGACATATTCGCAGCGGCGCATGACTTTCTGGCACATAGCGTTCTCGAGAACCCACTGAGTTGTCCTCTGATGTTGCTAGAGGATTCGGTGCTGGAGGAGCACGTATGTTCTTTCCCATTACTTAATTGGATGGCTGAACTGTTTTCGGATGATGACAGTGATTTCATGTTGGAAGCTGTGGCTACCTACTTTGCATATTCTATCCACCCATGAGTGGCTTTGGAGACTTTCACTATTATGGCACGTGACTTTTTAGTAATTCTGAATGGTGCCTTTTTTATTACGAACATTGGACTTTGATATGTTCTGGGCCTATGATCTTATGAATGGCCTCAAGTTCAAGTTTTTAATTTTTGTGTGGCCACTATAGGCATTCATACATATTTTGTATTATTGGTTTTTATATACATTTACATACATTTAGCTTGGCTCAATATTATTGAAGTCTGCTTTCATGTTTTGCCTTTCTTGTAGTATTGGCTTAATTTTTCTTTTTTTGACCGTCCTCGGATCATTGGGGGGGTGTCATATGGTTACTGCGTTTCTATATATTGTGTTAAGTTAGCATGAGTTTATTAAATGTTTAAACACCATATTTTCCTTCGGCTTCAGTTTGCGCACGACACCTAATTGTTATTGTAGCTTTCAACCTAGACGAAAGATGTGATTTATTTGAGAATAATATGTTATTGCCCTGATATCAGTCGTGCCTGGTACACTTGGTACAAATGTCTGCACACTGAGAACTGCACCCTCTAAGAATAACCTAACACAAGGTTGCTGAAGGCCTGATCCTCGCACCACATTAGACATAACACAAATAATGTTGCTGCCAACATTGGGCTCTACTCGGGTTTAAGATAGAGTTACAGGGAATGAATCAACACACTTGATGCTTCGCATGCAGAGAGCTGGTAGCTGTTGATGTGATCTCCTCCTACTGAGAATTAGAGGTATGGGCCCGCCCTGCTAGAACCCTAAAGAGACCTTCTTAGATATAATATAATATTCTGAATAGGGTGCGCGAAATATAGGTGATACAGATTTCTATAGATTTTGCATTATAATATGCTATCACCGTTCGCTTACTATGGACTAGTGACTATGCTGCTAACTCTGATTTTTATAATATGTATGTTGATATTATACAAGATACTTCGTTTGAGAACATTGCATTGAAAAATAAACATTTCAAACTTGCACGTGTGTTCTTTGCCTCCCAGTTTCGGTTTGTAATGATTATACAACGAAAGAGTGATTCCTGAGGTACCCTAAGTTCATGTTCTGGATTGTCTAAGTCATTGGTAAGTTATTACTACCGATGAGACAGTGTAGCTAGCTTGGTAAGGGGATTTCTGAAACAAAGGTGAGTTTTGGGTCACCCTAACTCACCCAGGTTCTAGATCTCTGTGCACAGTTCTGTGGGAGAACGGAAACCCTGCTACAATTTGTAAGCATGGGTGAGAAGTTTGAAGGTCACTCTCTTTTCGACAGTGAGCCAGTGGAGGTCTCGAAGGTGTTGGGTCATGTGTTCGTGCCTTGGGGTCCTGAGGACGAGTCTGGCTGCAGTGTTCTGGATGGTTTGGAGCTTGTGTAGAAGAGATCTGTTGATTCCTGCACAGAGGGCGCTGCCGTAGTCCAGTCTGCTAGTTATGAGTGTGTGAGTGACGGTCCTTCTGCATTCGAGGGTATCCATTTGAAGGTCTTACGGAGGATGCAAAGGCAGTTGGAACTGGTGGAGGCGACGGAGTTGATCTGAAGGGTCATGGTGAGGGAGGAGTCGAAGATAATGCTGAGGTTCCGTGTGTGGTCTGTAGGGGTGGGTGGAATCCTGAGGGCATAAACTTGAAAGGGACCATTGTGAGTTCTGAGAATCCATATATAAACGTATGGGGAGGCCTGGGGAACAGAAGGCATTTGATCCACCTGTACAGTGTACCCAGATTGGAATCAGCCAAACCAGAGGGAGAGCTGGTCCTCAATTAGTTTGTTATGGTTGAGGAGGAGAGTACCAATAATTTCACTAGATACACCCTTGGTTGGAACACCAGCCACCTCCAGGGACAGAAAGGTACTGCTATGATGGATTTACCCTAGGATAATATATTGTAGAATAGTTTGCAGTAAGGTAAACAGGAAGTGCTGCAAATGAAGGAAGGTTTGCTCTTTGCAACTTTGTTCTCATTGATTAGGAAGTGTAGAAGAGTCAGGCCCACCCCACTGTCTTGTGAATCCTGCAAAATTAGCACCTCATCTCCAGCTCATCAGAGCACTTTCTCACTTTCTGGACCTCTGTAAAAACAAAAAAAATTGAACCTGCTGTCTGGGAAGTGAGGGGCTAGGTTTACTCCCACTTGTACCAGGACTGAGAGGTGCTGTTCAAGGTTCGATTGGCTGACCTTCTGTGTGGCTACAGCATCACAACAAGCTGCATGGGGCTCTTTTTTTGGAGTGGCCATTTGACCCAGAGGGCACCCTGCTGGCATCCTTTGGAGTGAGTCCTGCCCCCAAGTGCAGGCCCTGAAGTCCTAGGAGCCTTAGAAGAGACCAAGAGGAACTGCTCAGGAAAGTCTGAAAAAGTAAGGCTTTGAAGCTTTTTGGACTTTCAAGACCTAGAGTTTCAGCTGGACCACATTTCAAAGGTGCCCAATTCAAAGAAGACTTTGTAATAAACAGCTTTCAGGCTTGTCTTGCGGGACAATTTTGAGCTCCAAAAAAGAGACATAGGGAGTGGTTACGGTTTCTGCAAAAAGAACAATTGATAGACAGAAAGGAGAACAATGTCAAACATTCACCCCAGTACAGAGATCTGGGCCAAATTCCATTGTTTTTTTTTTCTGGTGGACTTTCGTCTGCCCGACCTTATATCTGCTGGGTGGAGGCTTTCTGCCAGACATCGTAAGGAGGCTTTTTGTGTCTGATTTAGAGTTTTGTGGATGGGTTACTCATTCGCAAATGCAATCAATATCCCATCTGCTTTATTACAAGTACATTATATCATTTGGCACTTATATTAAGGCAGATGGACTATCAGTCATGTTTGTGATGGAGTAACCTGTACATTAAACCCAATCCTGCCCTAAGCATGAAGGTAGAAATCTTGATCGAACAAAGGCATAAAATATGTCTGACCAAAGAGGGTACAAAAGGTGCCAAATTTTTATTTTGCAGCTTGGAGCTTTTCATACCAATACCAACAGCGTCAGTATGACCTCATCCAATCACTATCAACTTCAAGTACACTTTTTGGGATGCAGCATGAAACCTTGCCCTGCTGGGAGTTGCGACTTACGTTTCAGCGCATAAGTTAAAAGATAAAATCTTTAACCGGAATGGCCCACTTCTTACTTAGTGATTCTGATTTGCCGTCATTGCGCTTGGCCTGAAATCACCCAAGGTCCTGGTCAACCGCGAACAGTGACATCTGATTGATCATTTCAAACTTGGCAATACAGTCGAAGAAAGTTATACCATCTTCTGTCAGTCTATAGCTAGCTCGTTGGATAAGTTAGCGCCCCTTCGGAAATCGCGAGGGAGGGTGAACCGAGCTAGTCCTTGGTACACGAGCGAACTTCGCCAGCTCAAACTTGACTGCAAACGTGCGGAAAGGATCTGGAGGAAACAGTACCTAGACTCTGAGAAAACCGCATTTAGGTCTGCTATGCACAAATATAAAGCTCAAATTAAGATAGCGAAAGCGACCTTTCTTGAACTCACTCTGAATCAGGCCCCAAACAAGGCTCAGGCCCTTTTTAAAATCGTTAGGGACCTGGCTCACCCCACGTGCGTGGCCAGTGCTGTTCCTGCGTCGCAGGCTCTTTGTGACTCTCTGGCGGATGCCTTTGAGGAAAAAATCCGTAAAATTCTAGCTGGCCTGCAGGACCCACGGAATTCCACCACTGAAGCGGGAGCTCCGGAGGAGCTGGCCAGTCGACCCCTGCAGAGGGCTATTAATCTCTGTCAGGAAGCTTCGGTCATGCCCCCCAGTCGACCCCGACCAGATGAGCAGTCCCCCAGCTTGGGAGCTCCGGCGGCGGTAGCCAGTCGACCCCTGCTGAGTAACCCTCCTCTCTTTGTTTTGGATCAGGCCCTCAGCTTGGGAGCTCCGGCGACTGTAGCCAGTCGACCCCTGCTGAACTGTTCTCCCCTCGCGGCCCCCGATTCGGCTCCCTGCTTGGGAGCTCCGGCAATGGTAGCCAGTCGACCCCAGCAGGGTAGCCTTCTTCTTTCTTCGGTGGAGCCGACTCTTAGTCTGGGAGCTCCGGCGAGCGAGGCCAGTCGACCCCAGCTAAGCGGCCCCTCTGTCTCCACTCTGGATCAGGCCCTCTGTTTGGGAGCTCCGTTGATCGTAGCCAGTCGACCCCAACAGAGGAGTCCCTCTTCTTCTTCCTTGGAGCAGACTCTCAGTTTGGGAGCTCCGGCGAGCGAGGCCAGTCGACCCCTGCTGAGTGGCCCCTCTGTCTCCTTTTTGGATCAGGCCCTCTGCTTGGGAGCTCCGGAGATCGTAGCCAGTCGACCCCAGCAGAGGGGCCCCTTTTCTCCTTCCTTGGAGCCGACTCTCAGTTTGGGAGCTCCGGCGAGTGAGGCCAGTCGACCCTTGCTGAGTAGTTTCCCCCTTCCATCCCTGAAGGAGTTCGGCGACTTAGCCTTGACGATCTCTTCGGGTTCGCCTTTGGATCCTCTCCCTCCAAGACTATGGAAAGTGTTTCAAGAGGACCTTTTCCAACCCCTGCATGCTATCTGCTGTCAGTCATTTGAGACAGCTACCGTCCCAAGCTGCTGGAAGAAGGCAGTGGTATCCCCGCTGTTAAAAAAACCTACGCTCGACCCTGCCTGCCTCTCTAACTACCGGCCAATCTCCCTGCTTCCTTTTCCGGTTAAAATTATGGAAAAGTTGGTCACCCGCGCTCTGTCCAGTTTTCTAGAAGGGAACAGCTGGTTGGATGAGACGCAATTTGGCTTCCGCCCAGCGCATGGGACGGAATCCGCGTTGGTGACCGTGCTAGACAATCTGCGGGCGCGAGTCGACAGCGGTCGGGCAGCATTTCTGGTGTTGCTCGACATGTCGGCCGCGTTCGACACGGTCAGCCATCCCACCTTGATTTCTAGGCTGGAGGAGTGCGGGGTCAGTGACAAAGCCAGGGACTGGTTAATCTCCTATTTGGACTGCCGTCAGCAACGGGTCTCGTTACCCCCCTTCAGTTCAGAGGAGCGGAGAGTGGGACAAGGAGTACCTCAGGGCTCGGCCATCAGCCCCATACTCTTTAATGTCTACCTCCGCCCCCTAGTCCAGCTCATCAAAACCTTTGGTATCTCCGCATTTAATTATGCGGATGATACCCAGCTGGTCTTTTCTCTGGAGGGACAGGACGCAGTCTCATTGGAGACCTTTCACCGGTGCATGCAGGCGACAGCGGAATGGCTCCGGTTGAACTCGCTACAGTTCAACGGAACGAAGACGGAGGTCTTACACTGTTCCGCGGATCGGGTTCCTCGCGATCTACCAGTGGACTTTTGGCCTCCGTCCTTCTCTGAGACAGTGTCTGCGGCACAATCAGCTCGCAATTTGGGCGTCACTTTTGGGCCCAACCTGCAGCTGGATCTACATGTGAATAAGATCTCTTCAACATGTATGATGCTGATCCGCATGCTGCGTAAGGTCCTTCCTCTCCTCCCTGCGCAAGCCAGACCAGAAGTAGTGCGTTGTACCATCCTAAGTCGACTTGACTATTGTAACGCACTACTTCTGGAGGCCCCGGTAACACTTCTGGGCAAGTTGCAAAGGGTGCAAAATATTGCTGCCAAACTCGCCCTTTCTCGCCCCTACCACAGCTCTTCTACGGCAGCACTGCGAGAACTCCATTGGCTGCCAGTTCATCTACGAGTGCGATACAAAGCAGCGTGTATTGTGTTTAGGGCTGTTCATGATCTGGGCCCCATTCCCTTACGGCGAATGTTTGCCTGGTATTGTCCAGCTAGAGCTTTACGCTCCTCGTCATCCAGGCTACTGGTAGTCCCGCGATTCCAGAGAGTGAGGATGGGGGGCCGCTCCTTTAGAGTAGCGGCATCCAAACTCTGGAATTCTCTGCCTTTATCCTTGAGAAGCCTCGAAGACTTTCTTCCTTTCAGAAAGGCTCTAAAAACTTATCTTTTTCCCAGGATAGGCTGAGCTATTGCTTCTAACTGAGTACGGGTTAAGCGCCAGGATGCCCTTTGTGGTGACAGGTTGCGCTCTACAAGTATGCCACAATACAATACAATTTAATTTTTCCTGGCGTTTTTGCTCTAAAACATTTTTAAAATCCTATATCTGTTTCCCTTATTGGAGTTTAGTCATGTTGTTGTCATTTTTCTTACTAAATATTTGACTAATTTAATAAATATGATTTGGGATTTTTTTTATATATATATATATTTTTTTTTTGGGGGGGTACTGCTAAATACTTTACATACCTTTTCTTAAGTTAAGCCTGTCTGCTCATTGCCCTAGGTGCAAGGAGTTGTGCCCAGGTTTAATTATTGAACTTGTGTGTTGGATCTGACAAGAGTTTGAACGTATTACTTATGAAGAACTCCCCCCCACCGATAACCCTTTTTCTTACAGTGCAGTATGGCATACCTAGCCGGCTGGATCCCACATGTTGCAAGATGGTACAGTATATCATAACAAACATGGATGTACTCTGCCATGTGACAGGATGGCACAGTATGGCATTCCTTGCACGGCTGCACCTTACATGTGGCAAGTTGGCACAGTACAGAATACCTAACATTGTTGAACTGCACATGGGAAGATTGCAAAGTAAGGCATTGGTAGCAGGGCTGTGTTCGATATGTGACTCAATGGCACAATATGACCTGCCTAACAGGACTGTATATTCCACAGGTGAGAAGCGAGCTTAACAATCTCTGATTGATTGATAGATAGATAGATAGATAGATAGATAGATAGATAGATAGATAGATAGATAGATAGATAGATAGATAGATAGATAGATAGATAGATAGATAGATAGATAGATAGATAGATAGATAGATAGATTGATTGAAGTAACTAGATGGCACAGTGTAGCCATACCTATCAGGACTGTATATTCCACAAGTAGCTAGATGGCGCATTATGGCATACCTAGCAGGACTCTGTCTTCCACAAATAACTAGATGGCACAGTAAAGCATACCTAGCCAGACTGTGTATTCCACCAGTAACTAGATGGAACAGTATGGCATACCTAAAGGACTGTATATTCCACAAGTAACGAGATGGCGCAGTATGGCATACCTGCAGGTTTGTATATTTCATGAGTAACTAGATGGCACAGTATGACATACCTAGCAGGACTGAATATTACGCGAATAACTAGATGGCACAGTATGGCATACCTAGCAGGGCTGCATATTCTGCAAGTAACTAGATGGCACTGCTTGACATACCTAGCAGGACAATAAATACCACAAGTAACTAGACGGCACAGTATGGAATACATAGCAGGACTGTATATTCCGCAAATAACTAGGTGGCACAGTATGGCATACCGAGCAGGACTATATATTCCGCAAGTAACTAGATGCCACAGTATGGCATACCTAGCCAAGCTGTACTTTACATGTGACAAGATGGTGCACTATGGCATAGCTAGCAAGGGTAAGTACTCCATATGACACGAGGACACAGTGTGGCATATGTAGCATGGATGTGCTTAGTGTGAGCAAAGCAGCACAGTATGACATACTTGCCAGAGCTGCATATTCCACGCACGACGAGATGGCTGCGCAGAAGGCGCTGAAGGCCCCGTTGTATCAGTGACCTCAAAGAGGTCAGCGATCATCCTCCAAGTGGCCATCTAAGGGATGCGCCTCGCAGTGCCTTGTTTTCATTTCTGTGCGCTGTAAACCATGCACATCATCTCCCCCCAGGCTTCCAAAAAGACAGCAAGAGCCTGTCACTTTCACTCACATCACATTCCAGGTTTAATAACTCCTCGGCAGCCAGGGGAGGCCAGGCGGCCCCCGCGCCTCCTCGAAGATAAGCTGTCCTCGCAGTCCCTGACAGGCTGGATGCCCATTCATACTGGTGCATGCCTTTCGGTTCCAGGTCTCCGAGGGCCACCCCGAACTGGGACCTGTCACACTCTCGAGAGGAAACAGAGCTCGCTGCGCTCAAGCCTCCGGGGTGTCTGCTGCACTACGCGCGGTATCCACCGCTGGCTCTGGACGCGTCCCGCTCTGCCCTCCCAGGCAGCATCCCGAGGCCCGGAGAGCGCGAGGGCCCAAGGCTCCGCTCGAGCAGGTGAACCGGATTAGAGCATTATGCTGCTGCCCACCCTTCTTGTGAACTGAAGGCCGCACGAATCCTGTGCCCGTCTCACAAATCAAGCAGAGCAAAGGCCTCAAAAGCGGGCCCTGTACTGGGGTGGATAAGTGGCGCGCGCCAATATCCTTTGCGTGGAACCTCATATGTTCCGGTGACGTCTGGCAGAGACGTACCTCCCAAAATCAATTCCTGTAGTACTGACTTCATTGCACTGGAGTACAGCAGGAGTGTCCCTTGTTTGTCCGGGAGGACAGAACCCAGGCCAGGGTTTCCGGCTAGCCACAGAATGTAAGTTAAAGTAAAATTAACCTCAAAGGAAATAATTCACATAGCCAATGGATATCTTGAAACTTTGGAACGAATCCAGCCTTTTTGACACAAGATTGGATGCATATATGATCAGTCTTTAGGAAACTTGCTTAGTCCGTTGTTATCTGGAAAAAGTAAAGATAGATGCGGCTCTCCTGGACATCTGTGGAACAGCTCTGAAGCAGGGCATAGTTGTACGGTAGCAAATGCCATAATTGTACGTAAAAGATATCCACGCATTTACCACAAGATGCAGTCACCATTGTTCTCCAAAATATACTATGGAGCGTGGCGTTAAAGGTATGACCAATGCAGGTGTCACAGAATGTGGTCAACGGGGTTCTTCAGAAATGGCCCCGTCCCTTGCTCATTGCACCATCAGGATTCAAGCAAGCCGGGCCAAAGACGGCTGTAATGCCAGAAACCCGTCCCCGGAAGCTTGTTTCCTTCCCAGTGAAAGAATTGGCTTTGTAGTTTGGTTTGCCCTGTTCCCATCATGCACTGGGACAGGAACAGACTAATTTGCATATAGCCAGGTTCTGAGCTGGGATGGTGCAGTGAGCTAAAAAACGGTGTTGGATCTAGCCGTGATCTCTTGACTGGGTGAGAGTATTCTGCTTAATTCAGAAACTCTGTCCATCACCACCCCTTGTTGTTTAATTATTTTGTCCACCATAAGCGTGGAAGGGCATACTCAGATGTGAGTCCCTTGCTCATTGCACCATCAGGATTCAAGCAAGCCGGGCCGAAGACGGCTGTAATGCCAGAAACCGGTCCCCGGAAGCTTGCTTCCTTCCCAGTGAGAGAATTGGCTTTGTAGTTTGGATTGCCCTGTTCCCATCATGCACTGGGACAGGAACAGACTAATTTGCATATAGCCAGGTTCTGAGCTGCGATGGTGCAGTGAGCTAAAAAATGGTGTTGGATCTAGCCCTGATCTCTTGACTGGGTGAGAGTATTCTGCTTAATTCAGAAACTCTGTCCATCACCACCCCTTGTTGTTTAATTATTTTGTCCACCATAAGCGTGGAAGGGTATACTCAGATGTGAGTCCCTTGCTCATTGCACCATCAGGATTCAAGCAAGCCGGGCCGAAGACGACTGTAATGCCAGAAACCGGTCCCCGGAAGCTTGTTTCCTTCCCAGTGAAAGAATTGGCTTTGTAGTTTGTTTTGCCCTGTTCCCATCATGCACTGGGACAGGAACAGACTAATTTGCATATAGCCAGGTTCTGGGATGGTGCAGTGAGCTAAAAAACGGTGTTGGATCTAGCCCTGATCTCTTGACTGGTTGAGAGTATTCTGCTTAATTCAGAAACTTTGTCCATCACCACCCCTTGTTGTTTAATTATTTTGTCCACCATAAGCGTGGAAGGGTATACTCGGATGTGAGTCCCTTGCTCATTGCACCATCAGGATTCAAGCAAGCCGGGCTGAAGACGGCTGTAATGCCAGAAACCGGTCCCCGGAAGCTTGTTTCCTTCCCAGTGAAAGAATTGGCTTTGTAGTTTGGTTTGCCCTGTTCCCATCATGCACTGGGACAGGAACAGACTAATTTGCATATAGCCAGGTTCTGAGCTGGGATGGTACAGTGAGCTAAAAAACGGTGTTGGATCTAGCCCTGATCTCTTGACGGGTGAGATTATTCTGCTTAATTCAGAAACTCTGTCCATCACCACCCCTTGTTGTTGAATCACTAGCAATGCAGGGCGCGCGTTACCTGGCTTGCAGCTGAAACCGAGCCCGAGGACTCTCCGGACTGGAGTACCAGGCACTTTACAGAACACTAACATGACATCATTGCACCAGTGAACTCAGAACTCATTGTACTGCTGAATATAGCTATTCATTTAGGGGCAGATTTACAATAACTGGCGCATCCCTGCATATCAGCAGGGATGTAATGTAAAAAATATTTGTAAAGCGCAACTAACACCTGGCGGTTTCTTGGCGCTCGAGCATGGGGAGACAGACAGTCCGCAGGGCGGAGAGCGTTAATTGTAAGCATTACAAAACAAGTGAGTTTTAAGGAGGGACCTGAAATGGGTGTAGAGGGAAGCAAGTCCTATGCCTAAAGGGAGTGTATTACAGAGGGAAGGAGCAAGGAATGAGAATCTTAGTCCTCCCTGTTTCTTACGTTTAAAAACCGGGACCTTAAGTAGGGCCAGGTGGGAAGAACGGAGGTTGCAGGAGGGGACATATGGATGCAGTAGTGAAGAGATAAAGAACGGGCCCATACCGG
The DNA here is from genome assembly GCF_964263255.1 of Lissotriton vulgaris. Taxonomy (NCBI): domain Eukaryota; kingdom Metazoa; phylum Chordata; class Amphibia; order Caudata; family Salamandridae; genus Lissotriton; species Lissotriton vulgaris. The sequence goes on from NC_141695.1 coordinate 191,183,075, forward strand.
CCAGGGACTTAAAAATAGTGCAGCCTAATTTGAATTTACAGCGCTGGGAGACAGGAAGCCAGTGGAGGGATTTTAGCAAAGGACGGACGTGTTGGTGCTTGGGTTGATGGTAGATAAGGCCTGATTCTGGACAAGTTGCAGCCTATTCAGTTGGTAGGCCGGGATGCCAACATAGAGGGAGTTGGCGTAGTCTATCCTAGAGATGACTAAAGCCAGCAAAACCAATGTAAGAGCCTCAGTGGTCAGGAAACGAGCAATCTTTCGAATTTTCCGTAACTGAAAAAAAATGGAGGAGACTACAGCATTGATCTGGGGTTTCATCGTGAGGTCGTTACTGATGATAACCCCCAGACTTTTGGATGAGTCGACTGGACTGGGGGGAAGGCCCAACCTCGCGGGCCAAAAGATGGATTTCCATGGGTTTGCAGCCCCCCGACAAGAACCAACTCTGTCTTGTCAGGGTTAAGTTTGAGGTGGTTCACCCCCATCCAGTCACTAATATGACAAAGGGTAGACTGAAAATTGTCAATGGACTGGTCCGAGGAGTTGATGTCGAAGACCAACTGGATGTCATCCGCGTAATTAAACGCGGTGGCATTGCTACCTCGTAAGGATCGAATAAGGGGGGTCAGGTATAAATTAAAAAGGAGAGGGGATAAGGAGGAGCCCTGCGGGACGCCACATGTCAGCCCGACCCTGTCAGCGGAAAACTGAGAAAGCCGGACCGCCTGGTGGCGGTTGCTCAGAAAGGAGCGAACCCAGTCAAGGGCTGTGCCCCGAATGCCAGCCTCCCTGATACGGTCGACCAGAATGTCATGGTCGACCGTGTCAAAGGTGGCCGACAAGCCCAGGTGCACCAAAGCCCGACTGATGTTAGAGTCCGCCCCTCTCCGCAGTTCCTCCATGACTGAAAGTATAACTGACTCCGTAGAGTGGGCGGGTCTAAAACCGGCCTGTTGGGAGTCGAGGAATTGTGAGTGTTCAATGAATGAGCTCAAGGTGTTAGTAACATGAGACTCAAGAACTTTGCTGAGGTAGGGGAGGAGGGAAATGGGACGAAAATTACTCATGACCGTAGGGTCTGCCGAGGGCTTTTTAAGAATGGGCACAACCTCGGCAACTTTAAATGAGCTGGGAACCAGGCCAGAGGAGAGAGAATTATTCAAGAGCACCAAAGGGGGGGTGGGAAAGGCTGTGAAAGCCTCGCGGAGGATCAGGGGGGGCAACAATCAGTGGGGGATCCAGAGGCAACCTTATTTAAGAGAGCTAGGAACTCCTCCTCCAAGATTGAAGGAACCTGAGTCAGCCGCTGAGGGTTAGGAGAAGGCAAGAAGTGATCAAACCTAGGGGAGTTGGTGGGGCCAAGGATGAAATGCTATTTTTAATATTACCAATTTTATCCACAAAAAACTGGTTGAGGGAGTCACAAAGTGCACGGGAGGGGAGAGGTTTAATGGTAACCCTGTCAGGGTGTAACAGCTCCTCCACAATGGAGAAGATATCTTTGGTTTTGGTGGCTGAATCGACAATCTTTTTAGAGAAATAGGAGGTCTTTGCTTGTAAGACCGCTGATTTATACTCTTTAAGCAGGGTCATAAACTGCAGCTTCGTGTCAGGAGCATAGCCTCGTCACCAACGGCGCTCAGCCTGCCTAAGTCCAAGCTTTAGGACTTTAAGGTCCTCAGTGAACCACCTTTGTGCGTCGTGGAGGCGCTTAAGTTTGATCTGTCTAAAAGGGGCAACAACGTCACTGGCTGATTCAAGCCAGCACGTTAGGGCAGAGGCTTGGGTGTCAATAGAATCGGAATTAGGGGGGGTGGAGGTTCTGAGTAGGGTGACAAATTTGCTAAGGTCGGCCTTGTTCCAGTTTCGGGCCGAGAGGTTGCCCTCCAAAGCCCTACTAGGGCAGGAGGTAACTGTGAAAGAAAATGAGATTATAAAATGATCTGACCATAGGCAGGGTGAAATGAGGGGAACAGCAATATCCAGGTTGGAAGTCCAGGCCTGGTCCAGAACGTGACCTTTAATGTGAGTCGCTGAATTTATGTGTTGAAGGCAATTCATCCTGGATAAGAGATCAGAAAATGTAATAGAACAGGCACTATCCTTCTCATCGGAGGGCCAGTAATTGAAATCTCCTAGGACTAACATTTTTGAATTATTGATAACTAATTGAGAGAGCATGTCACCGAACATCGTCGGGAAATTGGGCATAGACTGAGAGGGGCGGTAGGCTAGGACACAAATGAGAGGTACCGCTGGGGATTCCAATCTCAGCACAAGGTAGTCGACCAAGGGGATACTAACGGCTAACGGTGGTCAGGGAGGAAAATCTAATAGGATGTTTAAGATAGCTGCTCCCCCGCCTCCTGGCCTACCGGAGGCTCTATTCGCTTGAAGAATATAGTAGCCAGGGGGGATTGCAGCAAGGATATCTGGAGAAGACTCCTCGTTAAGCCATGTCTCAGTCAACAGCAATATATCAGGTTTTTCGGAGTCTAGAAAATTGAAGATTTCCAGCTGGTGCTTTACCAGTGAGCGAGTATTAAAATAGCTCACTGTAAGCTTAGAGTGTAAAGACCCTTTGGTGGAGAGGGGGTTGATAGCTGAGAAAGGCAGTGTGGCCAGAAGGGGGGCTGAGGCCGGGGGGAAAACTATCTCAGGAAAGGTCTCTCTAAGACAGAGTAGCCCCAATGGCTCAAGTCTCGACAAGGTAACAGTTCGCATGCAATCGAGTCAAATCCGTAGACGAGTATTTGAAAAAACAGGCAGAAGGACATGCCCCGTGCCCCGACCAGGCGCGGACGGGCGCAGACGGGCTTACCTTAGGCGCACCTTCGGCACGCCATTGTCGCGCCCGCTGCGCTTGTCCGCTGCACGTTCGAGTTGACATGTGCAAGAAGTAGTCTAGCCCCGCCTCTAGCTAGACCGCAACCTCGGGTCCTGCCGGTCTGGGGACTGACCTAAGATGGCGCCCTGCCCTCCACACAATCGGCACTACAGCCGTGATGGACCGGGGCAAGGAGAAACACACCAGGCAGCAAGTAAGTGCAGGGAAGAACAATTAGTGAATCAAAAAACGATTTAGCAATTTAAAAATGCAGAGTAGATGCTGCGGTTTAAAAGCTGGCAAATACAATTGAAATTAAAATGAGGCTGAGCGTAAGTAAGTAGCGGGACAGAAGAGAGCACAGTAATATTCAATCATTACTCAGCGCGTGCCTCGCAGTCTGCCCCCCAACGCACAGCAGTGTTTGTAGGAGCTGCCACCACCTACTAGGGATGCACCAGTTATTGTGCGCCGCAGCTCCACCACTGCACCAGGGGCAAAAACGGCACAGATGTGTCACGCATCTGTGCCATAAAGGTGGCCCAATGCTGGAGTTGCATCGCAAGCGTGACGCAGCTCCAGCAATGCTCTGGGGGGGCCTATTCTTACCATGCTGCCTCAATCCTTACGCCTGCTTCAAGCAGGCACAGGGTTTTGACGTAGCATTGGCCTAAAAGTGACTGAGTGAAATCTTGTAGATTTCACTCAGACACTTGTAGGAGGCGTTCCTGCTCAGGAACGCCACCCCCTGCGCCGGAACGCCTCCTTATGGCGCAGGGCTTTACAACGTGACGCATCTCCCAGATCCGTCACGTTGTAAATACCCCGCACCATGGCGCATCTTTTGCGCCGCCACTGCGTCACAAAAGTGACGCAACGGCAGCGTAAAAGAGGCGCAAGGGGCTTGTAAATCTGCCCCTTTGTACGCATTAGCATTGCAGAATATGCAACTCATTGCGTAATAATATTAAAACAATTATTGCACTGTGAAGTGTGGTCATAAGTCCACTGTAGAACAGAGATTCTTAACATTTTCACTTCTGTGAACTCCAAATGAATCACTATGGAAGCCCGGGACCCCCGCATAAGCAGTCTCTACAATTTGAATGTCAAAACATACAAAAATACAGAAATAAGTATACATTAAACAAGCACACAATATACAACATATTTTGTTTAAAGTAAAACAAAAATGCAAACATCGGATTTGTCATTTTAATGGGAAGCTTTGAGCTTTAAAAAAATTGGTTTTATTTCTGAAAGGTGAAGCAATATGCTTGACTATTTCATATCAGTTTGTTTTTTTGTTGTTCTTAATACATGCAGTTTTTCGCCAGCACATACCAGAGCAATTTTGAGGCCACCATCTTCAATATTACATTTTGTTTGATGGTCTTGCTCTTCTGCAACAAATCAAGCGAAGGATGACAACTTAGGGGCTCATTTACTAAATTGTAGCATAAGGCAGCACAGCAAGCCTTCCTGCGCGCTGCCCCACACCAAAAGAAAAGGGCATCTGCTAGATACGGTGCATTCCTGTCCTCTTTCACAGTGCTAGCACACAAATGGCTGCCATGCACTAATGCAGGCACCCTTGCTGTCTGTGTTGAAATCAGGTTGTTTTGTGGCGTAAGGGGCACCTTCCTTCACAAAAACAACCCTAACTCCACCCTTGGGGCGCTGTAGGCTTCTGACGCATTCCCAGGTGTACAGCACGTTCCATATCTGGGTGTCTGTCAAACGCCATGGGTGTTATTTGGTAACACCCACGAAATTCCCATGGCACGCCGCCACATAGCAGTGTGCCGCTACGCAGCGACTTTCACTGTGTTGCCTCACACATGTCTACGAGGCAATGAAAAGTGACACAGGGTGGCTTTATTTGACCTCATAGATATGGGTAAAGCCAGTGTGCCTCTGGAGCATCACAGAAAGTGACGTTCCAGCGGCGCACAGGGCGTGTAAATAAGCCCCTTAGGGTCTCATTTACTATATTATGCCATAGTGCAGCACCACAATTCTTCCTGCTGTGCAGCCCTACATTAAAAGGTCAGGATTGTGCTGTATCTATGACATACGGTGGATTCCTGCCCTCTTTCATAGCGCTGGTGCACAAATGGCTTCCATGCACTAGCGGAGGCAACCTTGCACTAAGGTGTAAAGGTAGCTGCATTCTAATCAGGTTGTTTTTGTGGCAGAAGGGACACCTTTTTTCACAAAAGCAACCCTAACTCCACCCTTGGGGATGTGTAGGCTTTTGACACATTCTCAGGTTTAAGGCATGTTGTAAATCTGGAAATGTGTCAAATGCCATGGGTGTTACGTGGCAACACCCACCGTAACGCCCATGGCACGCCTCCCCAGAGCAGTGTGAGGCAACGCAGTGACTTGCGCTGCATTGCCTCACGCCATATCTACAAGGCCATGAACAGCCGTGCAGGGTGGCTTTACATTGCCCTGGAGATATGGGTGAGTCCAGTGCGCCACCGAAACGTCATAAAAAGGGACAGTGCACTGAGCTTGTAAATAAGCCTCCTAATTTTTAGCCTCCAATTTCAAATCCCCTCACATTTTAAAAACATTTTAGAATGTTCAATTTTACATTCTCCTTTTTAAAGTGTATATAATTTATAATGTATTAATCGGCTAAAATTGCTTAATTTTCCTCTTACTCACAGACACCTTGAGTAGATGTTGCGGACCACAAGGAGTCTTAAGAACCGCTGCTATACACAGAATATGACCAATGTTGACACCACAGACTACAGCAATGATTGTAATATGGGAAACAACTATTATTGTGCCACGAAATATGCCACTAATTGCACTACTATCACCATCACTGACCTTTAAAGTATTGTCTGGTTGAGCCACGGAATATGTTGTGTGGAAACAGAAGAGACAGACCAATGGCGCTGTTCCAATATCATTTATTTTAAAAACATGAAAATGACTCAGATCAGAATATGCGTGGTCTCTGCATTGGTCTCTTATGGTGGATCAGATATAGGTTTAGGATCAACAAAAATGCTTCGTAAAAATCATACTATGAAAAATGTATTTTGTTTTTTTATAATATTCATGTGCCTTCTCACAGAGAAACACACACACACAACACACACACATATTCTTTCTTTGATAACTTTATTTCGACCATGTTAGGTCATAAAAGTGCATATCCACCTGGAAGTTGTGGAGGTTGCCGCTCGACCCTGTGCTCTTGGGTTCGTCTCTCTTCCTGGGCTCTCCCGTGTTGCCGCTGCCTCTCGCCGCACCCGCTCCGCGGGTGCCGCTTCGCGGCTTGGAGGAGGGAGAAGTGAGGTGCGAGTGCTGGTTGCTGGGAGGCGCCTGGAAGGACCAGCGGGTCGGCGCTGAGCAGGGACTCGGAAGACCAGGAGTCCCTGCTTCCCCAGCTGCACAGGCGGACGCGCCCACCTTCAGACACGCCCCCGCCTGACCAGGAGAAAAGGCGCGTGTTCTCTTCACCTGGCGGGATCCACCTGGAAGTTGGGGAGGTTGCCGCTCGACCCTATGCTCTTGGGTCCGTCTCTCTTCCTGGGCTCGCCCGTGTTGCCGCTGCCTCTCGCCGCACCCGCTCCGCGGGTGCCGCTTCGCGGCTTGGAGGAGGGAGAAGCGTGGTGCAAGTGCTGGTTGCTGGGAGGCGCCTGGAAGGACCAGCGGGTCGGCGCTGAGCAGGGACTCGGAAGACCAGGAGTCCCTGCTTCCCCAGCTGCACAGGCGGACGCGCCCACCTTCAGACACGCCCCCGCCTGCAACACCCCCTACTTAACGATCAGCTCGACGCTTGGCGGGACGCCAGCGGGACGCCGAGCGAAGCCCGAGCAACGGGCGGGCAGTCTGTGGCAGTCAGGGGCTGTCAAGGCTGGGCTGGGCCACGTCCCTTTCCTTCCCATCAGCAGTGAGTACATACGGCCTGTGTGAGACCCCGTGCTGTTCCCTGCAATCATGTCTACCCGTTCTGGAAAACTCCTTAGGAGTGAAGGTGAAAGGGGGTCCATTGCCGGGAGCCCTGTTATTGGAACTATGGACCGCTTCATCACCAGGGTGGCGGCGGTGATTGAAAAGGAGATTGCTATGTCTGAGCGGCGTCTATCCGAGGTCTACCTCCCTTCAAGACGTTCATCCTTGGGGGTTGCTGCCCAGTCGCTTACACCGGCCAGTGAGCGGGTTTACTCTGCTCCCCCACCTGGTGTGTCTGGCGACTCTATAGACCCCCCCCAGTTGGCTGAAATAGGGCAAAATATAGATAGGCTGGAAAATCTGGCCGCACTTCTCCCTATTGCCACTGTGGAAGATGGTGGTCTTAGTAAACTGTCTTCACCAGTATCACCCAAACCCCTAAACAAAGCCACCAGTGATCCTCTGCCTCCAAAACCGCCCACCCCCTCCATAGTTATACCAGATGGGGAGACAGATAGGGAGTCCCCAAACATCCAAACTCCCGAAACCAGGCAGGAGAATAGGCTCATAAGTAAAAAGGCAAGAAAACGCAAAAAGGGTAGGCTAGTGAGACAGGCCGCTCTTTACCAAAGAGTAAGAAAGCACTCTGGACCTGGTATGAGAAACATAAGGGGTCGGTCTATAGAGAATGAAGTCGACATAGAAGGGGATGTTGTGATCTCTCCCAGGGGGCCACACTCAGACGATAACACCGCCAAGGCTTCTGAGCTCACTGACTCTGTAACAATTGAAAACATCTTTGAGAAGCTAAATAGTCTCTTGAGGCCTCTACTAATACAGGTTAAGGGTCTAGGGGTGAGGATAGATAAATTAGAGTAATCAACCCTTGACGGGTTCCACTCACTCAAAACTACATTTAAACAATTAACCAGAGTGAGTGAAAATCAGGACATGGGCGCAAAGGGGAACGAACCACCACCCCAGAGAGACCCTAAGCCCCCAATCTGTCTAAATAAGGTTGACTCTAATAGTGCATTAACCCCAGCTCCCAAATCTCCTCCCCGTCTCAAAGCAGGGCCAAAACACAAGGGGCCACCAACACACTTAGAGCCTGCTATAAATAAGCCTAAGCCTCTCCCACAAAAGCAGCCACAGATAGCTAGTGGCAAAGCGAAAGACAGCCAAACATCAGGCACACGCAACAAATCCCATGGATTAGTGACAGGGAAAGCCCCTAGACCTGTACCCCAACCTATAGCCCCAGCTACCATTTTATCGGTTCCCAGTAACCCAGTACGTCGGATCCCTCCAGTAACCTCCCGCCAGACTGTCAACCTTTTGTTGCTTTTATGGTTAACGTTCCCCCTCTAAAGGAAGGCCAGTTGGAAAACCATCAATCACTCAAGAATAAGTGCATCCATTGGCTGAAGGCAAACAAGCCAATTCCGTTGGGTGTGGATGGTATCATTCTAAGTGTCCGTAGAGTAGGGTGGGTAGGGCAGGGAAAAAAAACTCAGGAGGGGATTGCATAATTATAAATTTTCAAGACCCTAGAGTAGTGCCCTCGATCTGTACTCCTATTAAAAACATGGGGGCTCCAGGGGTTAAAGTGGTAGATCTCTCTTATTTCTACCCCAGTCAAATTGTTAGCTTAACTGGAGGAAGTCTAAGCTCCCCTGATTTCTGTCAAAACTGGGAGACACACTGGGCAGGGGCTACGGGGGGCACAAGGGTGAATCATTTGTGCGCACCAGGGCCCTATTGACTGGAAATTGGGAGTAGAGTAGACCCAATTGGAGTATCACCCACCCAAACTAACCTTGCAAGCGGGATAGTAGCCTCTAAAGCCACCCCCCAAGATCCCTGCTCCCCTCAGATACCCTTGAGGAGGACCACAGACAGGGACATTCTCGCGCCCAGCGACACTTCAGCTGTGACGGACCTAGTATTTAAGGTTTTTAGCTGGAATGTCTCAGGGATTGCAAGAAAACTGGCTCTACCAGACTTTACTGCTTGGGTTGATGAGCACTCCCTGTGTATTTTCCAAGAGACATGGAGCCTGGTGCCGGTTCATAGGGTGGGATTTTCTTCCTATTCCTTCCCTGCACAAGTCTCGGAAACAGGGAGAGGGCGACCTTCGGGTGGCCTTCTCATTTGGGTCGCAGCCTCTCTAGACTGTAGAGTAGAGGAGTTTCCCACAGGCTGCCCGGACATACAAAATATCACCCTAATAGATCAAAGGGGAAGACTGGTCTTAAATGTCTATAATGTTTATGCCCGGGGGACCAAGGGTGGGAGAAAGTCTCCTGTAATATCTCTCCTCGAGACCTTGCTAAAGAACACCCCATATAAGACACGTACATTGGTTGCGGGCGACATGAACTGCACGTTCGAGCCTTTGGGCTCGGACGTTGCCCTCGACCAAGACGAGGAGGATACCAGGCTGGGGATCCCTGTACTGGAAATCCCACCGATCAGGAGGTGGACAGAAGTGGCGCTCCAGTTATATTCCCTGAGCCTTGAATTTAACTTAAGGGCAGCAAATGGGAGGACAACCTCGGATAGGGGGGGTGCCCACACGTACAACAGACCAGGACACACCTCTAGGATAGATTATTTGCTAATAGATGTATACCTATGGTCATATGTAAGGGACATGCAGGTGGTCCCTACGACTGAAAGCGACCACAACTCACTCTCTTTAAGCATGGACCAGTGGTGGCGTCCCGTAAGGAAGGACAACATTAACCCGGTAGCTGCACCCCCGGATGAGTCTGAAGTCTCCCCCTGTGGTAGACGAATAAAATGGGCGAAATTGGTCCTCTCTGAGGCAAAGGTAGGGGAAATTTTAACCCTCTTAAATCATGCGGTGACAACCCTCGGGTCCTCCCTAGAAGGGGTGGGTAGAGTGAGTGGGCTTTTTGTCTCCTTAGTGGAAGCCTTGACTAATGTGTTTACCTCACACCCTAGCAAGTCGGGTAACAAAGAATTAAAAAAACTAGATGATGGTTGGTATACCCAAACATGTAGGGTACACAAGGCAAAGCTAGTTGAGGCAGTAAAGCACAAACCCCGAAGTGTGATACAGGAAGCAAGGAAGGCCTATAATAAATCCCTCAAAACTGCTAGGAGGGAGTGGGAAGACAAATTCTGGGAAGACCTGCTCCAAGCTAGTAAAAGTAAGGATTCAAGGGCCTTTTGGAATCTTATAGGCACACGGAATAAACCCGATGCAACTATGAGACCCTGCAACATCCCGCCTCAAAACTGGGTAAAACATTTTGGGGCTTTATACCTCCCTCCAGATGGGGAACTGAATGTTGGGTTAAACCTTACACTAGCAATTGTACCTCACGCCTATGATCTCTTCACTCCCTTAGAGATTGAAAAGGTTATAGGGTGGGTAGAGCCCCGTAAGGCAGCGGGCCCAGACGGCCTCCCGGGGGATCTTATGAGGGCATACCCAGTGGAATGGGGAAGGGTTATTGCTGCTCTCCTAAACGACATCATGATGGGAGGGGCAGTGCCAGAATCCTGGAAAGGGGCGGTGGTGGTCCCGATTTATAAAAAAGGGTGTAGGGAAACCCCGGGGAACTACCGCCCCATAAGTCTGATAGACTCCACCCAAAAGATAGCTGGTAAAGCTATCCTCGGAAGGATCCTCTATTGGGTGGAGGAGAATAAAATCCTATCGGACTTTCAGGCAGGTTTTCGGGCTGGAATGGGGACAATAGAGCAGGTGTTTAGGTTGGCACTACTGGGGTGGAAGGCGGTGGAACTAGGCAAGGGTAGTCTTTACTTGGCCTTTATAGACCTGAAGACTGCCTTTGACCTAGTCCCCCGGGAAGAGCTTTGGAGGGTGCTTTATGGGTTGGGATTACCCCCTTACATCTTGTCCCTCCTCATTAGCCTCCATGCCCATACCTTTGCACAGGTCCGTTGGGGTAAAAACGGAGAGCTCACTGAGAAGATACCAGTGTCCAGGGGCGTAAGACAGGGCTGCGTCTTGGCGCCCACCCTATTTTCACTATATGTGAATGGGGTGGTAGAACATCTCCAACAAGAACCAGCAGACGCCCCCTGTCTCGGAGGAGTCCGGATCCCCACCCTGCTTTTTGCGGACGACACGCTTTTGATCTCGAAGACTCCCCAAGGCCTCCAGAAATTGCTAACGCGTTTCCAGGAGTTTTGTGCTGCAAAAGGTTTAATAATCAACGTGGACAAAACAAAATATCTAGTCCTAAATCCACCAAGGAAACTGGGCCGCCCACCTACGCTTAACTCTGTTGCCTTAGAGAAAGTATCCGAATTCGATTACCTCGGTATTCGTATAACGGATAGGATGTCTTGGGCAAATCACATCGACAAAATGGTCCTTAACCACAGGAGAGTAGGAGGAGCTCTCATGAGGGAGTTCCGGGCCTCACCTAGGAGATCACTTACCCCAGTAATCGATATCTACAAGGCCAAGGTAGTGACATCAGCCTTGTATGGGGCAGAACTGTGGGGCCACTGCCGATTGGACACCTTGGCGACAGCGGAGAGCAAGCTACTAAAATCCTTTATTTCTATCCCACTGAGCACACCATCTGTACCAGTGTTGTTGGATACAGGCTGTAAAAACATTAAAGATCAAGCCCAGCTTCGCCCTCTCCTTCTATGGACACAAATCTAGAGGGGTGAAGAGTTAAAATCCTACGCTGATGGCCTGGGGGAAATAATGAGTCTGGGGGGTTGGGCTAAAATAAGATTGTTAAGAGAAACTAAAAAGCTTCTGGAGAAGATCGGACTGGGGGACTGTTGGTCAACACGTTCAGCCCCTCCGAAAGAAGTTGTTAAGGCCCTTTTCTGGAAATGGACTGCGGAGCACCTAATTACAAACTCGAACCACTGCAAGTCTACTGTCGCCTTCTTACTAGTCAAAGATATTGTGGCTTTTGAACCCTACCTGGACCTGATTACCCTCCCCTTTGACCGAGCCCTTTATTTTAAATTTAGAGTTGGATCCCTCCCGCTTGGTGCTGTGGTATCAAATTGGAAATCAGCGGCTCGTACGTCCCCCAATTGTGCTTGTTGCCCGAGTAGGGTAGAGTCCATCGCGCATGTCCTATTTGAATGCCCGGACTATGCAAGGCCTAGGAGTTTTTGGTTGAAACCTCTTTGCCGAAACATGGGTACACGTAGCCACTTAGTAGCCTTGCGCATCCTAACTACGGACACATCCCCCCCTATTGTATGTGGAACAGCAAAATTTTTAAAACAGTTTTGGCTTATTCGTTGTAAGAGATTGTCAGTAGCGGTTTAATCCTTTTTTTAGCTAAATTATTAACGGGCACCTTATGTCCTTTTATCCTTTTTAAATGAGTTCTTATACTGACTTCTTAAAGTGATGCTTTTTGTACATTGTAATGATTGTATTGTAAATGTGCTTATAAGATATCTTGCATATCGAATAAAAGCTTATGACAAAAGTGCATATAAAAACGAACATTGACACAATAAAAATCAATCATCAATAGTACATAAATAATTATTAAAAATAACTCATTAATATTATACAACTATTAACAAAGATAAAAACTCATAGGTAAAATAGAATTAAATCAACCAGATAGTTATCAAAGAATTTCATTTGAGTATGTGGTGTCCTTTGATCACAGTTTACTACATTATAAAGGTTCTACGTTTTATTCACATACAATTTAAAAAGCGGGAAACCGAGAAAACAATAGGGGCGCTAATATCATATTTAAGTTTCAGGAATATTCCAGTACTGGTTCTCCTTGTCATTGTCATCTATACCCGTATTATTGAGCGGTTCATACTGACAGTTGAAATCGCCCCCGATTATTATACCATAAACTGGGTCAAGTGTCAGCATGAATTCGCTCAGCTGCTCAATGACCTTTGACTTCTGCCCACTCTGGGTTGGCCTAGAGTATAAATTTATTAAAGCAATGTGTTTGTTCCCTGGCATTGTTAGCAAAATACATTGAATGTCAAGAGAGTCTAAGGGGAGCACTTTAACTCTAGCTCCCAGGTGGGTGGCAACCCATATACTTAATCCACCCGACGGTCTGCCCCTAGTTGCTTTAATTGCAGGGATATTAAAGGTCGCAAATCCACATTGTTGGATGTCCTCCGTGGCCCTCGTCTCCTGCATGAGACAGATATCCTGCTTGTCCACAAACTTATCCCCAGTCTTCGGATATCAATTTATTTTTTAGCCCAGCGATATTCCAGGATAAAATATTGATACTCCCTGTGGCCCCTTCCAACCGGGGTCTAGCAGTAAGTCCACAGTTGTTTGATCTGGGTATCGTATCACCCATGAATTCAGTTTCCCCACACATATTCATATTATATGAATACGTTAGCCTCTTTAATGTATTACTACTACTTACTTTGAGCAATATGATATGAACGTTTTTATTGTGTCAATTTAATGTGCACAACCCATATGTTATCATTCTCATGAGGTCATGTAAGGATAGCTTCACACAATGTAGCCTGATTTCCAGTGGAAGAGATAACAAAGCCAGTGCCATGTTTATAGACTTAAAGGGGATTAGTTACTTGTTAAGGTTTTTCTGGATTTTCTGGAGACACAATCATGCTGAGCTCCCTGCCCATGAACTCTGATCTGTGATCGATGAAGGCTGTACCCACCATCACTGACCTCAGAAGAGGTATTGTTGGATTGGAGTGTGTGCATTGCTACAAAATTCAAATGCAGTAGCATGATTGATCCTAATAACATCTTAGGTATTTGCTATTTGTTTACATTTTGACTATATTGCTATTTATTTGTGATAATATGTTATTTACATGCATTATAATTGCCTTAAACCTACCATGATGAGGGTTAGTGTTAAATAAAGAATTGTAAGGTGTTTGTCATCATGACTCTACAATTTATAAGACACCACTGAGGGTCTTTAAGAAATAGTTCCAAGTACTGATAAAATATAAGATCCATGGCAATAAGGTTTGAACCTTGGTTGCATGGACTGAGGAATGTCACTCCTCTTAGGTCTTAGTTGACTAAGAGGAATACATATGTGAGCTTTGCCTGAACTGAAGGTTGCCTGGCATTGAATAGGATGGGAGTGCATTTGCAAATCAAAGTCCAGCCCTGTTATTGATATATCTGTAGACTAAACAGCAAAATTTGAATTGAATGCTCACATTGACAGGCACCCAGCAGTGTTCCACTCCTCAAGCCGAAAATGAGCCTTCCTCCTGTGTTCTGAAGTAGTGATATACTAATTTATATATTACAATGGTGAAATGCAAATGTAAAGTCCAACCTTAATATTGTGCCAAAAATATTGTCAGTATTTAATATTGTCATTTATATTGTGGGGTATTGTATTACAGGTAGGATTACTTTTTAATTTTGTTTATATCAGTGTAGTGAATATCACTTTTTATTGGACATGCTATAATTATATTTATTATTTTATAAGTCATTGGTGGCACAATTATTTTACTTAACTTTGTAATATCTATGGTATTTGTTTGTAAATATTTCAGGAGTAGGCTGTAGGATTATTAGGGAACTTGGGTGGAAAGAGTTTTTCAAAGGTTTTAAAAATATATATTTTTACATTAAATGTGATGAATTTTATTAGGCATGTGTATATATGAATCAATTTTTAACAACGTATAATACATTTAAAAAGAAAAATTTAATGGTTCACATTTATATATTTTTGTTATTTTAAAATGCATAATATACTATTTTCATCTGTTTAGAATTTTGGAATAAATAATGTAAATTGTTTTTAAAATGGTCAAAATGTGTTTTTAATTTTGTTTTGAAAATCTTCTTTATTGTACAGTTGCTCAGCATACACTGATTGTTTCAAACATTCAATATCATGACTGCATTACAAGGAGAGCAGCAAATCACTTCATCGGCATCTATTAAAGTCAAATAATCATCAATATCATATAATTGTAGTACAGCCACGACGTTGTACTGTTCAGAATAACACTTTTTTATTTTTATTTTGGTTTTAGTTTAATGGTTTTGATTTTTCAACATTCTGTAATTGTAATTCTATTTAAGGTAATATTAACTTATTACTGTTATAATTTTGTTTTTTAATAATGTCTTTATTTATTAACATTTCTTTATATTTAATTGTAATTTATTAGGTGTATTAGATTTCTTCCTTTTTTGTGTGTTTTTAGGGTTTTAGTTTTGTAAATGTATTCGGCTCTTCATGGTTTTAAAAACCTCTTACTTTAATTGGTAGTTTGTTTTCCACATTTGTGGATACCAACCCATCTGCAGGTCAGTGGTTTCTTGCTAGTGTTGCTATTCTCTGTTAAAGTTAAGTCTATTTTTAGTCTTTTTTCTAAAGTTAGTATTCCTGGAGACGGTGGCAGATTGTTAATAAGGTTAGTGTTTGTATGTTAATGGGTCTTTTCAGGTTGTAGTTAGTAGAGAGCTTCGTCAAATTTGTTTAAAGTGCTTGCAAGAGGCCTAATTCAGTTACATTTTATATGTTATTGTTTGGAAAATATGTTTTATTTTTAACTAATTATATGCAATTTGACTTGTATCAGTATTTACTTATGGTGTGTTTGTTTGCAGAGTAGGGTTTTCTGTGTTTTCTTTTACGTGTGTGTTTGCAGTTGAAGTTTTATCTGTGAATGGTTATTGTGGTTTTTTTTTTTTTTTTTACAAGGAGAAATAAGTTTAATTTTCCTGGGCTCTGCAGTTTTTCTGGCGGAGTGTTTGCATTTTTTTAGCTGTTAAAGGGCTTTCCTGAATTTTATATGTTGATATTGTATAAGCTATATCTTTTATTTTTATATTTGCATTTTTGGGCTGCATTTTATACACATTTTAGATATATTATGTATTGTGCAATGCCGTATTCTCCATAGAGGACTTTACCTACAAACTCTATTATTATATGATTTGTTTGTTGGTGGACAGTAATTATTTATTGCATATTTTATATTTTGCTATTTTGTAATTATGTGCAATATCACTGTATTATATTATGTACTGGTTTTGATGGAATTGGTTAGTTACATTATGATATGTACTTTGGGGCCCATTAGGATCGCGGACGGACTTGCGTCCGTCCGTGACCCCAGAGTAGGAGGGAACCTCCGCATGGCCTGCGGAGGTCCCTCCTGTGCAATTAGGATGTGACGGCCACCCTGGCGGTCACATCCTCTATTTTTACCATTGCGGCGGCTGCAGCTTCAAGCTGCACCCGCCGCAATGGTAAAAATGCACACATTGCATTTGTGTGCAGAAAGCGGCAGGCACCGTGCGGTGCCTGCCGATTTCTGCACACAAATGCTGGGGGGTACCATAGGTACCCCCCATGTGCACCCCCCACGCCCCCTTCACCTAGGGGCCCCGCAACGGGCCCCTGCAGTGAAGTACCACATGCTTTTCCACGGCGAAAAAGCCGCAGCGGAAAAGCATGTTTTCTAATCCATCCTAATATGGCAGGCGGTGTCTAAGAGACACCGCCTCCATATTAGAGCTTTTCCACCACGGTTGTAATCCAACCGCGGCGGAAAAGCAGCGGACTGAAACCAGGACCCACCAGCCATCCTAATGTGGCGGTGGGTCTTTGGTGGGTCCGCAGCGGTTTTTCCGCATTCTCCGGGCCGGCGGTGGCTTCCGCCGGCCCAGAGGATGCGGAAAAACCGCTATCCTAATAAGCCCCTTAGTGTTATTTTGAGAAAGTATTCTCTCTAAATAATACATATTAACATGTTATTTATCATTCTAAAAGAATGTTCGAAATGTTTTTTTTATTCAAAGTGAGTCCCAGCTCCCATTGACCTTGGTTTGAAGTGTTCCTGTCACAAGTACAAGACCTAGCCACACAAGTAGGGCATCGTTTTTATCGGGTCAAGTGGGGTAATGCTGAGTGGTAGGAATTTTGTTGATTCCTACTAGTTCCAGAAGTTCTCATCAATGCAATGTAAGGAAAATGCACAATTTTAGGCTTTGAGGTTTGCAGGGCATTTGGTGGTACGGAAATATTGTAGGATCTACACGAGACACACAACCCTGCCCTCCCCCGGGTGTCTAGGTTTCAGAAATGTGTGGGTTTAGTAGGTTTCCCTGTGAGGCTACCGAGCACATGCCCAATACTGCACTTACACCTAATGGCGCAATGATTTTTAGGACAGTTTTTGGCGTAGGCAGTAGACCAAGCCACATAAAGGGTTATCATTTTTATAAGGACACGGGTAGAAACACTCAGTAGTAAGAATGATGTGGGTAGATGGAGATTTTTAAGGTGACCATTTCAGAAATGTGTATAATGTGTGATTTTAATCATTAAAGAAAGTGGAAAATTTGGAGAGCATTGTGGATAAGTGAGTGGGATTAATGCATGCTACACCAGTCTAGACACCTCTGGGTGTTGATTTTTGAGGGGATGTAAATGTTCCTTTTGAGTCTATTCACATCTCAAACACAAAGTACCGATTTTGCACTAATAGCAGTCATGGAGTCAAAGCCTTAATACTAATAACTTCATTGGACTATTGAACCAATAACAATGTTAGTGAGCCATAAAGACACGCTAAGCCACCATCCACTTTATGGTCCATTCAAACACCTTTCATGCATGTCACAGAAAGCCTCACTGTGGAAGTCTGAGTAGGCTCAGAAAGACGTTTCTTTCATGCACTTTCAGTGCACTCAGTGCACACTATCCAACTCCTTCCAGTGTGTGGAAGTAAGCTTGGGGCATCTAGGGATGCATTTTTGGCCCAGTCCTCAGACTGTGTGACCAAATTATCCTCTGAAAACGGGGCTAAACATTCTGGTGAAGACTCAACTAAATTTACTAAAGAATGCTTCTAGAAAGGCTAAGGGCCTGTCTGGCCTCAAAAGCGCCGTACCAAAGATTATAAACATTGCAGAGGAGTTGTTTGCTCTGTTGAGGCTCATTGTATATTTCCACCCATGTTATAGTCATGTGATTGGCAAAGCCTCCGTTTTTGTTTTAATAAAAAGAATTTTTAAAAAACAAAGGCTAAGGGCCTTGGTGGACAGGGTACTCTGTCCAAACATGTCTCATGTCACATCCACCGTTAAGTGGAGTCCATTGATTCGCATGCACTTGTTACACAGCAGGTAAAATATCCACCATGTTCTGACAAAGGGTGAAGACCCCAGGTATGACATGTGATGAGTGGTGGGTGGAGTGATCTGTATGATCTGTATGTCACTCCTACAATGGTCAACTTCCTTCTACCTAGATTATATCTCCATGACAACAATCCTAAACTAATCTTTGGCTACCTGTTCATGTCTGTCTCTCACCTGGAGTCCTAATAACACCAAGATGCCATGTTCCCCTTTCCTAATAGCTCCCTGTGGCAACGTGCTTAGACTCAGGAAGATTTGTCTTTCATGCTCATTCAGTATACCGACTGCATGAAATCAAATCCTTCCAGTGTGTGGAAATAAAATGGGGGTGTCTGAGGATGCATTTTTGCACATTCCTCAAACAGTGTCAGCAAATCTACCACTCAAGATGGGGCTAAACAATCTAGGTCAGACTCTATTAAATTCCTTAAAGAGGACTTCAGGAAAGACTAAGGTCCTTAGGGTTTGGCGGACATGGTACTAAAAACGTGACACATAAACTATAGACCATTATGTGCAGTGTACTCACTGAAATGCGCGTGTAATATGGTGGACAGAGCTTCCTCTACATTTTTGATGGGCGATGAAGGTGGCAAGCAGCCAAAAGAAAGATCATTGTGGGCCTCTTTAATGTAGTCAGTAGCTACATGGTGGCTCAAATTTAATTTAGAAAAATAAAACTTTAGATTAAAGTTCCTTCAAAAATGGATTGACAAATGTCCAAGCTTACACAGCCACTCCAGTAAGGGCTCACGAAAGGTTATGTATCCATGAGCAATTATTCAGGGCAGATAGTAACTCCTAATCTATGTGCTACACTTCAGTAAGTTTCCAGTAACTTCACTTTTGGGTGGTACAAAGTGAAGCAAGTTGACAAGCAGAGAACAGGCTGAGATGGGCACTGGGGATAGTAATATCTACTCTCCCGACTCTCCTTGCCAAGCACAAACTCTGTATTTCCATTGTCATCGACTCTTTTGTGCTGTTGCTGCAATGTGGTCCTGCAGCCCTTCCAACGTACTCCACAACAGAAGAAGTAGAGGCTACTGCTTCTAGAGCAGAAAGGCTTTCAATAACAGACAAATGAAAGTCAAGGAAGGACATCAGTCCTTCTGTGGTGGTTTGTCGATAGACAACATTTGCATTGTATGTTGCCAAGTTAATCAGGTGAGTAGCCAACTTCTTATACCATATGCAATTTTTATGACTTACAATTCATGGTTGAAGAAACTGGTTAGGTTTATCCACTCGACCCATGTACTTGTTGTAATCAAGTTTAGAGGTGGGCTTGTGGACTTCTGCCAACTGTCCCCAAACCATGACAGGAGAAGTAATCTCATCATGAAGTGTAGTGAGCACATATCCTATCTGGGACCTTGACAGCTAGTAGTTTTCTGCATGCAACACATGTCTATACTGTTTTTGGAGCTTCTTGTAAATAAGGTCTAGAGGGAATTATTCGAGGTGCTTTCTATTGGTATTCATGGTCTGGTGGTCCCGAGGCAATGCAGCAGAGGTGTCACTGAAATGCAGCAAACACTACAAAATGTAAAGTAAGGTGTTACCCAAAGAGCATGAGTAGACCAGTAGGAATGGACAGTTAGTTTGTTGACTTTTCCCATCTTCAGCATTAGGCACAAAAATCTTTTTAGCTCCCCAAGTGAAATGTGTATCCACAGGTGTGCCTTAGAGTGAGGCACCAGAGTGCCATCATGCTCTGCCAGAAGTTGTTCAGCATACAAATCTGTTTGCATCTCAATTTCCTAAAAGAAGTCGTTATCCAAAAAAAAGATGTAAGTATTAAATAGGCAGAAGAAATGCTGTATTGACATTACAGCCAGCATCTCCAGTGACTGTGAGAATTACTGGCTGAACTAAATTAGTAAGGCAAATACAAGGGTATGATGGACGGATCGCTGAAACTTTTCAGACACTCACCAACAGTCACAGATCTGGGTTGAATCCATCATCATTCTTTAGCTCACTTGTCACCCTGGTACAGACCCAGAAATATGCAAATCAGTCTGGACCCTGTTCCTCATGGGAACAGTTCAGCCCGACTGCCAAGCCAGGTCTTCCCTTGAACCTAAACAAGCACCATAGGGCCGGTTTTAATGTAACACCCCTCATCAGCCAGGCTAGCTTGAATCCAGTGGCAAAGTGAGCAAAGGGCCCAGGTCTGGGCATACCCTGCCCACTTAGGGCAAACAAAGCTAACACAAGGAGATGATGGCTGAAGCGCTGAAACTATTCGGACACTCACTCCAGTCACACATCTGGGTTGAATCGATCCACCACAGCTCACGTCAAGCACTGATCAATTTTTCTGTAATTCACATTTTACTTTCACCCAGAACAGGATATATCACTGGGGAGCACACGTCAGTCAAATATCAGTTATTGTGCCATTCATATTGTAATTATGGTAATTCTATGCAGCATGGTTTACATCATGGGTCAATGGCCGAATCCACTTCGGAACCTGTTCAGTTATTCAGCCATATACATTTTGCTTTCACCCACCACAACTTAGGGCAATGTATCAGCCCATCCACTATGGCCTCGTAAATAATGTGGCAATAGAAAATGCGAATGGCTGGATAAGTGATCACTAACTGAAGTGGGCTCATGCACCACCCTCTGGTGTAGGTTCTCCAGGGTGGAAATAAAAAGCGATTGGCACAGTACTCAGTGGCTAAACTGTTGTCTGGGGATGGGGTATCTTAAAAACCCCTGGCAGCAGTAAAAAAGAAATGGCTGACATAAACACAGCCCACATATACATACATAAAATGAAAAGGTAGCCGCATTTTCCCTTTCCTGGTGGGGGAGAGGGGGTGATCTCACCACCCTCAGAAAGGAAACAACCAAATATAACATATTGACCCATGCAGCCTCAAACTATGCTTAGGCGGGCAACCCCAGAGAATTGTTGGTGCCTAGGGAGCACCAGAAAAGCTTGAGGCACATTTTGAAAAAATGACGACCAAATGTTTCTTCACTTGGGGTGGAGGGGTCACACTACGAGGTTTTAAGGCATTCCGAAGAGATAAGATTACCGTGGGGTACCGTTGACGTTTAAGAAGGCTAATTGACCATAGAAAATATTTCCATTGATTTACTCATAAGAGAACGTCTATTGAGAAACATACTCTCTATGAAATAAATAGAGATGGTTCCAGAGACAACTGTAAAGGAGCATTGATTAGGAACATGATGCCTATTCAGTCTAATTCTGCTCAAATAATTTTAAACACGGATAGTAATTTTCCACAAATAAAGAAAACGATTTCTGGAAGACAATCAATGAGTTGATTTCACACTGAGGAATAGCACATGGGAGAATATTATGTATGATTAAACCCTTAAGTAGTGCAATGTGCGTGAAACACGTGTTGGCTGTTTGAAAATCATTCTCATGTATGAATAAATGCAGTCATCATAAGAGATTTTCCTGTTGGACATTCTCATTTCCTCTCAGTACAAATTCTTCAGTATTATACTTACCAACACTGGTGAGGTACCAGTGCACTGAGAGCTAAGCACCAGGCATTATTCCTGATACTCATATACATATATGTGTGTATATGTGTGTATTAAATCCTAAAAAGTTTATGTCAATCATCAGCTCAACATTGCACAAACTCCAGGTAAACCGTTGGAATTCAGAGATGTTACATTTACTATTCCTACTTTAGTCAGCGGAAAGGTAGTTAAAGTCTTGGATTTCAGATACATTATATTTACTATTCCCACTCCAAACCGCACAACAGTAGGGAAAATGTTGGACTTTGCAGAGGTTAGATTTACTATTTTGACTCGAGTCAGCACAACAGTAGAAAAAGTGTTGGATTTCAAAGAGGTTATCTTTACTATTCCAACTCCGGTTTAAGCAACAAGAAGGAATGTGTTAGACTTCAGAACGGTTAGATTTACTATTCCAACTCCAATTAACAAAATAATAGGGAAAATGTTGGACTTCAGAGGGTTAAGATATACTACTCCCACCCCAGTCTGTGCAACAATAGGGAAAGCGTTGGACTTCGGAGGTATTAAATTTAATACTCCAACTCCTGTCTAAGCAGCAGCAGAGAAAGTACTTCACTTCAAACACATTACATATATGAATACATCTATTAATAAGGAAACAATAGGAAACAATTTTCAATTCTTAATATAAACATTATTAATTAAAATGAAATATACATGAATGTGTATTAAAAAAGAAAAAACTATTTATGAAATTAGTAGTCAATAAGTTATCAATTAATAATTCATTGACAAAGCGGGCAACCCTCATTGAAAATATAACTAATATATATAAGTATTACACAATTTATATAATTAATATCTCTCACATAATTAATTAGAATTATTAATTTATTCTTAATTAACTTCCCACCCTAACCCCTACAAACTAAACAACCCACATCATAAATTACTATTAACAATTAAATAAAACATTCTAAATCACTTAAAATTACAAACTATATTTAAAAAAATTTATAAGAATTATATAAACAATAGCAGCATACCATTAATATATGCACTAAACCACATTAAAATTATTAAAAAACTATCTTTTTTCAATGATGCTGAAAACAATATTAAAAACAACATTCTTAAAAACGATATTACATGCCTAAAAAATATATATATATTAATGACAACGATAGTTTGGCATCGCAATGTTTCTGTTTCACACCAGTGTCTACATATTTCGCAACGACCAGCCATCCAATTTTTGCAGCAGTCCTGTTTGCCTTCAAACTGTCCCATAAGCCTATGTAAAAAGTAGCAGGACCCTGGCTCCTGTCTTTAGAGCTCCCAAACTCCTCTGAGGTTCTGCCCTATAAAAGTAAGGGCTCGCCCCTCTCTCACTGTTAACCCCTTGCATGCTGGTAACGGCTCCCGTCCGTCATGGCACACAGTGCTCGTGTGCTGATGACGGCCGGGAGCCGTCACGACCACGCCCGCGATCAGAATGTGCCGCACAGGAGCGGAATTCCGACCGCAGGCAAGGGGTTAAGGGAGCAAGTTTCCCCTGCAGTGGGAGTAGAAGGAAATCTGAGTGAGATCACTTGTTCACAGGTTGCCATCACACTAATCTTTCTTTAGTGCCAACATGTGCAGAGGGTCAGTTGCAACCTGATCTTCTGTGATGCAACCTGTGTTTGTGTCCACTTCCTACTGCCACATTCCAAAATATGTGCCAGTGATTTCTCCTCCCAATGATCCTGCAAAAGGCAGGAAGGCCTTTTCATGGCAAAACTAAAACACCGCCAGGATGGGAGCCCAGCAGAACAGAGTTAATTATTGCAATAGCTTACAGGCAAAAAAAAAGTCATTTTTTACAATCTTACCTTTATCAACAATAGAAAAATTTGATGAATGGTAAAAATAAATGTTGAATGCTTTGAATTAATCTTTTTTTCATTTTCTTAACCCTCATAGTATAAAATTATTTATTTTAATCACAACCAGTCGTCTCCTTAGGATAATGCTACATTGACTTATAAAGTGAAAATAGTCTTTGTAGCTAGTCACTGTTGGGACATACTAGTATTAATATTTGGCATGTCCCAATTTTATATGCATATATACTCCCACCTGTACAATCCATTTAGCGGCGGGTGGAGATGCAAAAGTTTAGTGCTTCATAATCATTACTAATGTAGGTTAATCCATATTTAATATGTTAACTTGTTTGTTAATGTGTGGGAGTACACATATATAAAGAAGAAACACACTTTGTACAACCATAGTACAATCGTTAGTTTATGATGTATTCACACCAAATCAAAATGCATCTCTAACATTGGCCTAACTGTGAGTAGGCCTCAGTTGCTCAAGCTTTCTCACTGTCAATTGTAATGCTAATTCCAACATGATTTCATGTTTTCCTGCTCGTTGCAGGTGCCTGATCATTTACATTAGATAGCAGAGAAGCTCAATGTAACCCCTTGCATGCTGGTAACGGCTCCCGTAGAAATGTTAGCTTAGAGAAAATACTTGGGCGCTTGTGATTTTCACCATGCGTGGGAATGAGAAAAATCCTCCTGTACCGGGCAGAACGGGCCATGGATACACTCAAGTCGTGCAGCTGTGAGCACAGATGTCTAACAAAGAGAACGAGGGGAGTTTACCTGCGCCCAGAAAACAGCACAACCTGATTGGCCCCATCCATGGGCATTCAGTGCAAAGATGTTCTGAAGGGACTGCAGCATATTTTAACCTTGTGTCTTAGAGTTGTTTAGAAGATCCTGTCCTGACTTTGCTGAGGGAAAACCTTTCCTAATTCTGCTGGTTTCCTTTATTCTTAGGGGCAGATTTACAATAACTGGCGCATCCCCAGGGATGCGCCAGTTAATGTGCACCACAGTGCGCCACAGCTCCGCCACCCATGATGCGCCGCATTTACAATGCGGTGCACCATGGGGCAAAAACCCACAGATGCGTCACGCATCTGTGCCGTAAAAGCGGCACATTGCTGAAGTTGCGGCGCAAGCACGACGCAGCTCCAGCAATGCTCTGGGGGGCCCTATCTGTCCAATGCTGCATCAATACTTACGCCTGTTTCAAGCATGCGCAGGGTTTTGACGCAGCATTGGCCTAAAAGTGACTGAGTGAAATCTTGTAGATTTCACTCAGCCACTTTTAGGAGGCGTTTTAAACCCAGCGGCTTCAGGGGCACGCCCAAAGTCTTCGGATTCACCTGTCTTGGTATACAGAGACACAGAATACTTCTGAGTGGCGTCA
This sequence comes from Lissotriton vulgaris, assembly GCF_964263255.1. Taxonomy (NCBI): domain Eukaryota; kingdom Metazoa; phylum Chordata; class Amphibia; order Caudata; family Salamandridae; genus Lissotriton; species Lissotriton vulgaris. The sequence goes on from NC_141695.1 coordinate 191,207,731, forward strand.
AAGACCAAATTTATTAGCTGCCGCTAGTAACAGTGATCCTAGAAATACAGCATGGCGTATATTCTCAGGAGACTGCTCAAATTTGTCAGGCAAGACATCTCTTTTTATACACAATATTCACATTACAAACGCACACCCACTGCACAAAATTCTGACCAATGAGGTACATTATCAAACAAAGTATCACATGACAGAAAACTCAGTTTCCAAGAACTCAACCCAAAGTTAATTATTAGGAATGTACCAAATCCAATCTCCACAAGTCGGACAAACCCATAATTGAAAGCACAATGCATGCAATAAAGGAGCATAGAAAGGAAACAAATGACAGATAAAGAACAAGATAAAGCATGTTTAAGGAGACTAAAAGTCCTGAACATTGATTGGCAATCTCAGACAATAATCAACCAAGGAAGTTGGCTTGGCAGGGTTTGTTTCAGGAGAAGGAGTCAGGTTCTTTCAGTTCACCTTAAAGTCAAGAAGAACCTAGTTAATGTATACCGGCATGCGAAGGCCAGGTCGCTTTATTCGTTCGACCACATTCATCGGCCTGACTGATGGCAACACAAAATGGAGGCACGAACAAAATGGAAGTCATATTCGAGACGAAGTCTCTGAATACGTAATGAACTCGCTAGTTAACGTGACGAATTCACTCCATATCAGCCGAACTTACTAAATACGGTACAACATCACCAAAACCATGACGGAACCATAACCTTACGGCATCAAATCGGATTTCACAGAACCTCAGCACCATGGTGCATCTTTTGCGCCGCAGCTGCGTCACAAAAGTGACGCAAGGGCGGCGTGAAAGAGGCGCAAGGGGCTTGTAACTCTGCCCCTTAGTTCTTGATCTTGCCTCTTGAACGTATTTGACTATTTCCCTTGAACCTTAATTTGGTTAATTTAAGACTGACACCCCCCACCTAGGATCCTCAGCTTGCCATTCTTAGATAATTTGTTTTAGCTTAGGGAAGTTCCTTTACAGAACCAATACCTTTTCTGTTCTTCATGTTGTATCTTGTTATCATTCGAATGGCCATCTACCAGATATATAATCTCAGACCGAATAACCTTTTTGATATATATGCTTATCTGATTAATTGATTTAGAGAAAGACTAAATCGTGTAACTTTGACTAAGTTGAAAATAAACCTTCATGGCTTGGAAACCATCCTTTCTGTTGTTCTTGGGGAGCCTAATTAGTTTCACTGTAATTTGACTTGTTGTGCTGATGCTAACTCCCACAATACACTTTCAGTCAATTTCTAAAGGTAGATATGACAAGTGGTGCAACTTAATTGACGACTACACCAGAACCTACAGCAGGCGTGCTAGTGAGCTGCCAGTAGCAATCCAGCTACATATGATCAGCTCGCCTGTGTGCATCTCAGACTACTAACATGAATGCCTTTGCTTGCTTATAATATTATTTGTATGCCAAAATTATAAAGCATGTATTTGAGATGAAAATGTGTGCAATTTCGGAACTCATAAGCTGATTTTGGGAGAAAAATGGTTCAATTTCTCACAAAAATGTAAAGCTATTATTTGAGTTGGAGACATTTATTACTCATAATATTATCTTGGTGCCGGGGATTAGCAGCTATGGCTAATATGTCTTACCCATGTAGATGTATTCCAAATTGATGATGTCTTTGTACTTTATTGCTGGCAACCCTGCAAATGCCCTGATATGATCACTGCTGCCAGTCTTGAATGGACTATCACATCACTTACAGTAGCTCAGAATAATTTTCATTGAACATAAGTAGCACTTATTACAGAAAAGGTTGGCAATCCCTGAGCAACAGGTACAGAAAACTACACTGAATTAGTGATCACAAATCCTCTGATTCAGCCAGTCACAGGCTTTGTGACTGCTAAATAACTTTGCAAATCTGTCCATGAACGTTAATTCACCAAAATGCCAGGGGTAGCAGAAGTGAGCTCACAGACCATTTCACCATTACTTTCACTCACAAATGCATGCTTACACAAACACAGACATTCACACATACATGCACTTGCTCTGACATAAACATGCTCCTACCCGCAAACATGCACACAACATACATTTAAAAACATTTTTTACTTACTTCTGCTGCCAAGGAGGGTCACATTCCAGCTAATTGTAATCCATTTTTATTACACTATTAATGAATAATGAAACTATTAGTGTAATAAAACAAATTGACAGAAAACAAGGAAAGTGAAACCCGAACCAAAGTCTATGAGGGCAAGCTGCCCTTGTGTTACTGGCACACATTTTACCACCTCTGAGGCCAGGGGTTGCAAAGGCAGTGTTAGGGGTGTGTAGGGACAAACCAGGGGTTTGGGTTAACTATGCAGCTCCTCGGGGGCGTGGCTTGGCCACTGCAAGATGGCCGCACTCTGAGTGGGGTCTGCCCGCCAAGCTCGACAATCCAGCATAACCCTGCAGGCATCCTTACCCAACTGCGCACCATTGCTGATTTTTGACTCCCCTTCACGTGAGGCGCTAATCCATCATGCCGCTGCCTCCTGACTGGGTCCTGCGGCAGAGATACGCCGTTTGTGACTGATGCTGGGCCTACGTTTTTGAGCCAGCGAGGGGCGGCTTTCCCTGTTTTGGACCGCAGAGGCTTCCTGGTGCCTTACACAGCCGAGGCTCGCTCCGGGAACATTGACCGCCATCATCGGGTGAGTGGCGCCACCTCTGTGGCCTTGCTGTCATGGTTGGGGGCCTGCGGGCTGTTCCACCCGGTCCGGGGTCCGCGGCATAGGTGCTGTGGCTCAGGCGCCTCCCCGGACGCTTCCTGCGGCTGCCGCGGGCACCCGGGTTCAGTGACGTGAGCGGCGGGGCCCCCCGTGGCTCCCTGCCTGTTCTGCCTCAGTTTGGTGGGTGCCCCCCCCCCCCCCCACCGGCTGTACATCTGTCTCGCCGTGTGGGTGCTACTGCTGCCGGCGCCACCTTGCTCTGGGCCTGGCCCATCTCCTGTGCTCACCTCCCTCAGCCATGGATCTCCCCCAAAGGCCGTGCTGTGGGGATCGGGCCTTTGACCTGCCATAGCCTCCCCTTGCATATTACCTGTGTGCTCCTTGCCAGAGGGGGTGCCGCCGGAGTCTGGTGATCCTGCCCCCTCACCAGCACTGATCTAATCCTGCTGCCAATGAGGCCTGCACACGTGAGCTACTGCCCAGGGCACCCCTGTTCCTCCGCTGCCAGCCCCTGCGAGCTCCCAGGGCGGCGCTGGTCCCCAGGATCTATCTGCTGTTACGCCCGACGCCTGGATGTGCCTTCTTGGCCTGGCCCCCTGCAGCCTGTGATATGCCTGGAGTTATCCCTGCCCTCGGCATACTTTGGCCAGGACTGGCGGCCTAGTGCGTGTCTAGCGGCCATCTTCCATCCTTCTACAGGCGTGTTGACTGTCAGCTCCTCTATGTCTTCCCTCACTTTGCATTCCGCGTACTTGAGGGATAGAAACTCCGCCTGTGGTATGCGTGTCTGACACCGGCTTGGCCCCCTACTTGCCTTAATTTGCCTGTCGTTCTAAGGGGCAGCTGTCACTGTTGCGACACTGTATGCCTCACCACCTTCCTACCTTGGAAGCCCATTGCCTCTCATACTACCTCAGGGGTCCCTCCTCCGGACTTCGGCGGCACCCATCAGGAGGGGGGTCCTGTTAGACTTTAATTGCCTCACACTGACTGCTGCTGGCGGTCAGGGGGCCTCTGTCTGTATTGACTGCCCCTTGCCTCTCGCAGTCCTCTTCACTGCTTGCTGAGTCCCTCAACATGGGGAAAACGGACCCAAAACAGCCCAAGATTGCTTTCAAACTCCGAAGTTCCACCCAACAGAATGGTGCTGGCCCCGAGGGTGCCGACTCAGCCACCACCTTGGACGCCCCGCCAAGTCGGGAAGATGACCTCAAGGCAATCATGCTGAACTTTAAGTCAACAGTGACTGGAATTAGGACCCAGCTGGACCAACTCTCTGCCTGTCTGGACACAGTCAAAGCCTGCGTTGACTCCCACGACAATCGTTTACTCCATGTCAAGTCCAGAGTGTCGGACGCCGAGGGTGCTGCTACTCAAGACTGTCAGAAACTACTGCAGATGGACAAAATCTTGGCGGTCATCCGGGAAAAGAATGAGGATTTGGAGGCCCGCTTCTGCCAGAGCAACCTCCGCATCACGTGTGTTCCGGAGTCCACCAACATTTCAAGGATGGAGGACTTTATGGAACAGCTGATCAAGGAACTCTTCGGCGACGTCCTCTCTCTGGTGTTCACCGTGGAGGGTGCCCACCGCTCTCTTGGTCTGTGTCCCGGGCTGCCTCCATGCCCCATCATTGCCAAAAACTTGAACTACCAGGATTGGGGCGCCATTCTTCGTGCAGCACGAGACAAGGGCCCCATTAACTACCAGGGTAACGCACTCTCCTTCTACCCGGACTACACCCTCTCTGTCCAAGCAGCACAAAGAGAATTCCTCCCTGCCAAGCGCATCCTTCAGCAGCATGAGGTATCATACTCCTTGGCCTACCCAGCGAAACTGAGGGTCCGTCAGGGCGCTAAAACACTTGTCTTCCCAGATCCAAAAGAGGCCCTGGCATTCACCAAGAAACTGGACAAAGAAGCCCGCTCCTCCTCTCCTAAATCTCAGCTTGATGGCGCTGATCGTCTTAGTGACAACGATTGAAAGTGCAGACATTATTCCTTCTTTAACTCTCTTTCTGATGCGTGACACTACCTAATCTTGGCCACCCGGCTTCCTTGCAGGGGTGTACGTCAAGCCCTGCGATACCCCCATGGGATGATTCCCTATTTTTCAGCTGTTCTCTTCTCTCCCAGTTGTAGGTCCCTGGAGTGGGGCGGGTGGGTTTCTCAGTCTAATTGGGGTGTTGAAGTGGGAGCGGTGTTGGAGGGTTTTCTTCACCTGGGATGGTTGGGTTGGGGTGCTGGGGTTCTTTGCTCCTCTATTGAGGAGGTGGCTTCATTTCACCACCATATGTTTGTTACGTATTGCATAAGTCATGACTGCGACACTGTATTGTGCTTCCTGCCTCGCCTTGCCTCGAGTCAATTGTTATCCATAGTCTGTGCTCACACTTGCCCTTTAGTCCCTCTTCCCACTTGCTTGCTGCACTCGCCGTGTTTGGGTGTACGGGGATCTACCCCTGCTCACCGGCATGCTCTGTACCTCTGCATCACTTCTGCCAGTTTGATGCTTGCGTGTTCTCCCCATGTTATCCTGTTAGTAGACGTCCCTGATGTTCTGATTGCACCTGCCCGCGGCGCCCCTCCCTGCACTGTGTATCGCTACACTTAGGACCACCTCCTCATGTCTGACACTGTCTGCTGGTCCTGGAATGTTCGTGGCCTGAATGACCACCGTAAGGCCATATTGATCCACTCCCATTTGCAGCAACACAAGGTAGACATATGCCTCTTACAGGAGACGCACCTGATGCCCAGCTCCCTCCCCAGAATCTAGGCACGATATTGGGGGGAAACACACTCTTTTACCTACTCTTCATATGCAAGGGGGGGTTTCTATTCTGATATGCAGGGGTCTTCCTTGGCACACTGCGCAGGCACATATTAATCTTAAGGGCCGGTACGTAATTCTCCACGGCACGCTGTTGGCACAGCCCGTTACGATCGCTGCAGTATATGGTCCCAACTCTGACAATCCAGACTTCTTCAATCATACATGGCACCTCATTTAAACTTGTGGCCCTGCGGCTGTCGTCTGGGGAGGGAATTTTAATGCCACCCTATAGGTGTCACTCGATCGGTCCGGTACTTACACGTCCCACCGGCGCGCCACTTCGGCCCTCATGTCTATTTTAACTGACAATTCTTTGTACGACGCCTGGTGCCACCTTTGGCCTGATAATCGAGAGGTAACCTGTGTCACCAGTGTGAGGGGCTGTTGGTCTCGCATAGATTTTTGGCTGACCTCCCAGGACATCCTGACTTGGCTCACCAACGCAACACAAATGGCACGTACCTTCTCTGACCATGCCCGGTCCAGATTCGCATCCGTCTTCCCCACTCCCCGCAACGTGCATTCACCAGGCGCCTTCCCCCAAATGCCCTCTGGGACACTGTCCTTTGTGCGGACATTCAAACTGCCATTAATAATTATTTTGACTTAAACACGGCTTCCGTAGACTCGGGTTCCATACACTGGAAAGGTTTCAAGACTGCCATACGGGGAGAATGCATTTCCAAACAGGCCGGTGTTCTTCGTTCCACCCGCTCCACTCTGACCAAGCTCGAGACGGAAATAAAAGACCTGGATGCCGCACAGGCTGCGCACCCCAGTCCCGATTTGCTGGCACAAATACGCCGAAAACACACAGAACTTTCAGAGGAGGCGGACCGCGAACTTTCCTTCTTGGGCAGGGAGGGCCTGGCCCGCCGCTTTGGTGAAGGCGACCACCCGGGACGTACTTTAGCCAATCTCCTCCGTCCACCACATGCTGCTTCCTTCGTTACGCCCTTAGCAATGGGGGTCAGTCTAAAACTACCTCCCCTGAGGAGATTAAGTTCTGCTTCCTAGACTTTTACTCACAGTTATATTCTGCTGGTACCCCACCCCCCCGTCACAGGAGGCCTTCAATCAATATTTTGAGTCTATCACGTTGGTCTGGCTTGAAGACTACCACCGGGAATTTTTAGATGAACCATTCACTAGGGAGGAAAAACTTGCAGCCATCAGTAGCCTACCCGGCGACAAGTCCCCTGGACTAGATGGCTTACTGGCCTCATTCTATAAAACGTATGCGGATCTCCTAGAACCACACTTGGCAGCCATGTACTATGAATCCTTTGATAATGGCCTTTTTCCCCAGTCTCTCCGCGTGGCTATGATAACTCTGCTTCTAAAACCCGACAAGCAGGCTGACCATGCAATTCCTACTGCCCCTTTTCTTTAATAAACATTGATAACAAAATATTCGCCAAACTGATCGCCTCCCGCCCTTTGCTTCTCATTCCCTCTCATTGCTCTTCCGGACCAATCTGGTTTAATTCCTGGTAGATTCACCTTGCACAACCTCCGCACAATTTTTTCAGTCCTCCACCAAATCAATCCCAGTGTCCCTGCAGTGGCTGCCCTGCTTGATGCTACGAAGAAGTTTGATACGCTTGAGTGGCCCTTCCTATTCTACCTCTTATCGCGCATGGGCTTCAGCGAAATATTTACAGGCAAGATCATGCTCCTTTACACCGACCCCTCGGTGCATCTCTGCACCAACGGCCTGTTCTCTGACCCTATTAGCATAGTCCTGGGGCACCCGGCAGGGATGCCCACTATCGCCTATGCTATTCGCCAATGCAATGGAGCCCCTGGCTGCGAGGCTCCGACAGCACCACACCCACAGGGGAATAGGTTTCTCGACCCGCTCTCTTCTCGTATCCATATACGCAGACAACGTAACCCTATACAACTGTCACCCTCAGAAAAACCTCAGCCCCCTCGTTCGGAAAATCATATACTTTGGCGGACCTTCCGGGATTCAAGTAAACTAGAGCAAGTCGGTGCTGTTTCCTTTGACAGATGCCACTACGCCGCTCACACCGTACTTCCTGTTTATGTGTGCCTCTGGCCCCACGCGCTATCTAGGAATCTGGCTGAGTAGGGATCTGGATGAACTGTGGAGATCTAACTTTGGTTGTGCAGTCGATTGGTTGGAATACAGGATTCTGGCCTGGAGTCGGCTTCCGCTATCCCTGGCTGGCCGGATCGCGATCGCTAAGATGGTGGCTCTGCCAAAATTTCTATACCTGTTCTTGAACGTTCCTATCCTTCTCACCACTCAATTTTTCCACAAATTGCGCTCCCTCATCATTTCGCTCGTCTGGGCGGGTAAACAGCCAAGAGTCGCATACGATATTCTTACCCTCCCCATGTCTGTCGGGGTTGAGTGCTCCTGATTTCAAGATCTACGTCTTGTGCGCTCAGGCCAGCTTTCTTCACTTCTGGATTCATCCCACCCCTTACCAACCCCACGTTGCCGTTGAGACGGATATAGCATCCCCCTGGCCTTTGTCCACGGCATTGTTCGCGCCGGCGGTGCGCCCGCGGGCGGAGGTGGACACAGTCGAAACTTTGCGCTGGGCCTTGTCCATCCTTCGCCGACTATCCAACCTTCCCTTACTCTCTGCCAAAGCGGTGCCAATAGTAAACCACCCTGACTTTCCCACGCTTCAGCCTTCTGGCATGTCTAAGCATGCAACGCATTTGGGTTTACGGACAGTGGTGGACCTCTACCTAGGGAACACTTTTTACTCCCTTCCAGGCTCCTCTGGTCCATTGGACACGCTTTTGTATTATCAGCTAAGTGCTATTTGTCGGAAACTACACTCTACATTTCCTCAGCCCTCACCTATTATGCAGGCTCTCGACTTCATTTATACATCCCCGTCCTCACACAAATTAGTCACCAAACGATATGCTTTTACTCTAACGTCCACCTCCAATTCTACAGATCGTGCGGGGGAGGCTTGGGGCACAGATCTAGGTATGGACATCGCGCAGGCGTACTGGCTATACTGCTGTAACCAGACGAAGAAGTTGTCGCCAAACTATTGGCTCCGTCTGATACATTTTAAGTTTCTGCACAGGCTGTACTGCACCCCTGCTCAGCTCCACAAGCTCGGGCTCATTCCAACTGACACCAGTACGTGTTGTGCTGCCCCCGCTCTGGACTTCATGCATTTAGTGTGGTTATGCCCAAAGGTCTCCGAATACTGGTGGGTGGTGTGCTCCACTGTTTCGGACATCACCAGTGCTAGAGTGCACCAGGACGCTCCCCTGTGCCTACTTGGCTTTGTAAAATTCTGCCTGGATGCTTCTCGACGCCTTGCTGCGATGCTGCTGGTCCTGGCCAGTCGTAGGGTGGAAATGTGTTGGGGTCGCAGACCTGCTCCTAGGGCTAAGACCTGGCTGGGGGACGCCTCGAGTCTCGTGTCATACTTTGTTATCGGAGTTCTGGGACTTACTACCTGCCAAGTCCCGACCAGTTGATAATTTGGATCCCCTGAACACATATCTCCACTCCCGTGCCCCTCCCAGCGGCGCTGCTACTCCTGCACTCCCCGCCGGCCCTTCCACCCGGGGCGGCCGCAGGTGCTTGCCAGTGACTGCTTCCCCCTCCTTTGAGGCTGCCCCGCCCCACAGCACTCACCTTTGTTGTGATAGCCGAGAGCTGCGACCTTCATGTGGCGAGGGACCTCAGTGTAATGATACTGTGATTTAAGCCTTAACATGTTCATGTTTTTTTGCAAGGTGCAGTCGATTTGTTTCCAAATGCTTGACTTGGGCTATACTTTATTAATCTGAGCTGCTATGTAGCACAATGTAATGTGTCTGACTTTAAGTTCCTCAATAAAGGTTTTGAAAAACTAAAAAAAAAAAAAAAAAAACTATGCAGCTTCTCGTGTCCCGAACCAGACGTTCTCTAGGTGCTGACATGCATTGCAAGTATGATGCCTCAGCGTCCTCTTCTACTCCGCTGTTGTGGCCATCTTTACCGATCCCCATTAGTTACAGGGATTAGGATTTCACACACCTGTAGTACTGATGACAGGCCTCTTTCTCACGGACAACCAGGACAACCCCCCCGTGCACCATTCCTTCTTGTTTTTTTGTTTCCCGCAGTTGCGGTCAAATTATCTGCCATGTTTTTTGAGCAGCCGAACTAGGACACTCCTCCAGGTGCCTTGCTCAAAATGTTTCCCTCTACATCTTGATTTTCTGGCATTTAACAGTCTTGCCACCCCCACACACCTTGATAGTCATACCATTACTACGCAAGCGTTAGTATGCATGCGATGTAACAATGCGTCGCCTTTAGTACGCGTGCTGTTACATTACATGTGTTGTACAATGCATGTGTAGGGGGCGAGCGCCGCTTTGGAGAACGTCACGGCAGCCATTTGCTCCGAGGGTCTGCTGCTGGTGCTTTTCCGGGTCTGCTGCTGCTTTTCCGTGTGCAGGCGAGGACCTAGGAAGCCCACGACAGAGAAAGCCGGAGGAAACAGGAAGGGGGAGGAGATTGGAATCATGCGTGGTAAGAGGTAAGTGGGGCTGTGTAGGATCGTGTAGGGGCTCTGTAGGGTCATGCAGGGTTGTGTACTTGTGTACGGTTGTGTAAGCTTGTGTTTGTGTAGAGTAGTGTAGGGGTCGTGCAGGGTACTGTACCTTTGTTGTCTGGTGTAGAGTAGTGTCGGGGGTCGTGCAGGGTAGTGTTTGGGAGTTGGGACAGGACTGGAGCTAGGGGTAGGGTCGTGCTGGGGTAGTTTTGTAGGGTTTAGGGTAGTGTTCTGATGTTAGTGTAGGGTAGGGTACTGTTTTAGGGTGGTGTTGTGCAGGGTAGTGTTTGGGAGTAGGGACAGGACCGGAGCTAGGGGCAGGGTCATGCTGGGGGTAGTGTTGTAGGGTTTAGGGTAGTTTTGTGGTGTTAGTGTAATTAAGGTAGTGTTTTAGGGTTTAGGGTAGTGTCGGGGTGCCGTGCAGGGTAGTGTTTGGGAGTTGGGACAGGACTGGGGCTAGGGGCAGGGTCGTGCTGGGGTAGTGTTTTAAGGTTTATAGTGGTGTTGTGGTGTTAGTGTAGTGTAAGGTAGTGTTTTAGGGTTTAGGGTGGTGTCGGGGTGCCATGCAGGGTAGTTTTTGGGAGTAGGGAAAGGACTGGGGATAGGGGTAATGTTGTGCAGGGGGTAGGGTTCAGCTTAGTGTTGTGGTTTTAGTGCAGTGTAGGGTAGTGTGTTACGTTTTGGGTAGTGTCAGGGGTCGTGCAGGGAATAGTGATTTATGGTTTAGGGTAATGTAGTGGTGTTTCAGTAGTGTAGGGTAGTGCAGTGTTTGAGTGTTTTGGTAGTGTTTTAGAGTTTTAGATGTGTAGGCTAGTGTATTTCTATCTCTTGTTTATTCTAGTGTTGTGTTTTAAACATTTAAAAAAGGGGGTTACATGTCTGTTTTTAATATGTCACATTATTCCCCATACCTAGGCAAGTTTTTACTTCGCATACATTACCACTTTCAATTGAATGGTATGCGAACTAAAAACTTGCTAAGTAATAACCGCGTAGTAATGACATGCGAAGTAATGGCATGCAAAATAACGTCTCATATTCGTTGCTAAGCTTCCCAGCCTTTACCTCCTCTCATCCACAGCCTGTGCAGCCTCTCTGCCACTCTGGCACAGGTCCCTGCCGGCTTGTTGCTCTGCCTACTGCTATGGCTCACAAGGTTGTTTCTTTTCTCCAGTTTGCGATATCAATACCAATAATGACTTTGTATTATGCACACTCATGAACAATATCATTCTATTTTGTTTTAATCAACTGTTGGATTTTGTGTATGATCTTATGACTGTGATTTACAGCCATACGTGCCCCCTCCTTTCAATCACTTTAGGTTTAATGGAACCCTCCTCGAGTGCGCTGAGGGTGAGTTACCACTAGCTTCCCGCAAATGACGGGTAAGCTCTGACCTTCTGCCATGATTTCTTATTATTGTTTGCACATAGCCATTGGGTCTAAACTATAAGAGTATATTGTTGTGGCACGTTTATTAAGGAGTGTAATTGTGTTGCATGTTGTACACATCAATAAAACACAATGTTTTATTTATAGGAACACCGCTGAACTCCAGCTAATCACAACTGACGTCCATTCCGCCAGCCGTTGCATCCTTTCAACACCAACCAGAGTCTGGTCTGGTGTCACTTTTTCTCACTGTATTCATTAGGTCCTGAAGAAAGCCACAGCACCTCTATGGAGGGCAAAATGGCTGAATCATGTCGACCCTTTGATCACACACAACCATGCTGGGTTGAATTCTCTGGGCATGGTGGTATAATTGGTTTTAACCCCTGGGTGAATCAAGAGAATTGTCTATCAACACACCAGGGAGTTAGTTTTATCCTCACTAACACTTTCCTTCTTACACTCTCTCTCAACACCCTGGCTCATCACAGGTTTTAGTAAACCTCCTGTTACTTACAATCAAAGCATCCCTGAGCTCCCCCTTTCAGTGAGGGGGTGTAGCCCGCCCTACGACCAGGTTTGCAGTGCGAGGAGGTTCCCATGATGAAGCATGTCACCCACGGGTGAGTGAGGGAATTCGTCCTATAAAAAGGAATACCCCCCACACTCCTTCCACTTGTGTTTTCATTTTTCTTGACCCAGTGTGGCCTCTGTGTGATATTTCTATTATTACTAGTGCACTCTCATTACACGTCATTAGCATCTCTCATGTGAGAATTTTCACACCAACAGTATTTTGTGTTTTTTGGCAAATAACACTCCACCAGGGTTTACAACATAAAAATCGTGTTCCCAAAAACCCTAGAATTGCAACTTAGTGATAATGGAAAAAAAAACACTTACCTCTTCTGCTGGCTGCATCCCTCCTCTGCTTTTCTGGCTGTCCCAGACCCAGAAGGCACCCAGGCTCCCCATAGCCAATCACAACGCTGCAATGCAGGATCCGAGCTCAAATGGGGACTGGGGACCTGGGCATGTTCCCCACTAGGCTGTGTAATGCAACCTTGTGAGGAACATGCAAAGTGTGCATGGCTGTTTGGTGGGGCCGTGACAGCGGCCAAGCAGACATGTGCACTTGGAGTGTGCAAACCACTCCTCCCCCTGTGCCTCCAGCCCCGGCCCGCCTTAACCCTGCCCCTAACATGCGAAAATTAAAAAAAAATGATAATAACTATGTTATCATTTCATTTTTCCTGCTCAAAGAGGAGTGGGGCGATGCTCCTCCGCCTTAGCGGAGGAGCCGCCTCTGAATTACTTCGGAATTGCTCGTCCAGTAAGACAGCATGAACTGGACCAAGATCAAACGATGAAAACCTAGGCGCCGAAACTTTAAAATGCAAGAACTCCTGAATGCCCTAAACGGCTGACTCCTTCCAAAATGTTAGTCTATAAAGCCTCCTGAACAAGGCATAAAAGCTTCAATCTAAGAAAAATTGAGCCATCAATCAAGCGTCGGGGCTGGCATGGAAATCCTGACCTATAAATAAAGAACAGACAGCGCAGAACGGTTTATTTACAGGAGTCTGTCTCTGCTCCATTCCCTCGTTCTATTCCAGCGGTAAATCCACCCACCTGCCAGTGACCCAGGGTCAGCTCTGTGAGATGCAGCCAGGGCTTTTTATAGGCCTCTTCCAGGGCCTGCTGACAGCAGCTATCTCTGGAAACCAATCCCAGGAAAGAGCTAATATAAAGATTAATGCGTGATATCCAGCGCCTGCTGACACGCTCTTGTGACTTTGTAGCGCTGTAAGTAGCAGGCCAATTGAACAGGACTCAGTTTATCAACAGCAACAGAATGGCAATCTGAGAAAAGTCTTGACAACATGTGAATTGGTGAACTGTGGGTCACACACAGTTTTCTGCAACAGGTGTTGTATTACTTAAACTGCTCTGGTAATACTAAATTGCAACATGGTACCATTTACAACGTAATATAGGGTGACTAGATCTCGAGAACCAAAAACTGGGACTTTGTGCCAAAATAGAAGACGGGCTACAATTTTACATCAATGGAGCAGAGCAGATTGACAACTCAAATCAACATATGAACACAGAAGAGGCACTAAGAAAATAAAATGTAATTTCTAAAACAAGCCTCATACCTGTTCATTAAATTCCTTACTTACAACAGCTGCTAACCAGCACAGCTTAAGAACACCTATAATGTGCCTCTCCCTGTTTTCAGTTGACCCCCATTAAAAACTGGGACATGAGTCAAAATTGCTGAAATCTGCTAGGACAGCTGATGAAAAACCGGGACTGACCTGGCAAATTCTGGGCACCTGGCCACCCTAAATGTAAATAAATACCATACGGCTGTAGTTATTTGCTTTTGTTAAGAGGTAGATGACACAACAAATTAACAGGGAGAGCCGAGCCCTTGGCTCAGATCTTAAAGCCCCTGCACGAGCCAGCCCTGAAAATGTATGCTCTCCAAATCATACTGCAGGCATCACGTAAAATGTGATAAATTATTTTCAAAATTCAAAAAGTGCATGTATTTAACAAGTGAAAGCTTTACCATTACTAAGGCACTTTATAGCACGGCACTGAGAAGTACTTATTAAAAGTGATAGTTTTGTACAACTGGTAGTCTGAACTCACATATTTAAAAGTGCTTTCATGTGTGATAATGTAGAAAAAAGAGTTTTAGTGAATTAGAGAATTTGCTTAAGAAGTTAGGATCACACAATTTAAGCAGGTAAGCCGTGATTTATCAAGGTTTTCTGGTTTCACTTTGTATAAATGATCCAAGAAATGGATCCCTATTTGTCTTTCCTTATGTTAAGTCTTCGTTTTTACCTCAGTTCATTTTCTGCACTTTTTAAAGACAGCACAAACTCCACTCGAACGCTGAGCGCTTTACATGAGCACCATTTGCATTACCCAAGCTCATGAGCACCAGTAACATACCCAAGCTTGCATGCATTGTTTACAAGCATGGGGAAATTAAGTGAAGTGCCTAGAATCACAGGATGCTGAGCCGACCGAGACTCAAACTTGGTTCCCTAGTTCCATACTCGGCAGCTTTAACAGTAATGCCACATCCTGGGCAGAGGGGGGGGACAAGCAGCATTAAAGCTCGGCTCTTTATTGGCTCGAGGTTTCTAGAGGACCTCGAGCAAGCCAGGGCCAGGCTTCAGGCTCTAGCGTGGCTCGAGCTTTCAGTGGCTTTCCCACCTCTACTTTTGTCAATGCTGTTTTGTAGCAATCAATCAATCAATCATTGTACTTATAGAGTGCGCTATTTACCCGTTAGGGTCTCAAGGCGCTGAGGGGGGGTGCCTCTACTGCACGAAGAGGCAGGTCTTGAGGAGTCTTGTGAAGGTGATCAGGTCTTGGGTCTGCCGTAGGTGGGTAGGGAGGGTGTTCCAGGTTTTGGCGGCGAGGAAGGAGAAGGATCTGCCACCAGAGGTCGTTCATTGGATGCGGGGGACAGCGGCTAGGGCGAGGGTGGCTGAGCGGAGCTGGCAGGTGGGGGTGTAGAAGCTGAGTCTGCTGTTAAGGTAGGCTGGTCCTGTGTTGTGGAGTGCTTTGTGTGCGTGGGTGAGTAGCTTGAAGGTGATCCTCTTGTTGACGGGGAGCCAGTGTAGGTCTCTCATGTGGGGGGTTGTCGTGACCTGACAGTGTGGGCGACGGACAGTAGGGCGTTAGGACCCTGTGGGTCCTCAGGCGGAGTGACCAGGACACCGGACACGAGATCCGGTGACGACACAGGAAAGGGGACAGACAATGACCAGGACAGGGACGAGTAAGGACGTGCTGACGGGACGCTGTACAATATGAGAATAAAGGAAATACCCGACTAACCTGTGTCCAGTGTTTTGGTGTGCAGCCCAGCCAACAGCATGAACACGACAACTGGCGACGAGGGTCAAGAGATGGATCGACGCGTGTCCACCGAGGCCCCATCGGAAATCAAGGAGCACCCTTGGATGCGCAAATAGGCATGAACACGACAGGGGTGATGTGGCTGCGGCGAGGGACGTTAAGGGTCAGTCGGGCGGAGGCGTTTTGGATGTGTTGCAGTCGTTGCAGGTGTTTGGCCGGGATTCCTGTGTAGAGTGTGTTGCTGTAGTCCAACCTGCTGCTGACGAGGGCCTGTGTCACTGTTCTTCTTGTTTCGGTGGGGATCCACTTGTAGATCCTGCGGAGCATGCGGAGGTTGTTGTATCAGGAGGAGGAGACAGCGTTGATCTGCTTCGAAATGGAGAGAGAGGAGTCGAGGATGATTCCTAGGTTGCGTGCGTGGTCGGTGGGTGTCGGTGCTGTTCCCAGCGTGTTCGGCCACCATGAGTCATCCAAGGCAGAGGGGGTGGATCCGAGTATAAGGATCTCTGTCTTGTCCGAGTTCAGCCTCAGTCGGCTGCCTCTCATCCATTCGGCGACGGCCTTCATTCCCTCGTGGAGGTTGGTTTTGGCGGTCCTCGGGTCTTTGGTGAGGGAGAGGATGAGCTGGGTGTCATCATCGAAAGAGATGATGTTGAGGTCGTGCTGGCGGGCGACGTGAGTGAGGGGGGCCATATAGATGTTGAACAACGTTGGGCTGAGGGATGATCCCTGGGGTATCCCGCAGATGATGTCGGTGGCTTCGGAGCGAAAGGGGGGAGGCAGACGCTCTGGGTTCTGCCGGAGAGGAAGGATGTGGTCCAGTCCAGGGCCTTATCTTGAATTTCGGCTTCCTGGAGGCGTGTCTTTAGTGTGCGGTGGCAGACCGTGTCGAAGGTGGCTGACAGGTCCAGGAGGATGAAGGCTGATGTTTTGCCGTTGTCTAGTTGGATCCTGAAGTTGTGTGTGGCGGCGATGAGGGCTGTCTCGGTGCTGTGGTTTCTTCGGAATCAGGACTGGGATCAGTCTAGGATGTTGTTGTCCTCGTAGTAGCGGGTCATTTGCGTATTGACGATTTTCTCGATAACCTTCGCCGGGAACGGGAGCCGGGAGGTGGGCCGGAAATTCTTGAGGTCCTTGGGGTCCGCCTTGGGCTTCTTGAGAAGGGCATTGATTTTGGTGTGCTTCCAGCTTTCCGGGAATGTAGCTGTCTCGAAGGAGATGTTGATTACTTTCCGTAGTTGGGGTGCATTGGCTGCGTCTGCTTTGTTGTATATGTGGTGTGGGCAGGGGTCTGACGGTGATCCTGAGTGGATGGAGTTTATGATCTTGCGTGTTTCGTAGTTGTTGACGTTGGTCCAGAAGGTCAGGCAGTTGTTGCGGGTGGTGTTCGTAGGAGTGGTGGAGTCTGACATTGTCGGGGTGGTCATGGTGGTGATGAAGCTGTTGTGGATGTCAGCGATCTTGTGGTGGAAGAAGGTGGCCAGCGAGTCGCACAGTTCTTGTGAGGGCGGGATGTCGTTGGCTTTGGCGCTGGGGTTGGAGAGTTCCTTCACGAAAGAGCTCTTTGCTGTCGTGTGCATTGTTGTCCACAATCTCTTGGCTAATCTGATGAGATGGTGATGTCTGCGAGTGGCGTCCTTGTCGGCTGCGTGGCTGTTCGGTGTTCGTTCGTGGAGCCATTTTTACTCCAATTTCCGGCATGCTCGTTTGGAGGTTTGGAGCTCTTCGGTGAACCAGGTGGCTTTCTTGCTGATGCGGCTGTTGGAGGGTTTCTTGAGTGGGACGAGGGTGTTGGCGCAGTTGTTGATCCACTGTCTGAGCAACACAAATAAATGTGTAGTTTTTTCAACATAGACCAAATACGAACAATGATTTTGAAGACACAAAAAACACTGGTCGTCACAAATAACAAGCAACTGGCAATTAGTATCACCTCACCAATGCGGCCCCCGGGGGAAGTAGGGTCGGCAGACCAGTCTTCCCCCGGGGTTTTCGTGCGAGATCAGGACAGGGTTGTAGTTAGGTCTAGAGGGTTGGTCTAGGGGTGTTGTTAAGTGTTAGGGTATAAAGAGGGCAGGGGAGGAGTTTCAGCCTCTTCCTGCCCTCAGCACCATTAGGGTAGGGTCGCAATGTTAGTTGATCCACCCTCCCACCCTACAAGTAACAGGAGTGGGGAACGGGCTAAGGACCCAGAATAGCCTGCCAGTTTTAGGAAGGGTTGAAGTTGGGAGTAGGGCTGTGCGACTGTGGAGGGGTGGGCAGTCTATGATGGGCATGCTCACCCCCCTGGGGAGGGGGTTACAGGTGCATGATGGAGGTGTGGGATGCAAGAGTGCGATGGCTGGAGATGCTGGAGGAGGTTGAAAGAGAAATGTGGAAGGAATGGAGGAAGGGAGGAGATCGCTGAGTGAAGCGGGAGAGAGTAACTGGAGTATGGGAATGGATGATGGATGAAAGACATGACGTGGGGGATTGTTGATAAGTTATTGATGTTTTTGGTTAATTGCTGTTGTCAACCCTGTCCTAAATAAATGGCCTTTTACGCTAACGCTCAGCGTTGGAGTGGTTATTGCGCGATGCTACAGGCTTTTAAAATGTGACACTGACAAACGTGGCAACCATCCACGCTAAAAGTATAGAAAACATTTCTATACTTTCAAGGTGGCCACTCTCATCACGCAACCTGACAGCCATTTTGAAAGTGTAGAAAATAATGTAGAGTGCCGAAAGTTGAGCTGACGGGGTCCCATTGCTGAAGATGTGTAGATATCTTGCCGAAATGTTCTGTAAATCAAGGTCACCAGAAATCTAGAGGAATTCAAGACCGTGATGTTTGAATGATTGATGTTTTGCTCATTGCTCTTTTACATTTTTTTCTGTATATCTTGAAAAAGAGACAAAAATAATATTCAGGCAGTTGCCCTTCCAGACTGCAGGATAATTTCTAATATTGCTGAGTCACCCAGATATATCTTTTCGCTACTACTGTCTTCGGCAAGCCAAGCAAGCATCACAACCCAGCACAGTTAACAATGAGGATGTCCAAGTCAATCCTCCACCTGAAGGGTCCCTTCATCACCTGTATTTCTCAGCGGGATACTCTTAGGAGCAGCTGGGTGCCTTATAAGACCCTTTCATGTATTCATTAATTCATGTTTATTTTAACATCTACAAAGAGGACTTAAGTATTCGGGTAAAAGAGGTATGGATAGGAAGAAACAGCGTTACGCTTTTCCAGTTTGGCTGATGGAAAACATGGACGATGATGGCACAGTGAATATGACCGGTATGATCAAAATCATTAATTCCTCACATTGGGAAGAGAGAGAGCAATCAGTGAAGGAAAATACGACAAAGGGATAAAATCATAGGTATCTCAGGAATAGATTCTGGGTCTACCAGGCACAAAGTGCAGGCAGACTGTAACTAGAAGCCAGTGTTCCTGGAGTCTCTCTGTCGAGAGCCGAAGTACGAGGGAATGACGCTGCACTACTAGTAAGTAGGATGCCTGGGAGTAGAAAGTCAAATCGAACAAACCCAGGAAACCAGCAAGTCATAGGATCCAAAAGGTATGGAGAACCCAGAAGAGGGAAAAACAACAGAGGTAAGTGAATGAATATGTCAAGCAGAAACTGAGACATATGCGGAGTAGTCATAAACAGCTACTGTTGGCAGACAGCTTTCTTCTGCACATGGCATGAGTTTAAACTATCTCTGACTCTGCTGACCCAGGAGTCCCTATGCTAGGGCAGGTCCTAGAGTAGAAGGCCTGCGTAGGGTTTGGAAGGATGCAGGACACTGGCGCTCTAGCAGTCACACAAATAGTTAGGGAGTAGTAGGTTTATACAGATTTAGACGGTGCAGCTAGTATAGAGGAATACCCTAAACCTCTTAAAGAGCCAAAGATGAGAAACCTTGGCACCAGAGAAACATATAGCAGGTACTAGGCACACGTTCAAGAGATAAACAGTATTTATACTGAGAGATTTACATAAAATTAGGTTGACACTGGTGGTGTAATAAACATGTTGTTTATGTGGATATATACTTCAGAACATACAACGCCAGCTGACACGTGTTTCGTCAACAGGGGGATACCCATGACTCTTCAGAGCTGTGGATTTATATCATGACATTGAAAACATTACAAAACAATGTATACAATATAACAAAAAAATGGTCAAGATTCACTGGTAAGTGCAGTGTCCCCATAGAAAGGACATGTGAAAAGCAGACACCTCAATAACACGTGGATGACCCAAAACAAAGAGTTAAACCAAAAGGTGGTGGTGGAATGAGGGGCTTGAAAGTCAAACAAGGCACCCCAATGATAATTCAGCCTATGCAGAAAAAGTCTGGGAAGTGTAGTTCAAACTTTCGACATTATCTCGACAGTATAATAACAAGGTCCATGCATGTTTCGGACAGATAGGACAGCTCACTAATGGCCTCTCGATTAGGAAAAAAACTCTGGCAAATGGTAAAGGCAACACCTAAAGACAGGTAATTAATAGCATAGTAGTCTACTAGCTGTGTCGCAAACATTTAGAGTAACGATGGACAAACACAAGAATAATGAAAATCGTAATGTGGCAATAATAGTTGGTGTGGACCGTCGTTCATTTTGGGAAAATAATTTCAGGCGTTAAACATGTGAACATTAAGCCATAACACGGCGATCATAATCCTAGTAAGCTATCATGTTACTTGGAAACATAAACTAAGTACATAAATTCAACATGACTGGCTTAAAACATGATCCTGTACAAGAGCAAAAAGGCGTGAGTGACCACAAACAGGACATAGTGAGTGCCTATGCGTGATTGACTAAAGATAGAAAGGACGTGGTAAAGATAGCAACCTAAAAAGAGGAAAGTTTTACCTGAACAGGCGTGATGAGTAGATATGCGAGTAAACATAAGCGGAGGGGTCGGAGAGCCAAAGTAAGGGAATGTCAGGCAAAGACAAATCGGTGAGGAAATAAATGTGGAAAAACAGCGCCTTAAAGGAACTCACCTAACTACCGGTGATAATTCCAACCCGGTCGACGGGTATTGAAAGGGCCGTAGGTAAGGTACGGATGGATAAAGGCAAAAACACAGGCGGGTAAGTCTGTGTGGCCAAGACCTGTAAAGTCAACCGGAAAAGAAAGCATCAGCGTACGGCGTACGATGTACTCGAACCGTAATGGGGAAAGCAGCACAAGGTGTAGGGGTCGTGTTACCTTATGGTGTCCGGTCTCAGTAGTGCTTGTTTCGTCTTAATAAGTCGGAGGCAGAGTGGGTGCTGGCCTCGTGTTTTTAAAGCCAACGTGTCTGAGACATATGTGTGTTGGGAGTAAAACTGGAAGTAGGGAATCAAGTGTGGCGGTACAGCTAGATTGCTAACATACATTCAGTACTGTAGGTGAGTGGAAGTGGATTGCACTACATGATGCCCGAGTAGTGTTGAAAGAAGTGAATATGGCACTACCAAGTGACATGCAGGATGGAGGCGTACCTAGGGAGTGGCACAGGATCACGTTTGAAGAAAATGAAAATTACCTAGAATGCAGGATAACATAAAAACATCGCTAGCGATAAAAAATGTGGTTTTAAAATAGGAAAAAAGTAATGTTAACAGTTGCGTGAGTCTATTGCAAAGCATGTATAGTTCTCATTGACAATACATTGTGAGCAAAAAGTTACAAAAACAAGCACTTAAAATATAAAGTTTCAGACAGAAGAAAAAGGTACATAACCTCCAATGTGGGTATACACTAATAGGCCACGGGTAAGTGGGAAGACAATTACATCTCATTCACCTCAACCTAACAGGATACCATACCGGTGGTGATGACAAACTCAAGTGTCCAGAAAATATTGGAGCTCATGGTGAATGTTCTGGCCATATTTGACAGTATGTAAACGTATGATCCAGGTCACCTTAAGGCGCCTGAGTTTGAGTTCACGATTGCCTCTCCTCACATTGGGTTTGGCAATGTCAATTCCATAGATTTCAAATCTTTGGTGTGTGCCCTGGCTGGGGCATGTAGCCATATGTAGAGCCATGGGGTAGCGGGGATCATGTTGGTGCATGGCTCTTGCATGTTCGCTAATGCGATCTTTCAGCGCCTTGATTGTACTGCCCACAGATTGGCTATGACATGTGCATTCCAAAACGTGTACAACAAATTTCGTGTTGCAGTTGATGTTTACATTGATCTCGTATTTTTGTTTATGGTGACTGGTAAATGATTTGGCACCGTTCCTTGCCCATTTCCACACGCCACAGCAACCACATTTGTGGAACGCCTTGGTATGCGGGGTCAGCCAGGTTGTGGTGTTGGTAGAGGTTGGCATATTGGGGCTCAGTCTGGTACGTAGAGTTTTACCACGTCTATAGGTAATAAGTGATCTGGAGCTGATGTTGGGGCACAGAGTTTTGTCTGCTAGTAGGATGTGCTAATGCTTGTTGATGCTTTTTCTGACTACTACGCTGAGATTATTGTAGTCAATAATCAGTCTGGTTTGAGGAGTATGAGAGACCGGTTGGTTAATGGGTTGTAGTGTGCTTTTACGGTCAAGTATACTGATTCTTTTGACCGCTTTGTTGATAACTCTGCGGTTGGAGCCAAGTTTGAGAAACCTGTCCCTCATATCGATGACACATTTGTCGAATTCAGTGTTGTCACTGCAGTTCCTGCGTGCTCTGACTAGTTCCCTATAGGGAATTGTATCAATTTGATGCTTAGGATGAGAACTGTCAGCTCGTAGTATGGCGTTACATGATGTCTCTTTGCGAAACGGCCTGCTCTGAAGGGTATTGTTGATGACATATAGTTCTATATCTAGGAAGGTTAGCTTATGTGACTGTAGTTACAGGTGAACTTCATATCCATGTCATTGGTGTTAAGGTGATTACAGAAGGCTTCTAATTCCAATTGCTCAGCTCGTCATCAGCACCCGAGAACCCTGGCTCATGACGTGCTGAGCTCCTCATGAGCACCGGGGCGCTGTGTGCGTCCACCCTCCATCCAGCACAGCAGGGGAATCGGGCCAGCAGGGAAGGGGTTATGAACAATCCCACTGACTCCAATACCCACCTCATAAACAATCAACTGGAAGAATGGCACACCGCAGGCATACTTAATGACGAAGAAGCACTCTATCAGAAAATTGACAGACCCACTGCAACATGGCTATACACACTGCCCAAAAACCCACAAACCATCTCCCTTCCCCCCCTAGTAGACCCATCGTATCAGGTATAGGCAGACCGACCGAAAGAACGGCTGAATATGTAGACCTCTTACTCAATCCTTTAGTTAAAAACCTTCCATCATTCATTCAAGACACGAAACATATCCTGAGCATTCTTAATGACATCCAATGGCAACCTGGGATGATGATGGCAACATTAGACGTTGTGTCGCTTTATACCTCGATAAATCCTGACAGAGGCCTAGAGGCCGTGCCCAAATGTCTCGAAACAAGACCTGCACCTTTGTGGCAACACACTTATATGATGATCACCATGATGAACACAAGCCTGAAAAACAACTATTTCATGTATGACCAGAAATGGTACAAACAAACTAAGGGTGTGGCCATGGGCTCAGGGTTTTCCCCTTCATGTGCTAACCTGTACATGGGCGCACTTGAAGCCACATGGATCTGGGCCACACGAGGAGCTCTCTGGGTGGACTCAATAGTCTACTGGGGTCGTTATATGGACGACTGCCTACTCCTCTGGTCCGGGTCACAATTAGAATTAGAAGCCTTCTGTAATCACCTTAACACCAATGACATGGATATGAAGTTCACCTGTAACTACAGTACACATAATATCACCTTCCTAGATCTAGAACTATATGTCATCAACAATACCCTTCAGAGCAGGCTGTTTCGCAAAGAGACACCATGTAACGCTATACTACGAGCTGACAGTTCTCATCCTAAGCATCAAATTGATACAATCCCTACGGGGAACTAGTCAGAGCATGCAGGAACTGCAGTGACAACACTGAATTTGACAAATGTGTCACCGATATAAGAGACAGGTTTCACAAACTTGGCTACAACCGCAGAGTTATCAACAAAGTTGTCAAAAGAATCAGTATACTTGACCGGTAAACCACACTGCAACCCAATAACCAACTGGTCTCCAATACTCCTCAAACCAGACTGATTATTGACTACAATGATCTCAGCCCAGTAGTCAGAAAATGCATCAACAAGCATTAGAACATCCTACTAGCAGACAAAACTCTGTGCCCCAACATCAGCTCCAGACCACTTATTACCTATAGACGTGGTAAAACTCAACGGGCCCGATTCACAGAATGAACTTACTACTTTTGGCATTCACAGAATGCACTTACTACTTTTGGTATTCACCGAATGAACTTACTCATTTCGGTATTCACAGAAGTTAGGACTACTAACTTTAGGACTCCTAAATGCCTTCTGTGAATACCGAAAGTCTTAAAATTTGTATTTTTCTCAATTTAGTAGTAGTAAAGGTAGGACTACTAACTTTAGGACGCCTAAATGCCTTCTGTGAATACCAAAAGTCTTAAAATTACGATTTTTCTCAATTTAGTAGTAGTAAAGTTAGGACTACTAACTTTAGGATGCCTAAATGTCTTCTGTGAATACTGAAAGTCTTAAAATTACGATTTTTCTTAATTTAGTAGTTGGACGGACGCGTTGGCCTTAAAAACACGAGGCCAGCACCCACTCTGCCTCCGACTTATTAAGACGAGACAAGCACCACCGAGACAGGACACCATAAGGTAACACGACCCCTACACCTTGTGCTGCTTTCCCCATTACGGTTTGAGTACTTCGTACGCCGTATGCTGATGCTTTCTTTTCCGGTTGACTTTACAGGTCTTGGCCACACAGACTTACCCGCCTGTGTTTTTGCCTTTATCCATACGTACCTTACATACGGCCCTTTCAATACCCATCGACCGGGTTGGAACTATCACCGGTAATTAGGTGAGTTCCTTTAGGGCGCTGTTTTTCCATATTTGTTTTCATATTTATTTGCTCACCGATTTGTCTTTGCCTGACATACCCTTACTTTGGCTCCCCGCCCCCTCCGCTTATGTTTCCTCGCAGGTATACTCATCCCGCCTGTTCAGGTAAAACTTAACTATTTTTAGGTTGTTATCTTTACCGCGTCCTTTCTATCTTTAGTCAATCACGCATAGGCACTCACTACGTTCTGTTTGTGGTCACTCACGCCTTTTTGCTCTTGTACCGGATCATGTTTTAAGCCAGTCATGTTGAATTTATGTACTTAGTTTATGTTTCCATGTAACATGATAGCTTACTAGGATTACGATCGCCGTGTTATGGCTTAATTTTCACTTGTTTAACGCCCGCAATTATTTGCCCAAAATGAATGATGGTCCACACCAACTATTATTGCCACATTACAATTTTCATTATTCTTGTGTTTGTGCATCGTTACTCTAAATGTTTGCGACACAGCTAGTAGACTACTATGCTATTAATTACCTGTCTTTAGGTTTTTCCTTTACCATTTTCCAGAGTTTTTTTCCTAATCAAGAGGCCATTATTGAGCTCTCTTATCTGTCCAAAACATGCATGGACCTTGTTATTATACTGTTGAGATGATGTCGAAAGTTTGAACTACACTTCCCAGACTTTTTCTGTATAGGCTGAATTATCATGAGGGTGCCTTGTTTGACTTTCAAGCCCGTCCTTCCACCACCACCTTTTGGTTTAACTCTTTGTTTTGTGTCATCCATGTGTTATTGAGGTGTCTGTTTTTCACATGTCCTTTCTATGTAACACTGCACTTACCAGTGAATCTTGACCATTGTTTTGTTCTATTGTATATATTGTTTCTAATGTCATTATATAAATCCACAGCCCTGAAGAGTCACAGGTATCCCCCTGTTGACGAAACACGTGTTGGCTGGCATTGTATGTTCTGAAGTATATATCCACATCAACAACGTGTTTATTACACCACCGGTGTTGACTTAATTTTATGTAAATCTCTCAGTATCAATACTGTTTATCTCTTGAAAACTTAAGAGTTTGGCTGGACCAAAACCTTACTTTCAATCATCATGCCAAAAATCTCTCAGCGTGCTGCTTCGGTATCACAAGGTGTTTAAAGAAAGTTCTGTGGTTCCTTCCTTTCTCTGCCCAAAAAACTGTAGTGCAGGCCATGGTCACATCTTGCCTGGACTACAGAAATGCACTTTATTTTGGTCTATCTAAGGTGCTTTTACGACGCCTACAGATGATACAGAATTCTGCAGCCTGTCTCTTACTAAACACCCCCAGGCACCTTTCCATCACTACAGGTCTTAGAGATCTGAATTGGCTGCCAGGTAGCACAAAGATCCCACTTAATGCCCTGTACCTACAGTGCTTTCATGAATACTGCCCCACCCTACCATCACATTCTGATCATAACAAGTATTCCTTCAAGAACCCATCATTCTTCTGACTCTTTACTGGGTTTGGTGCTTCAAATTTGTAAAGCAAGACAAGGAGGGCGCTCGTTTAGCTACCTAACCCCCAAACTATGGAACTCTTCACCTGTCTCTTCACCTGCCAAAGAACCCTTCCAAAGCTATTTTTAGAAAACATCTGAAAACCTTGCTTTTCTAACCTCTCACCCACCACGGGTTAGGTATTCCTTGAGGCAGAATCCTAGTGCTGGGATGCTTTGTTCGAAGCAGCCATGCACGTTGTAAGTCAAATGAACATAAGCGCTGGACCCAAGTATCAATGGGATCTCACCAAAATGCAAGAAATGTACACAAATTATGACTGATTGCGGATTACAGATATGGCACAATTTGTTGAGAAAGAAAGCCTGCTAACAGCTACATAAATAGTCAAACTATAGTTAAATAATCTTTAAGTATCATGAGCTATCTAAGAAGATCATCACTGACCAAGAGTTTCAGCTTATTTACAATTTATGGTCATCCAACCAAAAAAGACAAATATCAACCTAAAGAATCCCGCTATTGCTATGCCTATAATAAACCCTAAGCTTGGTCTGCACATGTGACTCATATTACCAGGTACCCACCTTAAGAAAGAGCATTTATTCCTTCATAATTTCTTTGCCAACTGATTTTTTGACTGACCTTACTTTCTGACACTTCACTTTAATTCCCCCCTGGATCCCACTCAAACTATACTGGCGATTTCTTATGGCTTTGTAATCTACACGATATAACCAAAGGGGGGAGAGAGAGAGAGTCAGTGGATTCGGTCTCCCTTGGTAATGCGAACAAACAAAATGGAATCCACTCTGGGAGTGGTGGTGGTCCCTAAAGTGATGGTTAACACACAGTGTTGTTTAAATGCCCCTCACACACCAACAGGCCCCTTGGTGTCATGCTTCATCATCGGGGCCTTCGCACCCCTCTACGGGATGCGGCGTGCTACGACTCACGGCTACGCAGGAGCACTAAGTAGTGAACTATGTGAGGGGGTGTGCTTTCTAAGTGAGTGAAGTGAGGTGAAAAAGTGAGAAAATTAAAAAATACCTGGCACGTAGGAAAAAATAATTTATTACGTCCTCGGCTGGTATTGTTAAAAATGTGCAAAGTGGGGTTGTAGGTATACGAATTAAGGTATTACAACCAAGGTGCCAACATGATTCGGAGCGCAGGGGCTCCTTCTTCAGGACAAGGATAAGCACGTATCCTCACCTTACTCACATGAGAAATGTCAAAGTGTTTAAAAAGAATTACAAAAATGTGTAATGTACTTAACAATGTTATAAGTCAGTTCAGTTGCGCCCAATAGGCATTGATGAGAACCTGTGGAGAAAGCATAAAAACACAATAGTTTAAAGACTAAGAAAAGAATGATTTTCCTAGTACACACGGTTATATAATAGAACCCAAAAATGAGGTTCAAAAACCTGTAAGAAAAACATTCAAAAAGCGAAAGTTTAAAAAGGACAATACACAGATATACACAAACATACAGTCACAATGTCGAAACTCTCCCTGATTCAATGGAAAGAGAACCTAGGGAAAGGATGACAAGATCAGGGCTTACTTCTTGGTCTCAGTCCGATAACCTCATGAGCCTATGCGTAGTATTGGGGGGATCCTTCCACAATGCTCAGTAAAGCAACCTAAAAGGTGTTAAAAAGTATGACTCAGTTGTCTTTATGAGCACCAGCCAGTGTAAAGCACGCAGATAGTACTAGTAGTTTCGGCTGTTACTCACGGTTACTGCATAGCTATTTGCCTGCCTTCCCCTCAACGCTGCTCCGATGAAGTGAGCGGTTGTGGGTGGCGGTGTGTTATTTATACTCATCTGTTTGCCAATTAGTGGGTAATACTGGCTATTGGAATCAGGAAACCTGACCATTTAAGGAGTTTTTTGCCTCGAGATCCGGAGTTGCGCGACCAGTTCAGTGTCAGCCTTCCAGTTTCCACAATACCAATTTGTCCCTCCGCAAATGGGACCAATGTATCCCCAGTGGGTTCCGGAACAAACCAATGCACCCCAAAATGCCCAGCCTTTTTTATCCTGGGGCCAGGGATCCCGCAGAGGGAGGAACAAGAAAGGCAACAACGTCAGATGGCAACCAACAGAGGAAACAGACCCGAGGGTCCTGACAAGGAGCATGACGGCGAATCAAGCTTCCACGAGCAAGAGGGGAACCTAGTAATTAACATAACCCCATGGCCCCTCACTGAGTTGCAACAAAGGGTTCTCAACAAGGGCTTGGGATACGTTCCCACAAACAAACCAGATATCTTCCTACTACACAAGGAAATGCAGGACTTTATAAGAACCATCAAATTGAGGGCATTCTTCAAAGATAAAGAACCCTCTTTGGAGAACTCAGACACCGGTCTAAAACCTAGATCGACCTTCACACCATTGGATAACCAACTCCCGGTGGAGGTATTAGCTTTTGAAAAAGCTGTCATGCAGGAACTTAAGAATTTGGAAATTAACCACAGGGTGTTCCAGAATCTAAGCAAAATGGAAAATGAGGCAATAAAGGAATTGAGACTCAATAAGAAACTGACAATAAAACCTGCAGACAAGGGGGGAGCAGTGGTCATCCAAACTACCACAGCTTATGACACAGAATGTAGAAGACTCCTCTCTGATATCAGAAACTATCAGGTCCTAGTCGAAGATCCAACAGAGTCCCTGCGAGTACAGATCGGGGGAATGGTTGAAGAGGCTCTCGCACATGACTGGCTTACAAAGAAAGAGTCAGAATTCTTGGTCCAAAAAAATCCTCGCATTCCGTACTTTTACACCATACCGAAAGTGCATAAAAACCTTGAGAACCCCCCTGGGCGTCCAATAGTGTCCGGTATTTCATCAATTCTGGAACCATTGTCTAAGTTCGCCGATGCCTTTTAAGACCTTTGGTACAGGCCACGGACACGTATCTCAAAGACACCAAAGCAGTACTACAACTGCTACAAAACCAGCCCTTTGATCCAACCACACAGATGCTTCTCAGCCTGGATGTGGAGAGTCTCTACACGAGTCTCCCACATGACGAGACCCTACAAATTATTGAGGAAGTACTCCATTCTACCAACTGGAGATACCATACCCCTCGCAATGTAGTAATGGAGTGTATCTCACTAGCGCTGACCAAGAACTTTTTCGAGTATGAGGGCACACTCTTCTGGCAAAGCCATGGGACCAGCATGGGCAGCACTTTTGCCCCGAGCCTGGCGGGACTCTATGTCCATCACCTGGAGTCCTCCAAGATCCTACACCCAAGCAACCCCTACAGAGGTAGGATCCAGACATGGCGGAGATATATCGACGACATCTTGGTGATTTGGGATGGCGATGAAAACTCGATTTCTGAGTTCATGCCTTGGCTCAACGACCAAAACGCATTCCTCAAATTCACTCACCAAATGTCGAACAATGCCATGATTTTCTTGGACCTAAACGTTTACCACGAGGCTGGTTTTCTGAAGACAGAGACTCATTTTAAACCGACAGCCAGGAACTGTCTCCTCAGGTTTGACAGCTTTCATCCACGTCACCTGAGGGAGAACCTACCTTATGGGCAGTTCCTTCGCTTACGTCGGAACTGCAGTGATATTGCAAAATACAAAAGTCAAGCTAAGGATCTCAGCCAGAAACTGAGACAGAGAAAATACCCTGATCGGGTGATCCAGAAAGCCATGAAGAGAGCAAGAAACAACAACCGTGAGGCTCTCTTGGAAGACAACCTTGAAAAAGATAACCAGGCTGTAAGAACAGTTTGTGTAACTACGTACAGCCCAGTAAGCAACCAAGTCACCAAACTAGTCAATAGACATTGGCGTATACTTACAAGTGGCACCCTAGCTCTGGAAAAACCCTTGTTTGCGCACAGACGAGGTAGGAATTTAAAGGACATGCTTGTCCATATGAGACCACCTCCAGCAAGAGAAAAACAGCCAAGACTACAAGGGGTACAGGGTCACCACCCTTGTGGTAACTGTAACAGTTGTCACCTTACTAGAAAAAGCAACAGTCTCACTTTTTCAAATGGCACTAACTGGGAACAACGTGCATTTACAAATTGCAACAGCAAAAATGTTGTATATTTGATCACATGTCCATGTGCAAAAGAATATGTGGGAATGACAACGAGACCAGTAAACGTGAGAATCAATGAGCACAAAAGCAACATCAGGTGAAAGACGTCAACAACAAAGATGTCAACCCATTTTCTCGAGCATCAACACTGTGTCAATGAGCTACATTGGACTGTGATCGAACAGTTACCTTCGGAGGTAGGACTCCTCGAAAAAGAGCAACGGTGGGTGTTCCGCCTCGGAACTGACACCACCGGCCTCAATGATTCTATTCCATGGAACCTTTTAAGATCATTAGGTATCATACCATCTTTCATCATTTCAGACTGTTTTTCGAGAAAAACGTCTGGGTTTCACGCATGCGCTTTCACTTCCTGTGACACGCATGCGCAGACTACTGCTACTGTTGCCACTATCACATGTGCGGCTGACACTGAACTGGTCGCGCAACTCCGGATCTCGAGGCCAAAAACTCCTTAAATGGGCAGGTTTCCTGATTCCATTAGCCAGTATTACCCACTAATTGGCAAACAGATGAGTATAAATAACACACCGCCACCCACAACCGCTCACTTCATCGGAGCAGCGTTGAGGGGAAGGCAGGCAAATAGCTATGCGGTAACCGTGAGTAACAGCCGAAACTACTAGTACTATCTGCGTGCTTTACACTGGCTGGTGCTCATAAAGACAACTGAGTCATACTTTTTAGTACCTTTTAGGTTGCTTTACTGAGCATTGTGGAAGGATCCCCCCAATACTACGCATAGGCTCATGAGGTTATCGGACTGAGACCAAGAAGTAAGCCCTGATCTTGTCATCCTTTCCCTAGGTTCTCTTTCCATTGAATCAGGGAGAGTTTCGACATTGTGACTGTATGTTTGTGTATATCTGTGTATTGTCCTTTTTAAACTTTCGCTTTTTGAATGTTTTTCTTACAGGTTTTTGAACCTCATTTTTGGGTTCTATTATATAACCGTGTGTACTAGGAAAATCATTCTTGTCTTAGTCTTTGAACTATTGTGTTTTTATGCTTTCTCCACAGGTTCTCATCAACGCCTATTGGGCGCAACTGAACTGACTTATAACATTGTTAAGTACATTACACATTTTTGTAATTCTTTTTAAACACTTTGACATTTCTCATGTGAGTAAGGTGAGGATACGTGCTTATCCTTGTCCTGAAGAAGGAGCCCCTGCGCTCCGAAACATGTTGACACCTTGGTTGTAATACCTTAATTCGTATACCTACAACCCCACTTTGCAAATTTTTACCAATACCAGCCGAGGACGTAAAAAATTATTTTTTCCTACGTGCCAGGTATTTTTTAATTTTCTCACTTTTTCACCTCACTTCACTCACTTAGAAAACACACCCCCTCACATAGTTCACTACTTAGTGCTCCTGCGTAGCCGGGAGTCGTAGCACGCCGCATCCCGTAGAGGGGTGCGAAGGCCCCGATGATGAAGCATGACACCAAGGGGCCTGTTGGTGTGTGAGGGGCATTTAAACAACACTGTGTGCTCCCCATCACTTTAGGGACCACCACCACTCCCAGAGTGGATTCCATTTTGTTTGTTCGCATTTGTAATCTACACAACATTGCCGAGGTAATTTTAAGACTCTTGAGATTTACTCTAATCTCATTCACTATGTCCCGCCACCCCGTCATTTTTTCTTGCCATTTTGGCTGATTTGTTTTGTATTTTGAATCTGTAGGTGTAGCTCAATTGAGCTCATTGGTGATTTCAGCAGTATTTAATTAGTGCCCAGTGAGTATCAACTTATTCTATACATTTGGGATCCCATAATATGGCCTTTTCTACTGTGATGCTATATTTTCTGTGTTA
The DNA here is from genome assembly GCF_964263255.1 of Lissotriton vulgaris. Taxonomy (NCBI): domain Eukaryota; kingdom Metazoa; phylum Chordata; class Amphibia; order Caudata; family Salamandridae; genus Lissotriton; species Lissotriton vulgaris. Next base: position 191,239,531 of record NC_141695.1, read on the forward strand.
TCTTTCAGTCCAGTATTTTTCTCAAATTCATGTATTCTTAGGGTCCTGATGATGGTCCCTCTATCTGTCTAAAGGATTGAAACTTTGTTGACTAGTTCTATGGACACAATTTGATTGGTCATAAGTTTAAATTGATCTGTGTTGTTTTTACTTGATATACACTCTTGATCTCGTATCGGCACTCGTGTGTATCCCTTGTATGAGAACACCGAGCACATATTAAACCACACTCCCAATGCGCCGTTATATTGTTTTTATATACAATTGAATAAATTGATCATTTGATTTATTTGTACATTGATTGTGATAGCTATGGTCTTGGGACCACTGTTATTTACGCATAAGCTTACCCAAGGACCCAGACGACACTCGGGTTCCCTTGTTACCTATAATATTAAGGCAACAACAGCTTTTGCTTTCATCGCCGTCCCCTCTTTCATTTGAATTAGTCTGCTTTATTGAGATAATGCCTATTATTTTTATTTTCTAACATACTCTCCTCCATCTTCCAGCTGCATAAAAGAATGTGCAAAAAATTGCATGTTCATGAACTATAACTACACCCTTTACAAAGAGGAATCAATAATTATATGAAACCAACTAACATTGTGGTTTTACGGTTTTCCCAGATGTCCAGCTCTCCTTGAATTCAAGCCTGGCCGGCTGGCTGCAAGGTCCTCCAGGGTTGTAATAAGCTCACTTCCTGAGGTGTCCTCCGAAAAGATCTAGCTTCAATACGCTTGTTTTGTGCCTGCAGAACAAGTAAGAAGCTCACAGGGTCCTCCTTTTGTTTAAGATAATCAAAGGGATTACTTTGGTGTCTTGGAAACTCAGGGGCTTACTTAGGAGAGCTCTGCATCAATTTTGCATCACGTATAGTGATCCATGCGTGACGCAGGGTTTTTATAAAGATTTTTTAAGCCACGCAAACCCACTCTGCATGGCTTCGAGCTGCCTCATAAATCATGAGTAAGGTGATGCAACGCAAATGGCTGCATTTCCTTACTCTGCACTTGGAAGGTGGTCCATGGGTGTTGTGGTGGGTTTTCCCAAACACCACTCATGGAATTTGACGCTGTCCCAAATTTACAAAGTGATGTAAACCTGGGAAGCGTCAAATCCATAAGACTCTCGAGATGAGGCGTAACGGGAGAAATACGTTCATTTCTCCTCCTTTTTTTCCACTTACCATATGTGCTATATTCTGCAGCGCACATAGAAAGAGAAACACGCCTCGGAGGTTTGTTTTTCCGCAGGAAGGTGCAATCCTGCTTGCAACGGAGCCAGCATTGCACCATGGTGTAGGTGTGCCTTTGAAGGTGCTAGGCTACCAAAACGGCACTAGCGCAGCAGACAGGACAGGAATGCACTGTATTTCTTACATACAGTGTAATCCTGCGATTTCACTTTGGCATAGGGCAGCGCATCAAGGTGCCTTACTGTGCTGCCCTATGTCGAAATGCCATAAATGATGCCCCTAGCCAGAGCCCTGAAGAATTCCCTGGATTTCCCTCCCACCAGGTGGGCCGGACCCCCTGCTGATGACACCCAGCGCCTTGCTGTTCTCCTGCTTGTGCCTGCCAAAGCCCTGTTATTATTGCCAGTGGCATGGGTGACATGTGGTGTGATGGTGGGTGATAGTGGGTGATAGCCATGGGTAGGTACGGCGCTTCCACCCGGCTTAGTTAGTTCTTCCTGCTCGAAGCAGATTTAAGACCTACGTCTAGACTCCGTTTCCATCTTTATGGAGACAGTTCAGCTGGGAAACCAGATTCGAGTCTCGGCATCGACTCAACATCCTGTGATTCTGGGTAAAACACTTAATCTGTGGGTGAGAGGATGTGGCCAACCGGGCTAGGGCAGTCGATGTCAAAGCTGGGGAACCAGGGTTGAGTCTCGGCGTCGATTCAACATCCTGTCGATTCAACATCCTGTGATTCTGGGCAAATCGCTTGAGGCCTCATTTATGAAAAGGGACGCATCGCTGCGAGAAAACATTGATGCGTCACTTTTCATTGCACCCTCCTTGCGACACCAATGCTGTGTCATATTTACAGTATGACGCATCATGTCGCTAGGAGTTATAGATACGTCAGTATTTCTGACGTATCTGTAGGCGCAAAAAAGACGCATTGCTGGAGTGTTTTATTATACCTGGCACATACATTATACCTGGTGCAGGTATAATGTAGCACAGGGGTTTACAAAGTGACGCATCTACCTAAATGCGTCACTTTGTAAATATGGTGCAACAAAGTTCATTTTTTACACCGCTGATGCGTCACCGGCGGTGCAAAAGTGACACACGGGCTCATAAATAACCCTCTGAATCTCCCCATGCCTACCAAAAATGAATGTGTCCTTCTGTAACATAACTGGTGCTCATGTAAAAGCGCTACAATACCCTCGAGTCGAGTTCGCGCTATATAAAACTGCAACAAAAAAAATGCTGTAATAGCACTCACCTTCTGAAATCCACCTGTACTCTACTGGAGAGGTGTCTCTACGCAGAAGCTCACCTCGTCAAATTACTCCAAGACCACAATGTCACTCAGAAAGCAGCACTGCCCCCCCACCCCCCACCACCACAGGGGGGCTGCATGGCACAGATGCCTCAGAACCTCTTTCAGTGGAACAGACCTATTGAGTTAAATAGTAAGAAGGAGAATATAACCAAAGAGACGGGAGGAGGAGAGAGTAAAATGCCGCAGAGTTTGAGCTAATCTGGAGGTCACGCGATCACAGAGAAAGATTAACGACTGGAGAAAGATCAAAGCAAGAGGGGTAAAAAAAAGCATAACAATAAAATGCTAAGACAGATAAAAAGAGGCGCAGGACAAAGAAACGAAGAAGAGAAAGCAAGAAAAATGGAAATGCATTGAGACGGCGGCCTCCCTAAACAAATGTATATCTCGGCGTTTGCTGGAAATGTCACCGAGCGCGGCTAATTGCCAGTGACTGCTTGTAAATCACGCTGCGGCTCGACGCCTCTTAAATTATTAAACATTTCTGCCCTCGAGTGACGGCAAACTTTCTATCGTGGTATTTATGTAATGTCGTTTTTTTTTCCTTATTCGCTTTTAAATGCACGGAAGATTGGCCAATTTATCATGCCACCGCGGAGGCAGCTGCGCGTCGTGGCATGAGGCGAGGAGCGGTGGTTGTTGCAGCGTCCTTCGAGCCAACAGTGGAAACGCGGCAACGGACACACCGTGTGATCTCCGGCAAACCGTGACCTCACATTCTCCTCGTGTCAAAAAATAGCAGCCTCATTATGAGTAGTCCCTTAAACCACGAGCTTCTGCTAAAAACAGTATAGACAATGCCCGCAGTGTTACTTCATGCAACACCAGTATTACTGCATGTTATAATAGCTTGGCCAATCGTAAGGAGTGTACGCATTATATAGTGCATGGAACAAATGGAAGTGTTTCCCGGTTCTTGATTCTTAGCTGCAATTGGCTAATCCAATGTCACTCATTTATTCAACTAAAAAAGAGTTAAATATTGAGTCTTTCATGCTATAAATCCACTCTGTATCTTGAAGGCACACTATTGGATGCTGGCTGGTCAACCAAACGTTTATGAGAATAAAAATGTAAATTGATACTTGTATAGCGCACTACTCACCCACAAGAGTCTCAAGGCGCGTGTACGAATACCGCTGTGGAACCCATCCTGGCTTTCCCTGTGAGGCGTCCACTCCTGGGCACCCCCAAGGTGGAGGCCAGGCATCCGTAGCGTTGTGAGGGCCGTTGTGGAGATTAAGCAAGCTATTGCCCAGAGTTGCAGAGTGGGACTCCATGATTGGAATAGGCACCGAGGCGAGAATTATCAGGTCTGTGGAATTTTGAGCCCAAGACCCGCCGAGGCGGGGAATTGAACCCTGGTCCCGGGCTAGACCTCTGCATCAGGGTCTGCCCCTCTAATCATTGATTTTGTAAATAAAACAGGAGTAGGGTACCCGTCAACCGTGTATTGATTGGGGCGTAATAGTATAAGAACAACAATGTCCCAACTGGTATTAATTAAAGACACTTAGTAAAGATATGTAAATACATTATCTGAAAGGAAACAAGGAGACTCTATATAATTCTGACAAGTGCTAAAAGCATCATTTTATGTATAAAAGATTTTTGGAAGAGGAACAGAAATATAGTTTACAGTTATAGCAGCACTGCAATATATAAATCACATAAACTGAAAAAAGAACCCAAATTGTACGTGGTGCTCTAGGTGTGACAGTGAAAACCAATATAGCGACGCAGGTGACAATGTGAAACAGCGTGAGTGGCGCAAGGTGACTGGTGAGTAAATATACAGTGTATTCATCGATATACAGCGGTTCAAAAAAGATTAGAAGTTCATTTTAAAAGTATTCAATATGTACAACCGCTTCGTATTTCGCGCCAATATTTGCGCTGAAAGGTCGACGGCATTTCGATCCAGGTTACTACAGGATCTTCATCAGGACTGGGTCGTGGGCAGTGCTGCAAGGGGACAAAGAGAGGAGTTGGAATGTGGGATAGAGGGATAGAGTGTTGGACAGAGGGAGGGTAACGCGGGGAGGGAAAGGGGCCCATTGGAACCGGTGGATTGCTGCGGTAGTGAGGGGTAAAAAACGGGATAGCTGAGTGAGGTGGAAAGCGGTAGCCAATTTGAGAAGGGCTGATGGACATGTGCAGATCAGGGGTGAATAAGCAGGGATCACAGGTAGGGGCAAGAGTCTGGGCACTATGCCTGTGAACCAGGGTGGTTGCGACTGCATCAGAAAGAGCACATAACTAGTGCAGGTGCGCAAAGGAGAGCAAAGGAACGCAATTGACCTCATGCAGGCATAATGAAAAGGGAATGGCCTGGCGTTGGTAGGTAAGGGGCGGTAGCGTGTACCTGGGGGCCGATTTACTGGCAATCAAACGCCGGATGTCCACAACTGCCAGATTGTATGTGGAGCTTCTGATTATGTAGATGGCAAGCGGTTAGTTCCGAAGTGCACTGGGACTTCTTGGCCTGGAGAAAAGTAATGGGGGGGCGGAAGAGGAAAAGGGAAGGGAAAAATCAATAATGGCCAGGTACAGCTCAGTGGTGGGTAAGGTGATCGCAAAGTGAGACGATCTTACCCGGGTTCGTGTAGTTGGGTCCTGTGGCAATCCCAGGTGAGAAGGTGGCTGCAGTGTGGCCAAACACACGCGTTCTCAATTGGCTGTGAAGATCTGGAACAGAAGGAGTATCTGGTCAATGCACTGTTGGCCATTGCACACCGTAGCTAGCCAACAGTGCATTGAACAGATCCTACTTCTGTTCCAGATCTTCACAGTCAATTGAGAACGCGTGTGTTTGGCCACACTGCAGGACCCAACTACACGAACCCGGGTAAGATCGTCTCACTTTGCAATCACCTTACCCACCACTGAGCTGTACGTGGCCATTATTGATTTTTCCCTTCCCTTTTCCTCTTCTGCCCCGTTACTTTTCTCCAGGCCAAGAAGTCCCAGTGCACTTCGGAACTAACCGCTTGCCATCTACATAATCAGAAGCTCCACATACAATCTGGCAGCCGTCTACGCCCGTCCGCGCCTGGACCGCGCCCAGCGCCAGACCCCCTGGCCCTCGCATTGCCCAGCCATCCCGCATTACCTACGATGCCACCACCCTCCTAGCCCTTAACCCCGGCCGCTCCCCCAACTGCGTCCAAGCCGCTCCTGGACACACCCATGGACCTTTCTCATGCTACTCCTGCAAATTCATCGGCACCGTCAACAACTCCGCTACGATCACACCTCAGATTCCCGACCCCAACCACCAACAATGCATCTTGCTCAACACCCGATCGGTCCACAGGCACGCCATTGACCTATGGAATCTACTAGACACCATCTCTCCGGACGTCGCCTTCCTTACAGAAACATGGATGAACGCCTCCTCCGCCCCAGACATCACCATTGCCATCCCAGAAGATTATAAGATCATACGCAAGGACCGTACCGGCCACACAGGAGGAGGAATCGCTATCGTCCATAAGAAATCCATCCACATCTCAACCAGCTCTGACATCAATCTCGCCAACTTTGAACACCTTCACTTCCAGATCCACATCGACCCCAAGACCACACTTAGAGGCACCCTCCTTTACAGACCCCGCGCACAATTTAGTGAGGACATCACGGACTTCATCACTCCACACGCACTCCCCTCCAAAGATTACATCCTCCTGGGAGACTTCAACTTTCACCTTGAAAAGAACAACGACCGCAACTCCACCACCCTTCTGGACAACCTCGCCAACCTCGGACTTAAACAACTGGTCACTTCCCCCACCCACATCGCAGGTCACACTCTCGACCCTATCTTCACCTCCAGCAATCATGTCTCCTTCAGCCACACTACGGCTCTCCTCTGGACTGACCACAGCTGCGTTCACTTTACCTACAACAAGCCCAAACCCAACAACCACCCCCAACCAACTCTGCAAAGAAACTGGAACAAAATCACCATCGACCAGATCTCCTCATCACTTCTTCTAAACCCCCCAGCCCACTCCTCAAACCCCGACCAAGCCGCCACCAACCTCTCCCTATGGCTATCCAACAGCGCCGACATCCTAGCACCACTGAAAAAACGACAAAGCAAACTTGGCAGCAAGAAGGCCTCATGGTTCAACGATGATCTTAAGAAATCCAAGAAACTCTGCCGCTCCCTTGAGAAGGCCTGGAAAAAAGACCCAACCACCAGCACCAAGGACGCCTTCAAAAACGCCACCCGCATACACCACCAACTGATCCGAAAGGCCAAGAAAACCGCCTTCAAGGAACGACTAGATAACAACGCCCACAACAGCAAGGAACTTTTCAACATCGTCAAGGAATTTACCAATCCCTCGGCCAACTCTAACGACATCACCCCCTCTCAAGCACTCTGCGACTCCCTAGCCTCATTCTTCCACAACAAAATTGCAGACATCCACAACAGCTTCGACAACCAACCCGGAGACCAACCCTCCCAACCATCTGCTGGACCTTCGCCCCCCTCGAACACCCTTAATGAACCCTATCTCCACTGAGGACACCATCCGCCTGATGAACTCCATCCACTCAGGATCCCCCACAGACCCTTGCCCTCACCACATCTTCAACAAAGCAGACTCCATCATAGCACCGCACCTCCGAGACATCATCAACTGCTCCTTCAAATCCGCCACCTTCCCAGAAAGCTGGAAACACGCTGAACTCAGCGCCCTTCTGAAAAAACCCACAGCGGACCCCACCGAACTCAAAAATTACCGCCCCATCTCGCTACTTCCATTCCCGGCCAAAGTCATCGAGAAAGCAGTCAACAACCAGCTCGCCGCCTTCCTCGAAGCCAACAAATCCCTCGACTCCTCACAGTCCGGCTTCCGAGCAAAACACAGCACTGAGACCGCCCTCATCGCAGTAACAGACGACATTCGAACTCTACTGGACAATGGAGACACAGTCGCCCTCATCCTCCTCGACCTCTCCGCAGCCTTCGACACAGTCTGCCATAGCACCCTTCTACAGCGCCTCAGAAACATCGGAATCCAAGGAAAAGCACTGGAATGGATCACCTCGTTCCTCACCGGAAGGACCCAGAGAGTCCGCCTTCCACCATTCAAGTCAGAGGCCACTGAAGTAAGCATGGGCGGAAAATCCGTTACGCTCGCGGATTTTGCGGATTTTTGGGAAATTCGCAATCCGCGAGATTTGCGAATTTCCCGCTAAATCCGCAAATTCGCACGCAGCGGATTTTTTTTGCGGCGCGCGGCGTTGGTGATACAATTTTTGCGGCGCGCGGCGTTTATCATCGTTTGCCGAGTTGTTTTTCTCGATAGTTTGCGAGTGCTGCGCCATTTTGGATCTTGCTGTGTGATCCCGCGGGAATTGGCGAGTGCGATTACGTCATCGCGGCTTGCCAGCGATAGTTTGTCAACGCGAGTACGGCGAGATCACGTCTCGTGGTATTTCGCAATTGCGAGATTTGAGATGCGGCGAGCGAAAATATAACATTTGCAATTCTGCACAAGAAATCCACCAGCAAGCAGCATAAACCTTCTAGAAATGATGATTTTTATCTGAATAACTCCTTAGTTTGACATTTGCCTGCACTTTTTTAGCGAGGAGTCCATTTTGGGGAGGGGGGCAGGGGGGTGGGAGGAAGGAAGTGCCCCACAGTCTTCAACTTCCTGTTCCTGTTCAGCAGGCTCCTCCCAGTGCTTTGTCCATCTCCTGGTCACTTTTCATTTCGATCTGGAGCTGGAAGGATTACTTTTTGTGGATGCTGCTGGATATTTGGATTTGAGGCCTTTTTGACTTTCTTTGGATCACTGTTGGATTAGAAATTTTACAAGTAAGTTTGTTTGGGGCATTACAGTTGCTGCAACTAAAATTTTGGAATTTTCGATTTTTGGGCTGTTTTGGGGCCTTTTGCCCAGGGGTACTCAGTGGTGGGTGGACTGAGTCTTTCTGTGGGTTGTCTTTAACTTAAACATCATGGAGGCCATGGATGGATTGGGATTGTGCTGATTTTTCAGTGATTTTTGTTTTTTGGGGCTGTACTTGTGGCCTTTTCACCAGGGGTATTTGAGTCTAGCATGGGCCTAGTCTTTCTGTAGGTTGTCTTGAATTTAAACATCATGGAGGCCATGGATGGAATGGGATTGTGCTGATTTTGCAGTGTTTTTCGATTTTTGGGGGTGTTCATGGGGAGGGACAGGCCATGTGGCTGGTGGCCATTTTGAGTGCAGCTACAGGCACTGGCCATGTGCTGGCAGGCAAGTGGCCATTTTGAATGCAGGCTTTGTTGTTAGGCCTCCAACCATTTTGCCTACTTTTCAACCTTTATTTATGCCCAGGGGTAGTGAGTCTTGTATGGGCCTAGTCTTTCTGTGAGTTGTCTTGAATTTAAACATCATGGAGGCCATGGATGGAATGGGATTGTGCTGATTTTTCAGTGATTTTCGTTTTTTGGGCCTGTACTTGTGGCCTTTTCACCAGGGGTATTTGAGTCTAGCATGGGCCTAGTCTTTCTGTGGGCTGTCTTGAACTTAAACATCATGGAGGCCATGGATGGAATGGGATTGTGCTGATTTTGCAGTGTTTTTCGATTTTTGGGGGTGTTCATGGGGAGGGACAGGCCATGTGGCTGGTGGCCATTTTGAGTGCAGCTACAGGCACTGGCCATGTGCTTGCAGGCAAGTGGCCATTTTGAATGCAGGCTTTGTTGTTAGGCCTGCAACCATTTTGCCTACTTTTCAACCTTTATTTATGCCCAGGGGTAGTGAGTCTTGCATGGGCCTAGTCTTTCTGTGGGTTGTCTTGAATTTAAACATCATGGGGGCCATGGATGGAATGGGATTGTGCTGATTTTTCAGTGATTTTTGTTTTTTGGGCCTGTACTTGTGGCCTTTTCACCAGGGGTATTTGAGTCTAGCATGGGCCTAGTCTTTCTGTGGGCTGTCTTGAACTTAAACATCATGGAGGGCATGGATGGAATGGGATTGTGCTGATTTTGCAGTGTTTTTCGATTTTGGGGGGTGTTCATGGGGAGGGACAGGCCATGTGGCTGGTGGCCATTTTGAGTGCAGCTACAGGCACTGGCCATGTGCTGGCAGGCAAGTGGCCATTTTGAATGCAGGCTTTGTTGTTAGGCCTGCAACCATTTTGCCTACTTTTCAACCTTTATTTATGCCCAGGGGTAGTGAGTCTTGCATGGGCCTAGTCTTTCTGTGGGTTGTCTTGAATTTAAACATCATGGAGGCCATGGATGGAATGGGATTGTGCTGATTTTTCAATGATTTTCGTTTTTTGGGCCTGTACTTGTGGCCTTTTCACCAGGGGTATTTGAGTCTAGCATGGGCCTAGTCTTTCTGTGGGCTGTCTTGAACTTAAACATCATGGAGGGCATGGATGGAATGGGATTGTGCTGATTTTGCAGTGTTTTTCGATTTTTGGGGGTGTTCATGGGGAGGGACAGGCCATGTGGCTGGTGGCCATTTTGAGTGCAGCTACAGGCACTGGCCATGTGCTGGAAGGCAAGTGGCCATTTTGAATGCAGGCTTTGTTGTTAGGCCTGCAACCATTTTGCCTACTTTTCAACCTTTATTTATGCCCAGGGGTAGTGAGTCTTGCATGGGCCTAGTCTTTCTGTGGGTTGTCTTGAATTTAAACATCATGGAGGCCATGGATGGAATGGGATTGTGCTGATTTTTCAGTGATTTTCGTTTTTTGGGCCTGTACTTGTGGCCTTTTCACCAGGGGTATTTGAGTCTAGCATGGGCCAAGTCTTTCGGTGGGCTGTCTTGAACTTAAACATCATGGAGGGCATGGATGGAATGGGATTGTGCTGATTTTGCAGTGTTTTTCGATTTTTGGGGGTGTTCATGGGGAGGGACAGGGCATGTGGCTGGTGGCCATTTTGAGTGCAGCTACAGGCACTGGCCATGTGCTGGCAGGCAAGTGGCCATTTTGAATGCAGGCTTTGTTGTTAGGCCTGCAACCATTTTGCCTACTTTTCAACCTTTATTTATGCCCAGGGGTAGTGAGTCTTGCATGGGCCTAGTCTTTCTGTGGGTTGTCTTGAATTTAAACATCATGGAGGCCATGGATGGAATGGGATTGTGCTGATTTTTCAGTGATTTTCGTTTTTTCGGCCTGTACTTGTGGCCTTTTCACCAGGGGTATTTGAGTCTAGCATGGGCCTAGTCTTTCTGTGGGCTGTCTTGAACTTAAACATCATGGAGGCCATGGATGGAATGGGATTGTGCTGATTTTGCAGTGTTTTTCGATTTTTGGGGGTGTTCATGGGGAGGGACAGGCCATGTGGCTGGTGGCCATTTTGAGTGCAGCTACAGGCACTGGCCATGTGCTTGCAGGCAAGTGGCCATTTTGAATGCAGGCTTTGTTGTTAGGCCTGCAACCATTTTGCCTACTTTTCAACCTTTATTTATGCCCAGGGGTAGTGAGTCTTGCATGGGCCTAGTCTTTCTGTGGGTTGTCTTGAATTTAAACATCATGGGGGCCATGGATGGAATGGGATTGTGCTGATTTTTCAGTGATTTTCGTTTTTTGGGCCTGTACTTGTGGCCTTTTCACCAGGGGTATTTGAGTCTAGCATGGGCCTAGTCTTTCTGTGGGCTGTCTTGAACTTAAACATCATGGAGGGCATGGATGGAATGGGATTGTGCTGATTTTGCAGTGTTTTTCGATTTTTGGGGGTGTTCATGGGGAGGGACAGGCCATGTGGCTGGTGGCCATTTTGAGTGCAGCTACAGGCACTGGCCATGTGCTGGCAGGCAAGTGGCCATTTTGAATGCAGGCTTTGTTGTTAGGCCTGCAACCATTTTGCCTACTTTTCAACCTTTATTTATGCCCAGGGGTAGTGAGTCTTGCATGGGCCTAGTCTTTCTGTGGGTTGTCTTGAATATAAACATCATGGAGGCCATGGATGGAATGGGATTGTGCTGATTTTTCAGCGATTTTCGTTTTTTGGGCCTGTACTTGTGGCCTTTTCACCAGGGGTATTTGAGTCTAGCATGGGCCTAGTCTTTCTGTGGGCTGTCTTGAACTTAAACATCATGGAGGGCATGGATGGAATGGGATTGTGCTGATTTTGCAGTGTTTTTCGATTTTTGGGGGTGTTCATGGGGAGGGACAGGCCATGTGGCTGGTGGCCATTTTGAGTGCAGCTACAGGCACTGGCCATGTGCTGGCAGGCAAGTGGCCATTTTGAATGCAGGCTTTGTTGTTAGGCCTGCAACCATTTTGCCTACTTTTCAACCTTTATTTATGCCCAGGGGTAGTGAGTCTTGCATGGGCCTAGTCTTTCTGTGGGTTGTCTTGAATTTAAACATCATGGAGGCCATGGATGGAATGGGATTGTGCTGATTTTTCAGTGATTTTCGTTTTTTGGGCCTGTACTTGTGGCCTTTTCACCAGGGGTATTTGAGTCTAGCATGGGCCTAGTCTTTCTGTGGGCTGTCTTGAACTTAAACATCAAGGAGGGCATGGATGGAATGGGATTGTGCTGATTTTGCAGTGTTTTTCGATTTTTGGGGGTGTTCATGGGGAGGGACAGGCCATGTGGCTGGTGGCCATTTTGAGTGCAGCTACAGGCACTGGCCATGTGCTGGCAGGCAAGTGGCCATTTTGAATGCAGGCTTTGTTGTTAGGCCTCCAACCATTTTGCCTACTTTTCAACCTTTATTTATGCCCAGGGGTAGTGAGTCTTGCATGGGCCTAGTCTTTCTGTGGGTTGTCTTGAACTTAAACATCATGGAGGGCATGGATGGAATGGGATTGTGCTGATTTTGCAGTGTTTTTCGATTTTTGGGGGTGTTCATGGGGAGGGACAGGCCATGTGGCTGGTGGCCATTTTGAGTGCAGCTACAGGCACTGGCCATGTGCTGGCAGGCAAGTGGCCATTTTGAATGCAGGCTTTGTTGTTAGGCCTGCAACCATTTTGCCTACTTTTCAACCTTTATTTATGCCCAGGGGTAGTGAGTCTTGCATGGGCCTAGTCTTTCTGTGGGTTGTCTTGAATTTAAACATCATGGAGGCCATGGATGGAATGGGATTGTGCTGATTTTTCAGTGATTTTCGTTTTTTGGGCCTGTACTTGTGGCCTTTTCACCAGGGGTATTTGAGTCTAGCATGGGCCTAGTCTTTCTGTGGGCTGTCTTGAACTTAAACATCATGGAGGGCATGGATGGAATGGGATTGTGCTGATTTTGCAGTGTTTTTCGATTTTTGGGGGTGTTCATGGGGAGGGACAGGCCATGTGGCTGGTGGCCATTTTGAGTGCAGCTACAGGCACTGGCCATGTGCTGGCAGGCAAGTGGACATTTTGAATGCAGGCTTTGTTGTTAGGCCTCCAACCATTTTGCCTACTTTTCAACCTTTATTTATGCCCAGGGGTAGTGAGTCTTGCATGGGCCTAGTCTTTCTGTGGGTTGTCTTGAACTTAAACATCATGGAGGGCATGGATGGAATGGGATTGTGCTGATTTTGCAGTGTTTTTCGATTTTTGGGGGTGTTCATGGGGAGGGACAGGCCATGTGGCTGGTGGCCATTTTGAGTGCAGCTACAGGCACTGGCCATGTGCTGGCAGGCAAGTGGCCATTTTGAATGCAGGCTTTGTTGTTAGGCCTCCAACCATTTTGCCTACTTTTCAACCTTTATTTATGCCCAGGGGTAGTGAGTCTTGCATGGGCCTAGTCTTTCTGTGGGTTGTCTTGAATTTAAACATCATGGAGGCCATGGATGGAATGGGATTGTGCTGATTTTTCAGTGATTTTCGTTTTTTGGGCCTGTACTTGTGGCCTTTTCACCAGGGGTATTTGAGTCTAGCATGGGCCTAGTCTTTCTGTGGGCTGTCTTGAACTTAAACATCATGGAGGGCATGGATGGATTGGGATTGTGCTGATTTTGCAGTGTTTTTCGATTTTTTTGTGCTGTATAACTGAACTGATGTTCCTCTGTCTTCCATTTTTTTTAGGTGCACAAGACTCAAGAGAACCACCAGTGCCAGGAAGAAGTCCTGCAGCGGTGTGTGTGTGCAGCATAACGTCACGCGACGTCATGTCTGGCCTCAGACAACTCTACAATTCGTGCAACTGCGGCCTGCTGTCTGACCTGCTCTGAAGAAGATGGCCCCAAAAAAAGGTCTCCGTAGCTCCTCTAGCAAGAAAGTTGCTAGTAAGGAGCAGAAGAAGCAAGTTACCAAGGAGGCTGGTGTGCCACCCGCCACGTTTTTTGGGAGAAAAAAAAAAAGTACGCCTGCAGCAGCAGGATCTGCTGGGGACCAAGCTGGGAGCAGCACCCCTGCTCCATTGGGTTCAGTGCTTCCACCACCACGCCAACTTAAGTCAAAGCCCTTGAGTGCTTCAGAGGCAGTCAGTGTACTTCTCCAATCACCATCGACCAGTGATGTTGGCTCATCGCAAGAAAGTAGCAGCAATGTCCCTGAATCAACACAGGTTGTTGTAACTCATCTGACAAGTGTTGAACAACCACAGCCGCAACAACAACACCATGTGCAAGTACACGCCCAAGTACATGTGGAAGGAGAGGCAGCAAAAGGAGATGCGCAAGCAAAGGTGCATGGAGGTTCACAAGTGCCCACAATAGTTATTCCTCCCGAACTAGGGGCACATCAGGAAATCGACAATGAAGCCGAGGTATCATTGGAAGCCACTCCTCCTGATGATCATTCATTGTCTTCCACATCCCTAGCAAGGAAAAGATCAAGGGGGGTGTCTACATCTTCTTCAAGCCCACCTCGTTCTGATGCAAGTGATCTGTCTTGGGAACCACAACTGCGGTCTGACAGTGAGGCACACCATGATCTGACACAGGTACCTAAGCGTAAAAGGAAGGTCGTCCAAAAACTCATACCTATGGAGTGTGATGAGGCTCAACAAGAAGTGACAGATACTGCTGGTGATGAAGCCTCTCACGATGACGACGAGCCAGTCATCACAAAGGTCACTGCAGCCCCACCGGGCATGCAGCAAAGAGACATTTTGACCCTATCCCGAGAAGCTGCTGAGCGTGATGATGATGTCGGCGAGGAGGCAATGGAAATGGAATCATTAGATTTGGAGTTAAGTAGTACACCAAAACCTACCGCTTCCATATTTCTTCCTCGCAAGAAGGTACCCACCTCGTCCTCGACCTCAATTCGTGGTGGTGAAAGTGCAAAATGTACTGAAGTTCGGCAATCCACATCCTCCACTTCATCTGGCATTAGCAGCAGGACCACCACCACCAGTATCGCCGCCTCCTCCGGCCCCCAAAGACATTTCAAGTCTCCAGTTTGGGACTTCTTTAGTGTTTGCCCAAAAATGGAAAACGTAGCCATTTGTAGCCTTTGTAAGGTTCGAGTTGGTCGTGGTAAGCTTGGTTCTAACTATGGTACCGGAGGCCAGAGAGGTCACCTTAAGAGAGCGCACCCTGTCCAATGGTTTCCGCACCTAGAGGCGTTTAAGCAAGCCGGAATAGCACGTAATGAAAACGTTGATTTTTCTTCTGATGATGACGAGGAGGAAGAAGACGATTCAAACACTTCGCTTACACCCAGTACCCCTGTCAGCAGCACACCCTATGTGAGGCACACTAAGAGTGTGGGAGAGAGTGAGACATCAATGCGGAAAAGTTCATCAGCGAGCGTAACTGGGTCGAAGATATCATCATCATCCCGTAAATCCTTGGTCCAGGGCAACATTAAAAAGATGTTGTTTACAGACGCGCAATATGAACGCAACCACCCAATGACGCGTCTGTATAACACTAAGCTGGCTAAAATGCTAGCTCTGGACCTTCTCCCTTTTTCTTTTGTAGAAGGGGTTGGTTTTCTAGAATTAGTGGCAGCGCTCTGCCCTAAATGGAAGGTTCCTAGCCGGTTCTATTTTGCCCGAGTTGCAGTTCCAGCACTACATGAAGATGTTCTGAAGGTGATTGGGGCAGCTTTGCAGAAGAGTGCTGTTCACACTATACATCTGACAACAGACATGTGGACCAGTGGCGCAGGCGCTGATTACATGTGCATCACTGCACACTGGGTCTCTTTTTCAGGGGCTAAAGAAAAGCTAAACACAGGTGTTGACACGAACATTGTTTTTAAAGCTGCTCGGAAACATGCAACACTAGCCATGTTTGGTTTGGAGAAACGTCACACAGCAGAAAACATTTTGGATGTCTTTAACACAAAGGTCCTTAACTGGCTGTCCCCACTAAAACGCAAGGTTGGTTATGTTTCCACGGACAATGGCGCCAATATAGTTAAGGCCATGAGGGACGGTTACTATTTCAGAGTGCCGTGTTTGGCGCACTGTATAAACCTGGTTGTCCAAAAATTCTTGGGTAATAAAGGCAGTGCAGCGTACAGTGTATTGGACACCTGCCGAAAAATGTGCAAGCATTTCAGCCATTCTTTTAAGGCCCGGAAGCAGCTGAGGAGCTTGCTATATCAACGTAAAATGCCAGTGAAAGCACTCATCCAGGAGGTGGTAACACGTTGGAACTCAACCTTCTACATGCTTGAGCGTCTGTATGAGCAGTATACGGAACTCGATCAATATTTCCTTACAGAGGGTACAGAGGAGCTGAGGATGGGTGGGCCGCAATGGAACATAGTTCAAAGCCTGACACGCATGCTTCGTCCTTTTGAGTTCTTCACGCGTGCAGTCAGCAAGGAGGACTCTAATTTGGGAAAAGCTATCCCATTGTTGTACATGCTGGAGGACCAACTGAAGTAGGTGTGTTCTGTGTTTGAAAAAGATGACAAAAACCAAGACTCTTTGCTTCTGGCTGAGCAATTATTAGAGCTCCTACAAGGTGATGAACGTCTTAAAAAGATCCACTCAGAACAGCATTACATTTGTGCTACTATTCTGGATCCACGCTACAAAAAGGCGCTGGCAGGCCAAGCATTCTTTCCTTTTGATGATGAACATGTTCCAAAGTACAAACGTTGGCTAGCCTTGTCAGCCAAGAGGTTTGAAACAGAACGGCTGGAAATTGAAGGAAATGGCAGTACATCAGCAGGCCATCCCCAGTCAAAACAATCCACTTCTGCACCTGTGGCTGTGGCACAAGTGACCTCTCAGCCGTTAAAGACACCGGCAACCGGATCATCTGCACGAAACACAACAGAAACATTGGAGGCTGAAGAGGATTGGCTAGCTCTGCGTGGGTTTGGTTCTCAAAAGGTCAGAGGCACAGCAAGAGCTAAGCAAAGTGGAGGAACCTTGGATGAGGACCTTGAGTCGATGGTGAAGGACTATCTGAATGACTCAACAGAGGTCTATGTTAATTCTGACCCATTGGCGTATTGGCATGGGAAAAAAGAATTGTGGCCACAGCTCACCAACCTGGCTTTAAACTACTTGTCTTGCCCACTCGCAAGCGTGTCTTCTGAACGGGTTTTCAGTGCGGCTGGTGGCATTGTAACTCCCAAACGGAGCCGCCTCTCGCCCAAAAATGTGGAGAGGTTAACAATGATCAAGATGAATCAGCACCTCATACCACCAGATTTCAGAGTACGAGAGAGCGTGCCGGATGAAGAGGAGGTGGCCAGCAACATAGATGAGGGAATTTCTACTCTGTCAGGTGACACTGAGCTCACCCTGCCTGAATTCGCAGAGTATGATGACGAAGCCTTATTCTCATTCCTGGACCGTGATACCGAGCCCTGAAAATGAGACAACGAATCAATAACTTTCTTTTTCGTCCCTATTCACTTTTATTCCTGTGTGTCTGTCTTTTTTTGTTGTGCACAGTTAATATATTTCAAACTTTAATCAGATAATCACAAAATCAAGCCCATCAGCAGAACTGTCTTCGCTGGTTTGCTAATTGATTTGAAGTTGCCGCAGTCTGCATTCCTCAGGTTCACAAGTTCAGAAGAACATGCTCCTCTATCCTCCTCCTCCAGACTCCTATTTCCATCAAACCAGAGGGCTGGTTTACGCCCAATGAAGAAAGACTCAGCACTTGTGGGGGTGTTGTTGTACCTCTTTGCAGGTGAGTTGACGGCTCTGGGACCATTGTTGGGAAGCTCTAATACCGGATAAAAGTTGTTTGGACCAAATCCCAGGAAGAATTTTTTTTGTGTTTTTGATGACTTGCTTGCCTTTTAGGTGCTCTTAGGGAAGGTTCCGTCTGTTTGTGGGTGAGTTTCGTGGTCTGGTAGCATTGCTGGGACACTCTAATCTTGATTGCATTTGCTTTTCAGGAAATCCGTCGTGGCAACCCCGACTTATGGCCTAGCTACGCAGCGCGTTTGGACCGAAGGCCGAGAAATATTGCAAGTATGAGATTTTGCTTTTGGCCTGTTTGGGGGTGTTATGCTTCTTGGCGGGTGGGTTGGCGGGTCTTGGGGCATTCCTGGGAAGGTCTAATACCGGGTAGAAGTGGTTGGGACAAAATCCAGGCCGATTTTTTTTTTGGCTATTTCTGACATTTTGCTCAATGTAGCGTTTTCGGGGGCCTGTTTGGGGGGCTTCCTGGTGTTTGTGGGTGAGTTTCGTGGTCTGGGAGCACTGCTGGGACACTCTAATCTTGATTGCATTTGCTTTTCAGGAAATCCGTCGTGGCAACCCCGACTTATGGCCTAGCTACGCAGCGCGTTTGGACCGAAGGCCGAGAAATATTGCAAGTATGAGATTTTGCTTTAGGCCCGTTTGGGGGTGTTATGCTTCTTGGCGGGTGGGTTGGCGGGTCTTGGGGCATTCCTGGGAAGGTCTAATACCGGGTAGAAGTGGGTGGGACAAAATCCAGGCCGATTTTTTTTTGGGCTATTTCTGACATTTTGCTCAATGTAGCGTTTTCGGGGGCCTGTTTGGGGGGCTTCCTGGTGTTTGTGGGTGGGTTTCGGGGTCTGGGCGCACTGCTGGCTATATATACTTTACTTTGCAAGAGGTTTGAAGCAAATCCATGGTGGCAGAGGGGAGTTAGGGCCTAGCTGCAGAGCGCGCGCGGAGTGATTTGGGAAATTTGTGAAAAATTGACTAAGTCCCCATTTTTGTACTTTTGCTCTTTGGCTGTTTGGGGGTCTTCTACTCGTTTTCTCCTGGGTTGATGGCTCTGGGGCCATTGCTGGGAAGCTCTAATACCGGATAAAAGTGTTTTGGACCAAATCCCAGGCGGAAATTTTTTTGTGTTTTTGATGACTTGCTTGCCTTTGAGGTGCTCTTAGAGGGGGTTCCGTCTGTTTGTGGGTGAGTTTCGTGGTCTGGGAGCACTGCTGGGACACTCTAATCTTGATTGCATTTGCTTTTCAGGAAATCCATCGTGGCAACCCCGACTTATGGCCTAGCTACGCAGCGCGTTTGGACCGAAGGCCGAGAAATATTGCAAGTATGAGATTTTGCTTTTGGCCTGTTTGGGGGTGTTATGCTTCTTGGCGGGTGGGTTGGCGGGTCTTGGGGCATTCCTGGGAAGGTCTAATACCGGGTAGAAGTGGTTGGGACAAAATCCAGGCCGATTTTGTTTTGGCTATTTCTGACATTTTGCTCAATGTAGCGTTTTCGGGGGCCTGTTTGGGGGGCTTCCTGGTGTTTGTGGGTGAGTTTCGTGGTCTGGGAGCTCTGCTGGGACACTCTAATCTTGATTGCATTTGCTTTTCAGGAAATCCGTCGTGGCAACCCCGACTTATGGCCTAGCTACGCAGCGCGTTTGGACCGAAGGCCGAGAAATATTGCAAGTATGAGATTTTGCTTTTGGCCTGTTTGGGGGTGTTATGCTTCTTGGCGGGTGGGTTGGCGTGTCTTGGGGCATTCCTGGGAAGGTCTAATACCGGGTAGAAGTGGTTGGGACAAAATCCAGGCCGATTTTTTTTTGGCTATTTCAGAAATTTTGCTCAATGTAGCGTTTTCGGGGGCCTGTTTGGGGGGCTTCCTGGTGTTTGTGGGTGAGTTTCGTGGTCTGGGAGCACTGCTGGGACACTCTAATCTTGATTGCATTTGCTTTTCAGGAAATCCGTGGTGGCAACCCCGACTTATGACCTAGCTACGCAGCGCGTTTGGACCGAAGGCCGAGAAATATTGCAAGTATGAGATTATGCTTTTGGCCTGTTTGGGGGTGTTATGCTTCTTGGCGGGTGGGTTGGCGTGTCTTGGGGCATTCCTGGGAAGGTCTAATACCGGGTAGAAGTGGTTGGGACAAAATCCTCGCGGAAAAGCCTTTTGGCACTTTTTGTAACTTAGGGTTCGTTAGGGTTAGCCCTAGCAGCAGGATTGCATGTGTTTCGGGGTGTTCTAGATTTTTGTAACTGAGTTCTGGGGTCTTAGAGCACTCGTGAGAATGTGTAATTTTGGTTGCAAGTCATTTGAAGAAAATCCATGGTGGGAAAGGGGGGATTTGGCATAGTTAAAGAAAGCCTTTGCCACTATTCTTAACTTTGGGTTCGTTAGGGTTAGCAGTATTTCTATTGCATGTGTTTGAGTGGGGGGGATTTCGAGTCTTGGAGCGATGCTGGCTATGGCTACTTTTGCTTGGTTGCTTGCAAGTGGTTTGAATGCAATCCACGGTGGGTAAGGGGTAATTAGGAAGGGGGTACTTCGGCCTACTTTTAATTTCAAAGTAAGTTTTGTCACCAGTTTTCTGCTAGGCCTCGTTTTTTGAGATTTGATTGGGGGTCTTCTACATTTTTGCAACTGGCTTTAGTAAGGGTCTGGGTGGGAGCACTGCTAGGAAGATCTAATTTTGTTCTAAAACACAGTTTACAGTACACCTAGCTTGAGGGGCAAGATCCGCTACATTAATTTGCCCATACTTATTTATCCTCCAAAAGGTGACTCAGAGTACGCACTTTCAAAAATATTGTACTGTCTACTAGGAAAATCAAATTGTGACTTTTTGCACTCCACAGCCTACATACCTTATATTTATTTATCAGTGGTGTTGTAATATTATATCACTTCCTGTTTTTCGTTGAATAATTACAGGCCGGGTTTCAGTCTCTGCAATGGGGAAAAAAGGATGGAGTCAGGCTTCACAGTAGCGAGCCACAATTCAGCATCAGGCAGGCAGTGGACAGGGTGTCTTCTGGTGACCAACATCGATGGACGAAGCGTCGGCTGCAATGGAGGAGTGCCGCTAATAGGAGGATTTTTTTTCTGCAGGCAACTTACTTACCACTTCCAACAGGACCACTAAAACCACATAGATACAGTATCCCTTGCCTTTTTCTCTGACTGTGACTGCATTTCTTGGATATCTCTCTGCTTCGAAATTGATCCCTTAACACATCACTTAGTCCACTCCACTATCACATCTGCACCACACATAGTCATTTGTAAGTGCTCCTACATAATTCGCAAGTCGCAGCACGCCCCAGGCCGTAGAGGACTGGGATGGCCCCAATGATGAAGCATGTCACCAAGGGGCAACCCTGGTGAGTGAGGGGACACCTATAAAAAAAGCAATTTCTCCTTTTCTATCTACTATACCTTCCAGACCAACCCCACTGAGTGTTGTTGTGAATGGATTTATAGTGACCAGCAAGGCTCTCGGGTATCTGGCTAAGTACAGAGACCTTATGTTGAATATCGTTATCAATAATTCCACACAGGCCCTGTACTGTCGCATTCTTTCTTCCACAGTTGTCGAATGTACTACTTACTTTTCACTGACATGCATGCAGTAGTGCATGCACTTTCAAAGATTGATGGATAGGTTTGTACCCAAAGAATTGTTTATGTTCCATTGTTTGTCTATGCTGTGCTTTTTTTTACAGGGTGTCTTCTGGTGACCAACATCGATGGACGAAGCGTCGGCTGCAATGGAGGAGTGCCGCTAATAGGAGGATTTTTTTTCTGCAGGCAACTTACTTACCACTTCCAACAGGACCACTAAAACCACATAGATACAGTATCCCTTGCCTTTTTCTCTGACTGTGACTGCATTTCTTGGATCTCTCTCTGCTTCGAAATTGATCCCTTAACACATAACTTAGTCCACTCCACTATCACATCTGCACCACACATAGTCATTTGTAAGTGCTCCTACGTAATTCGCAAGTCGCAGCACGCCCCAGGCCGTAGAGGACTGGGATGGCCCCAATGATGAAGCATGTCACCAAGGGGCAACCCTGGTGAGTGAGGGGACACCTATAAAAAAAGCAATTTCTCCTTTTCTATCTACTATACCTTCCAGACCAACCCCACTGAGTGTTGTTGTGAATGGATTTATAGTGACCAGCAAGGCTCTCGGGTATCTGGCTAAGTACAGAGACCTTATGTTGAATATCGTTATCAATAATTCCACACAGGCCCTGTACTGTCGCATTCTTTCTTCCACAGTTGTCGAATGTACTACTTACTTTTCACTGACATGCATGCAGTAGTGCATGCACTTTCAAAGATTGATGGATAGGTTTGTACCCAAAGAATTGTTTATGTTCCATTGTTTGTCTATGCTGTGCTTTTTTTTACAGGGTGTCTTCTGGTGACCAACATCGATGGACGAAGCGTCGGCTGCAATGGAGGAGTGCCGCTAATAGGATGATTTTTTTTCTGCAGTCAACTTACTTACCACTTCCAACAGGACCACTAAAACCACATAGATACAGTATCCCTTGCCTTTTTCTCTGACTGTGACTGCATTTCTTGGATCTCTCTCTGCTTCGAAATTGATCCCTTAACACATCACTTAGTCCACTCCACTATCACATCTGCACCACACATAGTCATTTGTAAGTGCTCCTACGTAATTCGCAAGTCGCAGCACGCCCCAGGCTGTAGAGGACTGGGATGGCCCCAATGATGAAGCATGTCACCAAGGGGCAACCCTGGTGAGTGAGGGGACACCTATAAAAAAAGCAATTTCTCCTTTTCTATCTACTATACCTTCCAGACCAACCCCACTGAGTGTTGTTGTGAATGGATTTATAGTGACCAGCAAGGCTCTCGGGTATCTGGCTAAGTACAGAGACCTTATGTTGAATATCGTTATCAATAATTCCCCACAGGCCCTGTACTGTCGCATTCTTTCTTCCACAGTTGTCGAATGTACTACTTACTTTTCACTGACATGCATGCAGTAGTGCATGCACTTTCAAAGATTGATGGATAGGTTTGTACCCAAAGAATTGTTTATGTTCCATTGTTTGTCTATGCTGTGCTATTTTTTCTTGTCTCCCAAAACCTTTCCCAAAAACCCCCGTACCCATCCATTTTTCAAACCCTAACCCTCTTCCCCCGGGCTGTGTGGTTTTGATTGATGTGTGACTAAATGACAGCAATAAATCCACACACTTGCTGGGGAGGATAAGGTGATAGCAACAGGCTGGTGAAGAAATCCGAGGATATATTCTTACTCTGCTTGACAAAGAACCATTGCTAATGTGAAAGAACTTCAACCGAATTAGTAGTTATACTTTACCATTTGTTAGGCTACAATGTGGCACTGTTCTACTGTACTTCTGTCACCTGCTATATTCTCAGTTGTACTGTTGAATTGCTCAGGAGGACAAACCAGATTTCATTTTCTTTTTTTTCATAGGCATGCAACTGCCACTGTGTCACACCACTAGTACCACCGCTATGAGGAAATTTTATCCGACCAAGATTGCCAACCATATTCGCTGTTTCCTGTGGAGCCAGCCCTGGGTCTAGCCCTACTTTCAAACACAAATTACAGGTAAGATGAGCGTTTGGTGGTTTGGGGGTATAATGGAGTATTAGTACGAGAGACGAGAGACTGAAGGTAGTACTACTAAAGTCCTAGGACTCTTGGATTCACTTCACTTAGCCTGTGAGAGGCACTTAGTGTTGAAAACATTTGGGCATTTACACTTAAAGGAAGAAAATGGAACTAAACTTTCAGGAAAACAAAGTCAACGTTAAACCCCCACCCACCAGGCAAGCAGTAAGAAACGGGTATGCTCAGATAAAGTTTGAAAAAGTATATTTATATCCCTAACAAAATAATCTCCCGCAAGACCCTCCCTAACCCCAACGATTGTCCTTGAAAAGTCCCCAAAAACCCAACTCCCAATTCCCACCCCCCAAAAGTCTCTAAAAAAGGGGCAAGGGACACTATGGGTGGATGCTGTCAACTTTTTGGGCCAGGGCATCATGCTCCTGGCGGAGCAAGGCGTGCTCTACGCGGAGCCCCTCCAACTGGTTGGAAAAGTGGTGGAGCTCCTGCTGGAGGCGGGACACCATCAGGGTACTGCGGCGCAGGCGTGCCTTCAATGCCTTGTAGGTGCAACGGCTGTGAGAGGAAGCTGTAGCTGTTGTCCTTGCTACTCGGCGGTGGCGTTTGGCTTTGGCAGCCCGGCTCAGTCTGGGTGGACCACTGTGCTGGGTGGCACTGGCAGCCCGTGGGGGAACGGAGGCCGATGCAGACGACGTAGTTGTTGTGGTCGACTGCACACTTTCTTCATCCTCCAGGGCCACCAGCCGCCGATATTCGGCCACAGTAGCATCGATCCTCCGTTGCCGGGCCGCTCTAGCCAGCTCCTTCCTCCTTGCTCGTTTGGAAGGAGAACCTATATGAAGAAAGAAAGACATAGTCTGTAACCAATGCTCCTTAAGATTAACTCAATCATTCAGCAGAAATTTGTGTTGCACTACAACTAGCAACTTGCAAACGCATTACATAACTATTGAGGCCAGTATCTATCTAACCTCACACTTCTTCATCCTTGCTCTAACATTAGTGGGAGTTTAAGGAACAAATTCTACGAGCACTATGGACTTCCATTGGAGTCGACTATGAAAGTACACCAGTCTTATTCTTCTTCTTGTCTCTTGTTTTGGAAAATTGGTACGTTATCTTCTGCAAGCCGGCATAATGCCAGCGCAGTTAACTTGCACCCGAGAAAAAGAGACGCACGCCATGAGGAGTGACCTAGACTTGCGTTGCGTTACTGTACCCGTCCAGTACATGCACGTGGTGAAGCTCTTACTTTTCTATTACGGGTGGCACTGAGAATACTCTGTTACAACTCAAGGGCTACTGCTTAATTAATTTAACTTTCACCCTACAGTGGAAATGAGTACTAGAAATGGAAAATTGAAGAAGATAAATAATCTGATTATCTATCACTTCACATGGGATGTTTTTGCTTATATATGGGATGACTTTAGGTGCTTTGCTTTTTATTGAGTGACCAGTGATACATCCACACATGAATGACTGAGTACTACTAAACTTATTAAGAGAGGTAGGGAGTGGCCACCGTAATAACCGGATCTATGCAGTGCTTGCAATACAAACTACTGCTACTATTGATGGTAGTATTTGGACAAAATTAAAAGTTCTTTTCCTTGCCTTTCCTACACTGGAACGGACGTGCGGGTGCAGTGTTACATGCTCTTCAAAGTTACACTTAGTTCATCCACTGACCGTCTACTCTCTCTAGATCATGGGTACTCACAAACTTTCTCTCAGGGGCTACATTTACAGTGTAGTTTGGGGCCGAGGGCCGCACTGGTGGGGGCGGAGTCAGAGGGGGCGGGGCTAAAGCAAAACGATAACTTGTGACCATGAGGTTGCACACAGGTCCCTGCAGCAGATGCCCTCACCCACTGAGCCACCAGACCCAGCATTTACATACATCTCTCTCCCTCCTGCTCTCCCTCCTGCCCTCCCTCTCCATCTCTCTCTCCCTCCTGCCCTCCCTCTACCTCCCCCTCTGTCATCTCACTGTGTGTGTGTCTATCTGTGTCAGCCTTCAGCCCGGGTTGAGACCGCTTCCTCAATGCGCACACACAGACAACAACACCAAAGTACTTAACAGGTCTTTAAAAGACCATTAACATATTATTGAGGCTTTGTTTGTTGTAGCGCCCCTGCTTCTCCACCCTGACAATCACTGCTTGCCCGGCCCCACAGAGCAGAGACTTTGTTCTATTTCACCTCTTTGTGGCCTTGCATCTCCACTCTGCTCTGTGGGGGCCGGGGGAGCAGTGATTGTCAGAGTGGAGATGCAGGGGCGCTAACAGGTGAAATACAAAAAAGCCTCTGCTCTGTGGGGGCCGGGGGAGCAGTGATTGTCTGCAAGGTCTGCGCACCGCCAAGGAAGGCTTGCCGGGCCACCACCGGCCCGCGGGCCGTACTATGAGTACCCCTGCTCTAGATACACATATGCTATCTAAGAGTCAGATAGTAGCATGATCCAGGTATATGGACACATACAGTTTCTGTGTCACCCACCCAGGCTGTTGTCCTTCCACCCATCATTGCTTCATCATTCACCCAGCCATGCATCTCATATTCTTGCCTTCCCAGCTAGTCTTCAATCTCAATAAGTAAGGAATATATAAGAGCTTACCTCTGGCCGCCACCACCACCGTCTCAACTCTCACAGCCGCCGCCTCCTCCCCTGAAGAATCGCCCTCCGCCTCCGTGTCGAGCACCATCACCTCCACACTGGCCCCGCCACCAGATGTTCCACCTACAAAGTACATTTAAGAATGTTAGAATAAAGCACTCACTAGTCTTTGGTCTAGGAATGAAGACATGTGAAAACAATGTAATTTGTGACTGTCTACGTTAAAGTTAAAAAAAATGTCCCTTTTTCCAGGGAAGGTTGTCTTGCTGCACTTTTTGGCACAACTGATGAAGGCTGTTTTTTTAACACGCACCATTTTTCTCCACACAGACAGAAGATGGACTTCTAACAACAAGATCAAGTTGAAACCAGGTGAGAGCTCGGCTCGACCACAAGAAATGTCTTCAATTAATCGTCAGCACTAACCACTTTTCCATTATCAGTTAAACGTTTAGTTTTATTATGACTTCATTTTAATAAATGTGTTTACTTTTAATAAAGCTTTTAAACTTAAATACAATCTGTGTATTTTGGTCCAGACTAGAGTGACTGAGCGAAAGGTTTTGCAATTTTTGCAAGCATGAGTCCAGATAGAACACTTCAAAAGACATTATGGACAATCCCAGAGGACTGCACTAAGTTGATAGAGCTATTGCTGACTAGAATCATGGGAGTTTCGCCAACCGTGCAATCTTAGTTAGCTACACAGACAGACTAATAAGAATAATCTAGTAATACCACAGGGAGTCATAGTAGAGGCAGGATAAGAATTTAGATACAGTCTACAAGAAGAGCAAAGACAATTTTGAAAAAAGTCAAATGAGGAACGCTCGGAAAAATAGGTACTAGTCTAAAATGAAAACTTACTGGGGCCAGCAGAGGAGCCCTCGCCTGCCCGATCCTGGCCCTGTTGAACAGCATCCGCCGCCTGCTGCTCCTGTGTCCTCCTCTCGCCCCTGGGGGGAGCTGACGTACAACATGAAAGAAAGAACAGAAAACATGGATGATTGTTGCTTGTCAATGTCAACCAAATCAAACATTTCAAAAGAACAATAACAAAATATTTCCGCGAAATTATATTGATTAGGGTTAGTTTTCATTTATTTGCGGACCTGTGACTTCGAAAGTCACGTAACTCACTAAACAAAGTACTGAAACGTTCACCTAGGACTGGCAGGCAGCAGTCCGCAGGCAAGACGCAAAGTGACAGACAAACTCCATTGTGATTTCAGTCAGATCAGTGACAACACTAACAGTTGCCTGCTACATTACCAGTCATTTAAATAGTCAAACTATCAATCCACCGCCACTATTTTTCTTATTGTCAGGGGTACAAAGGAAGGGGCAGATTTAAGCCCCTTGCGGCTCTTTTGCGCCGTTCTTGCGTGACTTTTGTGATGCAGCAGCTAAACAAAAAAGGGCGCCATGGTGCGGCGTATAATATTATAACAACCTGACGCATTTGGGAGATGCATCCCGTTATAAAGCCCTGCGCCATCAGGGGGCGTTCCGGCGCAAGGGAGGGCATTCCTGCGCTGGAACACATCCTAATAGTGGCTGAGGGAAATCTACAAAATTTCAATCAGTCACCTTTAGGACAATGATGCGTCACACAAACCCTGCACCTGCTTGAAGCAGACGTATGGCTTGACCCAGCATTGGGGAGATAGGGTACCCCAGAGCATTGCTGGAGCTGCGCCATCGTTGCGACGCAACTCCAGCAGTAAAGCTTCGGTGACGTTTTGGGCCCATGGTGCGCCGCATTGCAAATACGGCGCACCATGGTTGGTGGTGGTAGCGGGCCGCACAATTAATGGCGCATCCCTGCTACTTTGCAGGGATGCGACGGTAATTGCAATTCTGCCCCTTAGGGGCATACTTACTTACGCGTTCTGGCACATCTCCAGAGATGCGCCAGATCAAATGCGTCACGCAAAACTACCCTTGCGACACGGCAGATGCGCCTCATTTACAATGCGATTTAGAAAAGGGGGTGGTGATGAACAGAGTGTCTGAGTTAAACAGACCACTCTTACCCAGTCCAAAGATCAAGGCTTGATCCATCACCGTTATTTATCTCACTGCCCCATCCCAGCTCAGACCCTGGCTATATGCAAATCAGTCTGTCCCTGGCCCAGTGCATCATGGGAACAGGGCAGAATAAACTACCAAGCCAATTCTTCACCAGAAAGGAGACAAGCTACCGGGGACCGGTTTCTGGCATTTCAGCCTTCTTCGGCCCGGCTAGCTTGAATCCTGATGGAGCAGTAAGAAAGGGACTCATGTCTGAGTATACCCTGCCACACCTATAGTGGCCAAAAACGATTTAGAAAAGGGGGTGGTGATGAACAGAGTGTCTGAGTTAAACAGACCACTCTTACCCAGTCCAAAGATCAAGGCTTGATCCATCACCGTTATTTATCTCACTGCCCCATCCCAGCTCAGAACCTGGCTATATGCAAATCAGTCTGTCCCTGGCCCAGTGCATCATGGGAACAGGGCAGACTAAACTACCAAGCCAATTCTTCACCAGAAAGGAGACAAGCTACCGGGGACCGGTTTCTGGCATTTCAGCCTTCTTCGGCCCGCCTTGCTTGAATCCTGATGGAGCAGTGAGAAAGGGACTCATGTCTGAGTATACCCTGCCACACCTATAGTGGCCAAAAACGATTTAGAAAAGGGGGTGGTGATGAACAGAGTGTCTGAGTTAAACAGACCACTCTTACCCAGTCCAAAGATCAAGGCTTGATCCATCACCGTTATTTATCTCACTGCCCCATCCCAGCTCAGAACCTGGCTATATGCAAATCAGTCTGTCCCTGGCCCAGTGCATCATGGGAACAGGGCAGACTAAACTACCAAGCCAATTCTTCACCAGAAAGGAGACAAGCTACCGGGGACCGGTTTCTGGCATTTCAGCCTTCTTCGGCCCGGCTTGCTTGAATCCTGATGGAGCAGTGAGAAAGGGACTCATGTCTGAGTATACCCTGCCACACCTATAGTGGCCAAAAACGATTTAGAAAAGGGGGTGGTGATGAACAGAGTGTCTGAGTTAAACAGACCACTCTTACCCAGTCCAAAGATCAAGGCTTGATCCATCACCGTTATTTATCTCACTGCCCCATCCCAGCTCAGAACCTGGCTATATGCAAATCAGTCTGTCCCTGGCCCAGTGCATCATGGGAACAGGGCAGACTAAACTACCAAGCCAATTCTTCACCAGAAAGGAGACAAGCTACCGGGGACCGGTTTCTGGCATTTCAGCCTTCTTCGGCCCGGCTTGCTTGAATCCTGATGGAGCAGTGAGAAAGGGACTCATGTCTGAGTATACCCTGCCACACCTATAGTGGCCAAAAACGATTTAGAAAAGGGGGTGGTGATGAACAGAGTGTCTGAGTTAAACAGACCACTCTTACCCAGTCCAAAGATCAAGGCTTGATCCATCACCGTTATTTATCTCACTGCCCCATCCCAGCTCAGAACCTGGCTATATGCAAATCAGTCTGTCCCTGGCCCAGTTCATCATGGGAACAGGGCAGACTAAACTACCAAGCCAATTCTTCACCAGAAAGGAGACAAGCTACCGGGGACCGGTTTCTGGCATTTCAGCCTTCTTCGGGCCGGCTTGCTTGAATCCTCACCACCCCTTGTTGTAAATATTTTTGTCCACCCTAAGCGTGAAAGGGTATACTCAGATGTGAGTCCCTTGCTCATTGCACCATCAGGATTCAAGCAAACCGGGCCGAAGACGGCTGTAATGCCAGAAACCGGTCCCCGGGAGCTTGTTTCCTTCCCAGTGTAAGAATTGGCTTTTGTAGTTTGGTTTGCCCTGTTCCCATTATGCACTGGGACAGGAACAGACTAATTTGCATACAGCCAGGTTCTGAAACTGGGATGGTGCAGTGAGCTAAAAAACGGTGTTGGATCTAGCCCTGATCTCTTGACTGGGTGAGAGTTTCTGCTTAATTCAGAGACTCTGTCCCTCACCACCCCTTGTTGTAAATATCATTTACAATGCGGCGCACCCTGGCGCAAGGGTAGGCACTTGCGTGACGCATCTCGTCACGTAAGAGCGGCGCATCGCTGGAGTCACGTCGCCAACGCAATGCAACTCCAGTAATGCTCAGGGCCACCCAATACTTAACATGCTGTGTCAGTCCTTTCGCCTGCTTCGAGCAGACATAAGGAATTGAATTGACGTAGCAGCGTCGCAGAAGTGCCTGCGTTAAATCTTGTAGATTTCACGCAGGCAATTTTGCGAGGCGCACAGCCGCCGGACCGCCCACCCTGCGTACTAGGAACGCACCCATTGTGGTGCAGGCCCATGGCTTTATAACGTGACGCATCTCCTTAGATGCGTCATGTCGTAAATGACTCGCAGGGATGCGGCACGTTTACGCCGCTGTTGCGTCACGCAAGGCAACGTAAACGTGGCGCAAGGGGCTTGTAAATGTAATCTGACCCCTAGTGTCTAGCATTACGCAGTTCTGTAAAGTACACTCATACATAATAGTTACTCAGGCCAATGAGACCACGAAATAGAAAACAAATAAGCATAGTAGCAACGCCACTGAGAAGGAGAGCAGTGCACCTGAAATGCACAGAAGATTTTGAAATATAATTTAACTACAATGTAATCGTCATCAGCGGCATTATTGGCTTGCTCCATGTAAAAAACAAATATTTGCAATACAACAACACAGAGCAGGAGAAAACATCATAGTAGTGAGTGATTAAATGGCTACTACTACTCACCAAGCCCGGGGATCTCCAAGCCGAGCTGGTCCAGCAGGTCGCGCTCGCGGTCCAGGAGGTCCGTCCAGCGATGGGTGACCTGGCTGTAGGTGCGCTGGACCCCGTAGAGGTGGGATATGGCCCAGCACACCTTCTCCCACCGCTTCCGGCGCTCCCGCATGTTGTAGCCGCTGGCCGCGATCCTGCCGCCTCCCGCGATGGTCCTGGGCAGGCGGCGCTGGACGAAGTAGACCAGCGCGCCCACTTCCTCCGGGCTGAATATCTCCCGTCGCGTCACCTGCTCCCCCCTCAATCTCCCGCATGCTGTCCTGGCACTGGGTCCAGCACTACTCCCCGCCGCCGCTGCGGCCCTCAAGTGCCTGGGCAGCTTCACGGCGCCTGGCTTGACCATGGTCTGGGCAGGTAAGGTAGGAAGAAGTAGAAAATTAAGAAAGAATAGGATAGGGAAGAAGAAAAGAAAAGAGTTTAAAAAAGTAGTTTAAAAGTAAAGAAAAATAGCAGAAAAGACAAAAATATATAGCTAGGAAAAGAGAGGGATAGATAAGAAGCAAAATCGTAAAAAAAAAACTGAAAACAAGTAAAGGATGGCAAAGATACCAAGAGGATTAAACACCATGCCCAGACACAGGAAATTAATGAAAAACAAGATGGCCGGCGCCCGTTCACGAGCGCGAAAGTAAGTTCGCGCGAGATTTTCCTCGCGATCTCGTGCGAACCTCTAGATTTCCCGCGCGATCTCGTGCGAACCTCTACTCGCAATGCGCTTACTGCGCGAGATTATACATAGCGGGCGGAAACGGAAATACGTCACGCAAACAAAATGGCCGCGCCCGTACTCGACCTTGGGGTAAATTCGCGTGTTGCGCTGCAAGCAGCTCGCGAATACTGCAAAAAAACTCGCGAAACAACAAGCCGCAAAAAAATAAAATGCTCATTCGCACGAATTGGCGGCTTCCGCGGTCGGTTTCGCACGACGCCGCGCCCCGCGAATAGCGCGAAAAAACCGAAAAACGATTTCAGCAAAAGCAAAAGCAATGAGCAGGTGCAAAAGGTCAACCTCATGATTTGTAACGATTCTCTGTAGTGCTTCCTGAGGGGGCCCTCCAGAATTCGGTTGCCTGCTTGCAACTATTGTGTGACCCTGCTCTGACCTTAACTGTATGCCACAAAGGTCCTGATTTACAGCTAAAGGAGCAGACAAGCAGGTGCCAGGCTGGAACTTGAAATTCTTTCAGTGACACATTAATTAGCCCCTAATTCATTATTGTCAGTTGGGGCAGGGCAGGTGTTGTTAATAAACTAACCCCAAATTAATTAATGTCAGTTCAAGCAGGGCAGGTGGGCTTGCTTTTCCCCCCCCATCTTCTACAGTGATGATGAACCAGAGGGTGGCATTGATGTAACAGAGGGTGGCATGGGTCAAAGAGAGGGTGCCAGTGGTGAAACAGAGGGTGCTGGGAGGCTGTGATGATGAACCAGACGTAGAAACAACATAGTCGCGACCGTTGCGAGCCGACAAGTAAGTTCGCAATTGCGAACTAGTACCAAATCCTTGCGAACTGGTAGAAACACTTGCGAACACAAAAAAAAAACAAAACCGCAAATTCGCGAGAATTCGCGGATTTTGCGGATTGCCAATTCGCAAATCCGCAAAATTCGCGAACGCGAGATTCGCAAAATTCGCCCATGCTTACACTGAAGTCATCTGCGGCGTACCACAAGGATATTCACTCAGCCCCACCCTTTTCAACGTATACATGAGCCCCCTCGCGGCCATCGCCCGCCAACACAACCTCAACATCATCTCCTACGCGGATGACACTCAACTGATCCTATCACTCACCAATGACCCTAGCACCGCCAAAACGAACCTACACGAAGGAATGAAAGAAGTAGCCGAATGGATGAAACATAGCCGTCTGAAACTGAACTCAGACAAAACAGAAGTCCTCATCTTAGGTACCTCCCCCTCCGCATGGGACGACTCTTGGTGGTCAGAAGCCCTTGGAAAAGCACCCATCCCGACAGACCACGCACGGAACCTGGGCGTCATCCTGGATTCCTCACTTTCAATGAACAGACAAGTCAACGCCGTCTCTTCATCCTGCTTCAACATTCTCCGCATGCTCAAAAAAACATTTCGTTGGATCCCCACCGAAACTAGGAAAACGGTCACCCACGCTCTGGTCACGAGCCGACTGGACTACGGAAACACCCTCTACGCCGGGACTACCGCTAAAATCCAGAAAAAACTCCAACGAATCCAAAACGCCTCAGCCAGGCTCATATTAGACATCCCGCGTAAAGAACATATCTCTGGTCACCTGAAAAACCTCCACTGGATTCCCGTCAATAAGAGGATCACTTTCCGGCTCCTAACCCACGCACACAAAGCACTCTACGAAATCGGACCAGAGTGCCTCAACACACGAATGTCCTTCTACACCCCCTCCCGCCAGCTTCGATCCTCCAACCAAGCCCTTGCCACTGTACCTCGCATCAACAAGACCACCATGGGAGGCAGATCCTTCTCCTACCTGGCAGCTAAAACCTGGAACTCACTTCCCACTTACCTTCGCCTTACCCAGAACCACCTAACATTCAGAAAGCAACTTAAAACATGGATATTTGACAAGTAATTCCCCACCCCTCCTTAAGCGCCTTGAAACCCTCTGGGTATGTAGTGCGCTATATAAATTCTCTGACTTGACTTGACTTGACATCCGGCGATTGATTGCCCGTAAATCGGCCCCCAGGTACACGCTACTGCCCCTTACCTACCAACGCCAGGCCATTCCCTTTTCATTATGCCTGCATGAGGTCAATTGGGTTCCTTTGCTCTCCTTTGCGCACCTGCACTAGTTATGTGCTCTTTCTGATGCAGTCGCAACTACCCTGGTTCACAGGCATAGTGCCCAGACTCTTGCCCCTACCTGTGATCCCTGCTTATTCACCCCTAATCTGCACATGTCCATCAGCCCTTCTCAAATTGGCTACCGCTTTCCACCTCATTCAGCTATCCCGTTTTTTCCCCCTCACTACCGCAGCAATCCACCGGTTCCAATGGCCCCTTTCCCTCCCAGCGTTACCCTCCCTCTGTCCAACACTCTCTCCTTCTATCCCACATTCCAACTCCTCTCTTTGTCCCCTTGCAGCACTGCCCACGACCCAGTCCTGATGAAGATCCTGTAGTAACCTGGATCGAAACGCCGTCGACCTTTCAGCGCAAATATTGGCGCGAAAAACGAAGCGGTTGAACATATTGAATACTTTTAAAATGAACTTCTAATCTATTTTGAACCGCCGTACATCAATGAATACACTGTATATTTACTCACCAGTCACCTTGCGCCACTCACGCTGTTTCACATTGTCACCTGCGTCGCTATATTGGCTTTCACTGTCACACCTAGAGCACCACGTACAATTTGGGTTGTTTTTTCAGTATATGTGATTTATATATTGCAGTGCTGCTATAACTGTAAACTATATTTCTGTACCTCTTCCAAAAATCGTTTATACATAAAATGATGCTTTTAGCACTTGTCAGAATTATATAGAGTCTCCTTGTTTCCTTTTAGATAATGTATTTGCATATCTTTACTAATTGTCTTTAATTAATACCAGTCGGGACATTGTTGTTCTTATGCTCTAATCATTGAGCCACACTTCTCCATGAATAAGGGATTGGGAGGGAGTGGGGGGGGGGGGGTCAGCCGACTGAGGAGGTCTGCTTCCCCCACACCCCACCCTCCCCCACTTCATCTTGGGCAGGTGGTCCAGTACTTGGGATTGTCAGTAGTTTTTGGGCTCGGCTCAGTAGGCAGGGGCGGGGCTTCTCAGGTAGAGGGTAGGTGAATTGGGCTACCAACCACCATGTTGGGGTATTCAGCACAGTGGCTGTTGCCTTAGTCAGGGTCAGGCAGAAGTTCTGATCCACCCTCCCATCCCCCTATATAACTGTTGATGGGGAAGGCACATGTAGTTGTCACTAATGAGTAGGGGCAATTAGGAGGTTCGTGAGAGGTTTCTCAGGTTTGGAAGCGGGTTTCTTCCTGTTGGGGTGGGAGAAGCAGTTGCAAGAGGAGGTTAGGAGTAAGTTTTCTCATGCAGGAAGCAAAAGGTGTGCAGTTAGAGGAAGTTAATTAAGATTTGACAGTTTTAGATACAGTAACAGGCAGTTTGAGTTGGGAGAGTTGTGGGGAGGATAATTAGGGGTGGGGTGGGACAACCGGTTGGTTATCACTCATGAATAGTGAAGAGGTTACATTTGCAAAGGATGTGGCCTAATTTTTTTTATATTGTAATGTGCCCCTGGCTCAATATAGCAGCCTTTTCTAAAAAAGCATTTGCTTTTGTATATGTTTTATTTTTAGCTGAGGTGTGATTCTTTTATTTATTTTTTTAGGCTTTTTACCTTGTTGTTAATTTTTTATTCAAGAATTGGAACCTCTCACCATATAACTTGTATTGATGTTTTACTTTGTTTATTACTCCAATAAAGCTTTCTAAACTAAATAAAATATAGCAGCCTTTTCCGCACACAAGATTGCCAGTTGTTTGTGCTGTGCCCTCTTGCCCAAATCTCAGTTTCAATAGCCAAATATAGATATCTCGTTTTGTTTCCAGAGACATTGTGTTTGATTGTCATTACACGAACCATCTATCTGTTATAAATGGCAAGTGTCTGGCCCTGTTGCACTGCTGTGTCTTTTAGACCCTTCAAACTCAATAGAAAGTGTAAATCAAGGGTTATGGCTCCCAAACAATGCAGACGAGTTAACCATCATTTACAGAGATACCAGATAACAACACAAGGCAACTTCTAGAGCTTCTGAATGTACAAAACGAGAGACTGCAATTTATTAAAAAAAATGCACCGAGGCCAACTTCTGGTTCTGAGCATTGTTTGAGGATCTCCCTCATTCTTCATGGCTTACTGAAAGGACAAATTAAAATACTGCAAATCATCTAACACAACTCGAAAAATCAGATTTACAGGATCAAATACTGAGCAAGGGTGACACAAGTCATTAGGATCCACTGGAAAGATAATACCATGTGGTGCACATCATCCACAACAATGCCAAAGAGTGACCGTAAGATTGTGTTAATGGACCAGTATCCATTTAGGGTCTGGCTAGAGGATGCAGCAGACTGCCAGAGCTTTAGTCCCAAGTCTTAAAAAATAAATGCATGCAGGATATACTATCCATGTATTTATCTTTATGATACACGTGAATCATCAATGTACTTTGATGCAGCGTTAAGAAAAGTAGATTTACACTGACCTATATATTCTCATTTTTGTTGCAATATATTAGCAGACAGTGTTCTTGCAATTAACTCTTTGTGGGACAACGTTTTTTTTCGTTAAATTCTGCCATTCATTCACATGTAGTGAGTTTCAGTGGAGGTAAGATTGATCACCACATGCTACTGGCTGTTTTGTGTATCATCCCATCTACAAAGAATTCCTTTAAATGCAAAGCATGTTTTCAGCATGTGGCAACGACTATCTGGTGAAAGGAGAAACCATCTTGAAAAAAAAAAGGCACGTTCAACATTAAAATCAAATACTTCCTCAAAGTTGTATTTAGTGTGGAAAAAATTAGAAGGAATTTTGAGGCATATTACCAAGCAATAGCGATAATTATCGCTATTGCTTGGTTAGAGACAAAAATTTACCGCTGAGCTGCGCTCGATTTTTTCCGCATATCAGCGATATTCATGCATTACCGAGCTAATGCTCTTAGCCATGTTATCCACCTCCCATTGGATAACATGGCTAAGAACTGCTCAGGGCAGGTGTTAGCTTTTGGAGATATTCGCGCTTAGCGCGAATATCTCCAAAAGTTGGTAATAGGAGATAGCGATGTTAGCGACTGTTTTCAGTCGCTAACATCTTGGCACGCCCACTTTGCATGTCATTAGTGATAAATATCACTGACATGCAAAGTGGGGCCCAAGATGGTCGCTATCTCCTACTAGCTGTCGCTAACTGGTGTTAGCGACAGCTAGGTAATAGGGAGATCATTTTATCTCCGCTTTCTTGGATTTTAAAGCCAAAAAAGCGGAGATAAACCCCCTTGATAATATGCCCCGCAGTTCCTTAAAATAACACCTACAAATATTATCATGCTTGCTACTTGAACAGGCATAGACGTACCACAATCGTGCTTGCATTATCAAATCAAACCCAGACATGTTCGCTTTGCCAATGCTCCTATGTCTTATAACCAAACAAAAAATGTAAAGGCTGCAAATCATTCAAAAGAAGGTGGAAAGCCTAGTTTTCAGCTCCTCTTTCCTTATGTTTGACCATTTATTATTAATTTTATTTTTTAATATACTGCACTTCTGCCATTTCTTATAGCTACACATAACATATGTCACATTTACTCAATTAAATGCTACTCAATTTACCACCTGCCACAAGGAGAAATGCTAAGCCATTCTTGCCAGGATGTAGGCTGTAGCCTGCAGATCTCATAGACATCAGTGTCAAGCTGTAACTATCAGAGCCATCAAGGTATCTTAAACCCTTAAATGTACAAAAGGAAACCATGGTTTGTTCTGATCAAATTATGGCTCTGTGATCTCATACTCCAGAAAGCCAGAATCCAGTGGCTCATTTGTTAATCAAACTTTCGTTTTACTACCTCTTGGGGAGATGTAAACAGAAATCCCCTAAAACAAATAATATATATATATATATATATATATATATTCACTGAAAAAACCATAGGTTATAGACCATATATAGTTAGGGATTAGCATTTACAAAACCTTAATTTACTCGCACAAAACCATTGAAATTCACATATATAGTTAGTTGCACTAACTATATATCGCGCACCCGCAATCCACTGCTGATCATGTCACATATTACATCATTCATGACATGGTCAGTGACATCACTGATGACATCACTGATGACATCTCAAATGACATCACTGATGACATCACTGATGACAACACCCAGTGACTGTATGTTTCTGTAAAGTTAAAATATGTCTTACATATTGAAAAATGAGTGGATGTATAAGTGTCTGGATGAAGGATTTAGTAGGTGCATGACTGACTGTATGAGTGAGTGATTTAATGTGTCTCACTGAGTGCATGGGTTAGTGACTAAACTGTCTTAATTTGTGCATCATTATGTCTGTTGTTCTGTAAACTGCTGCATGTGTTGATCAGTAGCTATATGAGTAACTATATGGGTTATTGATTGGTTGCCCAAGTATTTGTATGGGAGACTGAGTGTGTGTGTGGGTGGCTGGGAGGTGTGTGACTCTGTGCATAGATGTGTGAGTAGTTGATTCACTATATGTATGGGTTCAAAAGTGCATGTGGAAATAGCTGTATGGGCGGTTGACTGTCTGCATGAGTGTATTGGTGAGTGAATGGATTTCTCAGTGCTACATGTCAAAGTAAGTACATATGTAAAACACAGTACATGTGAGAGTTGACATATATAAATAACTGTGCATAAGAGCCAGTGAATGTGTGAGTGGCTGTATGGATCATTGTGAACATGTATCAGGGATTGTATAACAGAGTAAATATGTGTTAGTATATGTTTGAATAAGGAAGGTGTGTATAACTGTATAGTTGAGAAAATGGAGGTGTGATTGATTCTTTGCATGACTGACTAGGTGTGTGAGTAACTCCATGGATAAGTGACAGTCTGTGAGTGTCTGTTTACACTGATTGTATCTAAGGTTATATTAGAGTCTGAAGATGTTCATTGTATTATCACATAAATGATATCATCAGTGATGTGATCAGTAATGTCAAATGAGATGTCATCAGTGATGTCATCAGTGATATCATTTGAGATGTCATCAGTGATGTCATCCGTGATGTCATTTGAGATGTCATCAGTGATGTCATCAGTGATGTCACTGACCATGTCATGAATGATGTAATATGTGACATCATCAGCAGTGGATTGCGGGTGCGCGATATATAGTTAGTGCAACTAACTATATATGCGAATTTCAATGGTTTTGTGCGAGTAAATTAAGGTTTTGTAAATGCTGATCCCTAACTATATATGGTCTATAACCTATGGTTTTTTCAGTGAATTTTCAAGGTTTTGTAAATGCTAATTCCTAACTATATATGGTCTATAACCTATGGTTTTTTCAGTGAATAAATATATATATATACTAATATAGATATATATATATATATATGTATATATATATATGTATATGTACATATATATGTATATGTATATATATATTCACTGAAAAAACCATAGGTTATAGACCATATATAGTTAGGAATTAGCATTTACAAAACCTTAATTTACTCGCACAAAACCATAGAAATTCGCATATATAGTTATTGCAATAACTATATATCGCGCACCCGCAATCCACTGCTGATGATGTCACATATTACATCATTCATGACATGGTCAGTGACATCACTGATGACATCACTGATGACATCATCCAGTGACTGTATGTTTCTGTAAAGTTAAAATATGTCTTACATATTGAAGAATGAGTGGATGTATAAGTGTCTGGATGAAGGATTTAGTAGGTGCATGACTGACTGTATGAGAGAGTGATTAAATGTGTCTCACTGAGTGCATGGGTTAGTGACTAAACTGTGTGAATGTGTGCATCAGTATGTCTGTTGTTCTATGAACTGATGCATGTGTTGATCAGTAGCTATATGAGTAACTATATGGGTTATTGATTGGTTTCCCAAGTATTTGTATGGGAGAGTGAGTGTGTGTGTGGGGGTGGCTGGGAGGTGTGTGACTGTGCATAGATGTGTGAACAGTTGATTCACTAGATGTATGGGTTCAAAAGTGCATGTGGAAACAGCTGTATGGGTGGTTGGCTGTGTACGAGTGTATTGGTGAGTGAATGGATATCTCAGTGCTACATGTCAAAGTAAGTACATATGTAAAACACAGTACATGTGAGAGTTCACATATATAAATTACTGTGTATAAGAGCCAGTGAATGTGTGAGTGGCTGTATGGATCATTGTGAACTTGTATCAGGGATTGTATAAGAGAGTAAATATGTGTTAGTATATGTTTGAATAAGTAAGGTGTGTATAACTGTATAGTTGAGGAAATGGAGGTGTGATTGATTCAGTGCATGACTGACTAGGTGTGTGAGTAACTCCATGGATGAGTGACAGTCTGTGAGTGTCTGTTTACTCTGAGTGTATCTAAGGTTATATTAGAGTCTGAAGAGGTTGATCGTATTATCACATGATTGATGTCATCAGTGATGTTGTCAGTGATGTCATTTGAGTTGTCATCAGTGATGTCATTTGAGTTGTCATCAGTGATGTCATCAGTGATGTCACTGACCATGTCATGAATGATGTAATATGTGACATCATCAGCAGTGGATTGCGGGTGCGCGATATATAGTTATTGCAATAACTATATATGCGAATTTCTATGGTTTTGTGCGAGTAAATTAAGGTTTTGTAAATGCTAATTCCTAACTATATATGGTCTATAACCTATGGTTTTTTCAGTGAATTTTCTAGGTTTTGTAAATGCTAATTCCTAACTATATATGGTCTATAACCTATGGTTTTTTCAGTGAATTTCAATGGTTTTTTAATAGCAAATATCAAAAGCTGTCAAATGTCAAGTACGTGACAGGTAAAAACATTTTCGTGTTTATGCACGCTGATGTGCTTTGAACGCTGCCCCCCCTCACCCCCCCTCTTTTCTCTTAGGAGTACTCTCTCTTTGCAGATAGTGAAGGGTAGTTAACGCAGGCCTTTGCCCCCGTTGTAATCCGTCGTGCCTGCTTCTCTCTCCATTTGATTGATTGTTATCCAAGCATTTACTGTTTTAGAATTGGTTCTCTTTGGTTCATTCTCTATTTACAAACAAGCACAGAGTCGCAATACTCTGTTTAGTCTTTGCAGATAGTGAAAAATCGTTTAAAAAAAAACAAAAGGAATCGAGCAAAATCAGTAGGCCACTAATGGGATCTCTTTTTGACCTCGCTAAAATAGAAACATTAAGAACAACCCCTCATGAGAAATACGAAACTAGTGAGATGAACTGAGCTCCACACGATGATGGCTGCAAGACAGCTCGGCTCCGCCACCCACCCCACCCAAAATAACGACAAACCCTATGCAAATATTATAAATATATACAACACACCAGCAAAGGAAAAGGGTAAAACATTTTATTAAATAACTATTTACATAACTATTTTATACTTTTTGTTGCCCGATCCGGCTAGCTCAATCGATCGAGCATGAGACTCATGCACTCTGATCTCCTTGGCCTCAGTCAAGCATCAATAGTAAGATTT
Source organism: Lissotriton vulgaris (assembly GCF_964263255.1). NCBI lineage: Eukaryota > Metazoa > Chordata > Amphibia > Caudata > Salamandridae > Lissotriton > Lissotriton vulgaris. The sequence goes on from NC_141695.1 coordinate 191,280,402, forward strand.
TCATACATGAGTGTACGTTCATGGTTTTGGTCCCTGAGTTGCTTCGATGTCACTGCCTTGCACAAATGGCATAAGTCCTGGATGTTGGGAGCCATAGTTCAGAGTTCTGAGCAGCACTTATAACACTGTCTGAAGCTTATTTGCACCTGCTGCAGCTTCACTATTCTCAAAGTAAGTGGGGGCCGTTTGTGGACCTGACTGCATTTGAAAACAATGTGATACGGTGCCTCCCTAAACCGCTTTACGGAGGCCCCCGAGGGGCGGTGTGATGGCGCGGACTCGGAGGGGGCGCTTGGCTCCGACCCCCTCCCCAAGTCTTGTTGCCCTGGTGTGGCCTGAGATCGCCCCCGACATAGGCGGCCGGCTCCCGGGGTCAAGCGGAACTTTTTGCCTTTTGGTGACTCTTCCATTCTGAACATTGTCCCACAATCCGTTTGACCTGAAACGATTACACAAATGAAACATTTGTGAGTTTTAAATTTCCGGAGAAGTATAATTCACCAATAGCTTTCTCTGTAGATCTTTTTCCATTAACAATCCCAGTTCCATCACCCGCCCAGGATATCACTACTGTTAATTGTCATTGTTGCTTCTGTTTTAAAAAAAAATGTTTTAAGGTGTTTACTGTTTTTGTTGTGATGTATATATTTATAAGTTATTAAAGTGTTATAATCCTACTAATTTTTTATCGATTATTGCTCTTTGAGATATTCCCTGTCTACAAACAGAGAAGAATAGGAATATTCTGTCTCCCTTTGCAGATAGTGAAGGATAGGTAATGCGGACTTTTGTCCCCGTTGTAATCTGTCATGCTCATCTACTCCCCACTGATTGATAAACTAGTTCCACCCGGACTATTTATTAGAGGTACATCATCTGGCTCAACCTGAGGGTACCCCTAATAAAGAAGACATATGTAAAATACGAAGTAATCACTGTATCCTGTTAAACAGAAACTTTAGCATGAAACACACTTGAAAAGGAAGGGAAAGAAATCGAACAAAATCAGTAGGCCACTGATGAGTTTTTGACTTCGCTAGAAATAAGAAACATGAAAGTGGTGAGAGAAGCCAAGCTTGACGTTACGGCAGCCACGAGGTAGCTAACCTCCGCCACCCCCCCACTGCTCCAAGCATGTCTGTCCCACCGCCCGCCACGCCCAATAACGGTAACATGAAATAGATACAAATCAGCAGATACCTACCCCCATTCCGGAAACTCCTGAAGTGCAACAGGTCCACGGTTACGCCCATCCGGAAGACGAGGCCTCGACACGTGCACGGCGGGGCCCGACTAGCCGCCATCAGCCGGAGAAGTCGTGGGATGGTCGGCCCGGAATGTACTGGTCCTCCCATTCTCTTCTGGCGCCCTGCAGGCCACGGGGGGGATGTCTTGCCTCTGCCTCCGACCCCCCCCCTCCTATCGCCTGGTCTGGACATCACGGATATGAACGCCAGGTGTCGGCGTGGGGTGCGCTGGGAGGGAGAGGCGGCGCGAACGAGCCTCTCCCACCCCCCCAGGTGGGGGCCCCTCAGCTCCACCCCCAACGCTCCACTCACCCAACAAAAGGTCCTGAAGCGGCGCCCTGCAGGCCACGGGGGGATGTCTTGCCTCTGCCTCCTGACCCCCCCCCTCTTATCGCCTGGTCCGGACATCACGGATATCAACGCCAGGTGTCGGCGTGGGGTGCGCTGGGAGGGAGAGGCGGCGCGAACAAGCCTCTCCCACCCCCCCAGATGGGGGCCCCTCAGCTGCACCCCTAACGCTCCACTCACCCAACAAAAGGTCTCGTCCACTATTGCGAGGCAATGATGCTCCGCTCACCCAGCGGGGGTCTCGTTTACTTTTGCGGTACAATGACGCTTTTGAGTTCAGCTAGAAAATGAGTCCTGCGTCCAAAAACGTTCTCCTCAACTTTGAAGATGCTATAAGAGCCACGGGGGCCCCCGACCCCCTATGGGGAATGACTGTCATGATCACCCAGGGAACGACCACGACGTAGCCGAGGGACGTCGCCGCGCTCATGCCGGCGCCGGCCTCAGTCTTGAAATGATCAAAACCCTGCAAGACTACCAACTTGATCAATTCCGGTGGGTCACCAGTATGACCCGGTAGGAGAGATTGTTTCCTCCCACCCCACTTTGACTGATGGTTCATGTCGCCAGTCCCCTCTGCTACCCTTCAACGATTACTTTTGGACTGCCGAAAGAGGTCCCGGTCCAACCACGAGTTGGTGGAGACATTTTGACTATACTTGGACCTTCCTGACTTCACCTAAAATGGCGCCGGTACAAATGAAACTCTCAACTCCTTGTTGTGCCCCGATTGCTCAGCCTTGATATCATGAGATATGTATGCAGTTTTTAGCACATGAATTGATATGGGATAAGACTGATTATATGTTCGGACAATGAATTGATCCGAGATGGGTATTGATTATACGTTCGAACAATGAATTGACATGGGACGGGTACTGATTACACGTTCGAACAATGAATTGATATTAAGTTCTAATGCATCATTGATTACTGTATTTATTATTGAAGGTTCGAATTGTCGACACTTTTGGTACTTGCTCACAATGAATTATCGATATGATTTTGTTGCACTTGTCGCACTTTTTACTATGAAATCAACGACCACTGACTCTGTTATGTTTTCCACAAATAAATACCCCCCCCCCCATTTACAGTTCCAGCCTGCTCCGTGGCCGGCCCACGGGGTTGTAGGCCCGTATTTGGGCACCAACATTTTTATTAAAGGTTTTTGAAAAAGCAAACGTAGTTGTAACGCGTAGATTGGTAAGTTTCGAATAAATGGCCACTGTTTCCGATTTTTTTTTTTGATTTTTTTTTTAAAAAGCAGGTGAAATGAAGCAGCTCAATTAGTTAAGGGTTAAAAGTATAGTACGCAGAAACATTGAAAATATGAATGGTCCAGGTTTGTTGTATGTGTTTTTCATTTTTGTACAGCATAAAGCAATTGATAAAGATCCTGGTATTTAGCCTCTACTTTATATGCTACCTGTATCAGGGAAGTTGTTTTAAATGCCCCTAAGCCACCCCGAAGGAATGTCACCTGGCCCCCCTAGTACGAACGAAAATGACCCCGTACCACTGTAGGTTATCTCTCTTCCTCAAAAATGACAAAAATTACTTTCTAGGACGTTTTGGACATTGATGATTTTCATATGATCTATTTATTAAAGTAATACTCATCTCTCCGCATGAAATTAATTTTCCACATGCTACACAAGTCAATCTCATCTGCCCAAAGTTCTTTTGCAGATTTGGGACCGTTTCCCTGGCCTCTGACTCACTTATTGCTAAGTCATTGGTGGATGTTTTTGCCGGTCGGGGGTTATCCACCAAATCTCGAAGTTGTGCTTTAGAATAATTAAGAGGGTGCCACCTCTCCATGTGCCGATGCATGGTATGATTACCATAGCTATATTTTTTTTCGGTCCCTCTCGAGAGTTTTTTTTTTGCAGATGAGGCAGATAACGAACCTGGCATTAACTTTCTTTTCATGAGAAGGAAAAGAAAAAAATTGCCAGATAAAATTCACTTTCACATGGGACGTTCTTGGCATTTCTTTCAGAAACTTTTACATCACTGTGTCATTTCTTTGTCTATCCTGGTTAAAGCAATGTCATGTTTAATATAAGCACTTCCACATAGGATTGGGTGCATTGTTATAAGGCATGCTTTAAAAGTGATTTAATGAAATGAGCGACATTTCACTGAGTGAGTTCAGCAACACTGATATATGAAAACATTGGTGGTAAATGATATTAAATGTTACATGGTGTTCTTTGCAGGAGTTTAAGTCCTTTGTTGCAGTGGCAATTCTGCCTCAGGATTAGGGGGCCGGGGGGCTGAGTGGTACTTGTATGATATGTAGAGTGAAATGACAGGCTCTCCTCATGAGAAATAAAACTCTGTTCTTGTGTTCCTGCTTCCAGCGCCCGTCTCTTTATTTGGTAACCGTTCAAGATGGGAACTAAGTGGCGTCTTGTGCCAGCAGCCTGGGCATCGGTTGTAATCTGGGCTGAATTTTCCTCAGCACGGGGTGTGATTCTCAGGGAAGAGCAGCGCATATGGGAGGAGGTTTATGGCCCATACATGAGAGAGAGAGCGTGGGTGACCAGTGCATGGGGGAGATGCTTGCGAGGGTGGGGAGCCATGCTGAGGATCGGCGGCGTGCAGAGAGTGGGTCTGGTCAAGGCATCTAAAATGGCTGCCGTGCACGACAAAAGTGTGGCATTGGAAAAAAAGCAAGATGGCGCAGACAATGTTTATCAATACGGATTAATTTATAACAATTATTTTTAACAATATATTTACTCGCAGTGTTAAAATGGCGGTCAACACTTCCTGATTTCCTTCGAATCTACCGTTAACAGAAATCACGCAGCAAAAAAAAAAAAACAACCGCTGGAAGACAAGTATCAACATATATGAGCCTCCTCAACCACCCTCAGAAAACATAGGTCAGGATACGTCTCCCATACCCCCTTATACCCAATACTCACATTGCTTTTCCTCCAACTTGTAATTTAATTAAATCGAAACACAAAATGGCGAATTCCCGTTTCGCTACCAGTTTGCGACCCGGTTCCTAGGGGGTCAAGAGGAGTCTACCTTGCCCCCTTTCATTAAATTCCCCCTTCGTTTTTCTCCTCCTCTTGTCTCTCGATCCTACCGAGAGACAAGATGGCGGCCGCACTGGACTGTTCAGAATGTTGACAGACACCGGAGAGCCAATCAGCTTCGCTTCGCAAAGCTCCATTACGCGAAAAGTACTCGATCTGGAGCGCTATCCGGGACGCTGTCACAGATATATCTGTTTTTTTAAACGTTAATTTCTCAAAATCCACTGGAGCACATATATTGAGACCCAGCAAAGGCACATCGGGCTAACAGTCCCTACAATTTTGCCAAGTTTCGTGTAAATCCATTCAGCCGTTCGAGCTAAAAGTGAGGCCAACCGCCCTATGGAAAAATGAATGGGAAAAACACGGTTTGGGACCCCCCTTTTTTCTCGGCCCCCGCTTGACGAACCCCCCCCCCCCAAATTTTCAGGGGCTTCTCAGAAACAAAATGTGCCATTTTCCTGAAAATTTCAGCCGATTCCGTCCACAAACGCCAAAGTTATTAGACATAGAATTTTCAAAAGTTCCATAGAGAAAAAATCCTAACTATATATACCTACTGGCGACCGCCAGTAGGTAATATTTTCGTTAAATACCCTGGTTAATATACATAGCTGGTTTCTGATACCATATGTTATTAGATTTTATTGTCATTTTTATTTATCCATGAAAGAAGCCATTTGTCTGACCACAGCCAACATGCTTTTGTGTATTCCATGCTTAGTCAGGGCTGTGAACCAATCAAAAAAGTAAGAGAGAGAAAATAAAAAAACAACCAACATTAACATTCTTCAACACAGAAACAAGAAAGATGCCTTTTTTAATTATTATATCAACCACATCATTATCATGGCATGTTGATTAGGGGTGGGCAAAATAGAAACTCACAAATTCAACTCAAGTAACTGTGCCCTCGGGCACGAAGTGTGGTGCCGTGTGCACGGATTTTTCAATGTGGAAGCAACTTCCGGTGCTAAATCACAGCACAAGCAGTGCAACATGCCTATGTTCGTCTGTTGGCGAAACTCCATGGAATCTCGCAGAGTTTGTATGTAACTCCACGGAATACAGCGTAGTCAAATTCTCTGACTTCCACCCACCCCTAATTTTGATACTATTATTGACAAATCATTTCAATCGCTACATTTTCTTCCTCCTAACAATATTTCATCTTAATCTATCACTTCTGTGATTAACATCTCAATACATCATTATAAAACTATTTAAACAACATTTTGTATGTGAACTTTCATATCTGTTGGCAGATAATTTGAGGTTATATATACCGTCCAGCTAGTATAGTACCTTTCTATTCCATTTCATATCAATCAAATTTGTGGTTCATCCTCAATTCTTTAAAAGGACCACTTATATATATGACCAGGATTATTAGAAACAAAAATGTATATTTATTTAAGACAAGGTGTTGGACATGGCCCTCTCTGCAGGGTCACCCTCAAACCTTTTGCCTTCACCCCTTCTATTTTCTGAACCAGCTTTCGTTCACTTTCAGGGGTCTGTGCACTTTACCACTTCTTAATCAGTACTAAAGTGCTTGTGCTCTCTCTCTAAACCATGGTAAAACTGGCCTACTCCTGATTGGAACATTTATAGTCCTAAGTAAAATGGTGCAAAATGTATAGAGGTTTTTTTAATTAAATGCTAACAGTGGGCCTGCAGCACATATTGTGCCAACTACTTAAGTAGACCCATAAAAATATGTCGGGCCTGTCATTTCAGCCTGTGTGTAGTTTTAAACTGCCAATTAAACATGGCAAAATCAACCTTTTTTACTTGGCATAAAGCTCTCTTTTTGGTACATATGAGTCACCTCTAAGATAGGCCCTAAACAGCCCATAGGACAGGGAGCATTGCATCTAAAAACTTGGCCATGTACTTATAAGTTTTACATGTCCTGGTAGGGACAAGCTCACAAATTAGCTTTTCACTATTGTGAGGCCTACCCCTCCCATATTATAATTGTATTGTATTGTAATTGCATTTATATAGCGCTTACTAACCCCGACGAGGAGTTGAAGCGCTTTTTCGGCGAGTAGCACGCTACTCCGGGACCCATAGAGGATTAGTGTTGAATTAGTATAGTGAAACATGCAAGTACATTTTAAGTGGTGGATAGGTTAGTCAGGTATTTGGATTTGGAATGATAGCAGAAGGATAGAGGAGGACAAAGGTTTGTATTTATATAGCGCTTGTTGACGCACATTATTCAGGAAGCCTACAAAGGATTATTGGTGAATTAATATGGTGAAATATTAAGTAATTTCAGTGGTGGATATTAGTCAGTTACTTGGAGTGAAAAGGATAGCGGAGGGATAAAAGGGGAAGATAGATTTGCATTCATATAGCACTTGTTACCCCTGATGGGTGTTGAATCACTTTTCTGGTGAGTAGCACGCCACTCCGGAACCCATAAAGGATTACTGTTGAAAACTAGTATAGTAAAAAAAAAAAAAAATGAAGTCATTTGAGTGGTGGATATGTTATTCAGTTATTTGGGTAGTATATTAGTATAGTTTAATATGGAATTTGAGAAGTGAACATGTTAGTCTGTTAATGTCGATTGAAAAGGATAGTGGAGGGATAAAAGAGTGAAATATATATATTTTTTTAAATTTATGTTTTAGGTCTTAGCACTAGGAGGAGGCTTTTGGGTGAGTAAAAAGGAGTTTTGGAGGGGAGGACTCAGAGGAAAGAGTTTAGAAAGGTTTGTTTTAGGGGATCGGTATAGTAAAAGAGGTGTCAGATGATACAAGGAGGGGTAGAGTAGGAGAGAGTCTAGAAGGGGTTCTTTTGGCAATCATAGTAGTGGTATGGGGTTTGGGATAAACGAGAGAGTGGATGTAGAGGATATATTGATAGATGTATAGGATCAGAGATAGGGTAGTGCATTGGAAGGAGTAGTAGAAGAAGTTTGAGATGAGTCAGAAGGTTGGGCTAGAAGATATATTGAGCGAAGTATAGGCTGAGCAATAGGGTAGTGCATTGGAAATGCTAAATTAGAAGAAAGTGATAAATATGAAGATCCATAATTACACCGGGCCCGATTCACAGAATGAATTTAAGACTAAATCCTAAACTTACTACTATTTGGTATTCACAGAATGCACTTACTACTTTCGGGATTCACAGAGTGAACGTACTACTTTCGAGATTCACAGAGTGAACTTACTACTTTCGGTATTCACAGAATAGATTTAAGACTAATAACTTTACGTCCGCACTCGGGCCGGAAATTCCGTCCGGGAGGCGGAGTTTCCGGCTTGGGGGCGGAGCTTCCGGCCCGGAGGTTGGGGTTTAGCCATGGCTGAAATCTCCACCTCTGAGCTGCAAGCTCCGCCTCCGGGCCACAAGCTCCGCTCCCAAGCCGGAAACTCCGCCTCCGGGCCGGAAACTCCGCCTCTGGGTGTGTAGATGTGGTTTGGTTGGGTTTGCAGTGCAGGCTGGTACATTAATCTGTGCATAGTGTTGTATGTGGTGTACATTTGGTGTGAGTGTGTTGCTCTGTTTGTGGATGGTGTGAGCTGGGTATTGCTAAATAAGAAAAAGGGCAGCATTTCTGGCCCTAGTCCCGACCATTCTCGAACAGGCGCAAACAGACAACTGCCCTTGTCCTCTCTACTCTTAACAGGCTCAAACAGGCAACTGCCCTTGTCCTCCCTGCCCCTTAACAGGCTCAAACAGGCAACTACCCTTCTCCTCTCTGCCCTTAGCCTAGACGCCCGGGCTGAGACGCCCTAACCCTGGCCTTTTTTATAGCCCTAGTAATCAGGTGACCCCTTCAGCCAATGGGAACCCTAGCCCTAACACTATCCAATCACAACACTAGCCCTAAAATCTAGGAAATAATAGGAGACCAGGAACTTACAGCCAATCGTAGCCCTAGTCCAAGCACCCAATCAGTTCAAAAACCCTGATCTCTACATCCAATAAAGGCCCTAGCCCTACCAGTAGTCCCAAAACAAGTCCATGAAACCAATGGCACAGGTAGCCCTAATCCCTACTTCTAATAGAAAGTCTAACCCTACTCTAAGTCCCACACATAGTCCAGCAACCAATCACACCAGAAGCCCTAATCGTTACTTCCAATTAAAGGTCTAACCCTAGCCCTAGTCCCACCCTACTCCCAACAACCAATAACATAGGAAGCCCTAGTCCCTACTTCCAATAAAAAAACCTAACCCTAGCCCTAGTCCCAACCCTACAATGATTGAATAACAGACCCAGAAACCAATCAGAACCCTCAAATACCCAACCAATGAGGACATTAACCCTAATCCAATAGAAACACCAGATACAACCACCAACCAGTCTAGACATGTACCAACCACTAGCAGACCATATAAGGTCCCAGCGACCTCAGACATGGTTTGCTGGCCAGGGAGTTGGAAGCTGCTTCTCCTGTTCAGAATCTCCTATGAGACAGACAGGCTCAATCCACACTTTGGACTTCAGCAGGTAAGGGCCTCACTGACTTGAAATCTAACAATACTATTTGAATACAACCTTACTCCCCCTGCTGGCCAAAAAACGAAGTGCACAGGCCCTAGAAAAACACAGTTTAAACAGCTCACAGAAGCACCCACTGATGTAGAAAAAATCCCTGTTGCTGGGGGGGGAGGGAGGAAGGAGGGCTGGTTACCCTGGCTTGTGAACACAAAATGGTGGCTGGGAGTGCACTGTTTTGACATACAGGTCTTAGCACAGAGCAAAGGAGAAATTTGGAGGGAAAACAGATTTGTCACCAAGGAATGAGAGGGACAAACTACTAAGCATGGGCGAATTTTGCGAATTCGCAATTCGCGAATTTGCGAATTTGCGAATTTGCGATCCGCAAAATCCGTGAATTTGCGGATTCTCAGATTTTGCAGATTGTGTCGGTAAAGGCCGGGCGGGAAGACGGTGCACATCACTAGTGTGAGGAGCAGGGCCAAACGGGCGAGGCTTATATGCGAGTTCACATGCCTCTTGTGTGCATAAAAGGACAGGCACGGGTCAGAGAAGCTCGTGGTCACAGGAACTGCACAGGGATTGAGCTCGTGAAAGTCAATAATGCAAAGGCATCCATCAAGCATCATAGCTATTTTTCGACAATAGATATGGGGAGAACGCACACCTGCCCAGCCTCGACAAAACTCACATTTTTGGGGGGGCTGATTAACTTTGCCATCACACCAAAGAGCGCCGGGGTCCCTTGAGTGAGCTGTCCATCAAGTGGGTAAAGGGCGCGAAGACGGTGCACACCACTAGTGTGTGGGGAGGGGCCAAACGGGCGAGGCTTATATGCGAGTTCACATGCCTCTTGTGTGCATAAAAGGACAGGCACGGATCAGAGAAGCTCGTGGTCACAGGAACTGCACAGGGATTGAGCTCATGAAAGTCAATAATTCAAAGGCCTCCATCAAGCATCATAGCTATTTTTCGATGATAGATATGGGGAGAACGCACACCTGCCCAGCCTCGACAAAACTCACATTTTTGGGGGGGCTGATTAACTTTGCCATCACACCAAAGAGCGCCGGGGTCCCTCGAGTGAGCTGTCCATCAAGTGGGTAAAGGGCGCGAAGACGGTGCACACCACTAGTGTGTGGGGAGGGGCCAAACGGGCGAGCCTTATATGCGAGTTCACATGCCTCTTGTGTGCATAAAAGGACAGGCACGGATCAGAGAAGCTCGTGGTCACAGGAACTGCACAGGAATTGAGCTCGTGAAAGTCAATAATGCAAAGGCCTCCATCAAGCATCATAGCTATTTTTCAACGATAGATATGGGGAGAACGCACACCTACCCAGCCTCGACAAAACTCACATTTTTGGAGGGGCTGATTAACTTTGCCATCACACCAAAGAGCACCGGGGTCCCTCGAGTGAGCTGTCCTTCATAGCGGGTAAAGGGCTGGAAAATGGTGCACATCACTAGTGTGAGGGGCAGGGCCAAACGGGCAAGGCTTACATGTGAGTTCACATGCCTCTTGTGTGCATAAAAGGACAGGCACGGATCAGAGAAGCTCGTGGTCACAGGAACTGCACAGGGATTGAGCTCGTGAAAGTCAATAATGCAAAGGCATCCATCAAGCATCATAGCTATTTTTCGACAATAGATATGGGGAGAACGCACACCTGCCCAGCCTCGACAAAACTCACATTTTTGGGGGGGCTGATTAACTTTGCCATCACACCAAAGAGCGCCGCGGTCCCTTGAGTGAGCTGTCCATCAAGTGGGTAAAGGGCGCGAAGACGGTGCACACCACTAGTGTGTGGGGAGGGGCCAAACGGGCGAGGCTTATATGCGAGTTCACATGCCTCTTGTGTGCATAAAAGGACAGGCACGGATCAGAGAAGCTCGTGGTCACAGGAACTGCACAGGGTTTGAGCTCATGAAAGTCAATAATTCAAAGGCCTCCATCAAGCATCATAGCTATTTTTCGATGATAGATATGGGGAGAACGCACACCTGCCCAGCCTCGACAAAACTCACATTTTTGGGGGGGCTGATTAACTTTGCCATCACACCAAAGAGCGCCGGGTCCCTCGAGTGAGCTGTCCATCAAGTGGGTAAAGGGCGCGAAGACGGTGCACACCACTAGTGTGTGGGGAGGGGCCAAACGGGCGAGCCTTATATGCGAGTTCACATGCCTCTTGTGTGCATAAAAGGACAGGCACGGATCAGAGAAGCTCGTGGTCACAGGAACTGCACAGGAATTGAGCTCGTGAAAGTCAATAATGCAAAGGCCTCCATCAAGCATCATAGCTAATTTTTGACGATAGATATGGGGAGAACGCACACCTGCCCAACCTCGACAAAACTCACATTTTTGTCCTGTAACTAGGCTTGAACTTTTGCCCCCCAAATCCGCCGCTCACGGATTTCGCGGATTTTCAGTAAATTTGCGGGAGTTCGTGGATCGCGGATTTACTGAAAATCTGCGAAATCCGCGAGCGGAACGGATTTTGCGCACATGCTTACAAACTACAGAGGTTGGACTGCAAATCCCACAATTCAGCACACTAAATGGAGACAATCATGGGCAGGGAATATCACAAATTTAGAACACAACACAGGTGATAAAATATGCAATTACAGGCATTCCAAAACTACAATTTTTAACTGTAACAACCACAGGCCTAGACAGTAAACACAGAAAGTGAAAATCGTTTTTTAAGCAACTTTTTCTCTTGGGAAGAGACAGCACTAGTCTGTCTCTTTACCACTTCCTGGACTCTGCTCACTGCAATCTGGGGCACAGGTAGGCTGCAACTCACAAGATGGAGGAGAATGATTTGGGGTGCACCCAGAAAGGCCTTAAGGGGCCTGGGCAAGTGTTGGATTTTGTTTGAGACCAGGTAGAAATGTCATGTTTGGAGACAATTCTGAAAATGCCACTTTTAGAAGGTTACATCACAAAATAAAATGATGGACGGAGTGTTGAAACTTTTCAAACACTCATCCCCTGGTTTAATCCATCATTGTTTTGCTTGTCACGTCACCCCAGATTGGACCCAGCCATATGCAAATCAGTCTTGACCTTGCTCCTCCTGAGAACAGCCCAGCCCAAAAAGCCTGGAGTGGTCCTCCCTGGAATGGAAAAAAGGTATCCTGGTACCGATTTTGGGGTATCACCCCTTATCAGCCCGAGTAGCCAAAACCGGTCCCAGAAGCTTGTTTCGGGTCCAGGGAGGACCTAGCCTGGCAGTTCGGGCTGAAATGTTGCTATGGGGAGCAGGGTCTAGACTGATCTGCATATGGCCGGGCCCAAACAGGGGAGGTGTGGTGAGCAAATAAACTATGGATTAAACCCAGATCTGTGTCTTGGGTGAATGTTTGATTTGATCAGTATTCCATCCATCATCTGTTCTTTTTGCTTTTGTCACCCTAAGTGAGAAGGGTATGCCCTGATGTGGGTCCTGGGCTCACTGTGCCACTGGATTCAAGCTAGTCTGGCTGATGAAGGGTGATATCCAAAAAACAGCCCCGAAATGCTTGTTACTGGTCCAGGGATGAACCGACATTTAGGGCTGGACTGGGTCAAGACTGATTTGCATGTAGCTGGGTCCAAACTGGGGTTGCACTGTGAGAAAAAAACAATGGATTGAACCCATATATGTTTCATATGTTCTGCATTTGTCCATCTGTACTTTTTTTTCTTTTAGAAAGTTGGTATTTCATGGTCCTAGCCATTTGGTTCCTGCAGTCTTTTTCCTGGGTCCCATTACTGTATGCAGTTGGCAGTCTGCCTTTGGGTATTCCTCCCAGACAGTAGCACTTTAGGGGCGCTGGGTGTAGGGAGGACGGGCTACCCTGGCAGGATGCAGAGGCAGAGCTTTGCACAGCCCCACTTATACTTGAAAACAGCTGCCTCAGCACACACACAAAGAACTTCGCACTAGCCTTTTGTGACCCCAGACCTAGTGGAGCCTGTACATGGAAGCAGGCAATTCCAACACCATCTGTGGGAGGAATATTATTGAAGTTTCTTCCACTTCAAAGCTGGCACCAGGTATAAAAATAGTGCCATAAGACCCAGTTTTCAGGACATTTCATGAGCTGCAGAGGCCTCCAGCAACCACTTCAATTACAGCCATGTCACAGAACTCACATGGAGCAATCACTCCATCATCCACTTCACCATCTCCAGCCCTGCACCCCACCCGCAAGATGACCAACACCCCCTACTAGAGGTTGAACAAAATGTCAAAGACCAGCTGGCGAACGCCCTCAACACCTCCTACCCTGCTACTGCCACCGACCTCGAACAGGGAATGAAAAAGTTCAACGCCTGGATCACCAATCATGCAGGCAACATCGTTCCCATCAAGAGCAGGGCCGGAGAAAATCCTACAAAAAGGCCAGCTGGTAAACCCAAGAACTCAGAACAGGGAAACAGGACCGCAAATAGTTGGAGAGGGGATGGCATGTAGTAGCCATGTTCAACTCTGCTGCTAGGCTCATCACTGGCCCAAAAAGAAATAACCATATAACCCCGATCTGAAATCTCTCAACTGGCTCCCTTACGAAGCAAGAACCCAGCTAAAAATTGCCTGCATGACACACAAAACGCTCCACTTCAAAACCTCTCGATATCTTGCCCAGAAACTAGAACTCTCCAGATCATCCAGAAGCTCCAAATCCTTGCTTCTGAAACCACAGCGATTCAAAAAAAAAAAACTAAAACCGATCTTTCTCTGGGATTTCTCCAAGAACGTGTAACTCTTTGCCCCCTGAAATCAGATTGAATCCCTCAATGGTATCCTTCAAGAAAGAAGTCAAAGCACTCCTTCTGAACAGATTTCTTCCTTGAGCCTATGATATCAAACCTGACTCCTCTATTTCCCGCATGACTACGGCATACCGTAGAACACATTTTTTTTTTTACTTCTCATTCCTGACACTACCACCACTTTTCTCGATACTACTTGATCCTGCAGTTTTCTTGACTATGTTATTTCTGCTCTTATTGGTTCATCTCCTCTGCTCTCTGAACAGTGCAAGCTTACCCTTTTGGTCTGGTCACGACTTTATCCTGTATTTTTCCCAAATATGATGTTATTGTTGTTACCTGTTGTTACCTGTTGTATACCTGTAAAGCGCTCTTTTACCCGCAAAGGTCATGTTTGCGCTATATAAAACTATCAAAATAAATAAATAAAATGAATACAAATGGTGTGCCAGCAAGGACAGATCCAACAGGGCAGCCTTCAAGACCTCCCTCAACCTCTACCACTGCCTGCTGAGGGTAACAAAGAAGACAGTCCTTGCTGCATGCACTTAAACCAGCGCCAACAACACAAAGGTTATTTTCAACATCCACACGTAGTTCTACAACCCTGTTGCAAGCCAAAACAAAAATCATACCCTCACAGGAGCTGTGTGACAACCTCAACCACTTCTTCCACAACAAGATTGCAACCATATACAGAAACTTCGAACCCCAACCCACACCTACGGACATCCTCAAAAGATACACCACCACCTAACTGACACAAACCACACACTGACCACCTGTAACATCCTCTCCACCCAGGGCACCACCTCCACCATGAAATCCAAACACTTGCGAGCTCCCACAGACCCATGCCTGCATCACATCTTCAACCTTGGACACCAAAGAACCAGCCAGGAACTCACTACCCTACTCAACACCTTTTTCACCACCACAACACTTCCAGACACCTGGAAACATGCTGAAGTCAGACCATCACTTAAACATCCCTCTGTTGACCCGAGCAAACCTGAAAAACTACCAGCTTATCTCCCTGCTCCTATTCTCAGCGAATGTACTATAAAAAAACAACAATCAACTTGTGACACTACTAGAGCAGAACCAGCTACTTGAAAACGTCCCAATCTAGCTTCCGCAGCAGTCACAGCATCAAAACAGCACTGATCGCAGCCACAAACTACATCTGAACCCTCTGTGACCAAGGAGACACAGTAGCTTTGATCAGCCTCGAGCTCTCTGCAGCTGTCGACACCGTATCCACCACATGCGGATCGAAAGACTCCACCATATTGGCATCCAGGGGGATACACTCAGATGGATTCCTCATCAGAAGAACCCAGAGGATCCACCTCCCACCTTTCACCTCTGAACTCAAAGAGATCACATGCGTGTCCCCCAGGGCACATCCTTCACTCCGATGCTCTTCAATATATGACCCCACTTGCCAACATCGTCAGATCCCATGGCCTCAACAGAATTTCCTATGTAGAAGACACCCAATTCATCCTCTCACTCATGGACATTCCCACCCCCAGCAGAACCAATTTCCATAGATGCATGACAAACATTGCCGACTGGATGAAGAACAAATGGCTGCAGCTGAACACAGACAAGAAGGAAGTACTGATCTTTGGCAACTGCAGCAACATACGAAACAACTCCTAGTGGCCATCAGACCTAGGACCCTCACCCACTCCCTCCGACCATGCCAGAAATCTCAGAATCATCATTGACAACAAGCTCACCATGAAATCACAAATCAATGCCATCTCCTCCGCCTCCTTCTTCACTCTGTGCATGCCACGTAAAATCTTCAAGTAGCTACCCCACACATGAGATGCACTGTGGCACAGGCCATCATCACCAGCTGCGTAGACTGTGGCAACACCCTCTACATAGGGATCACCAGACACCTCTTACAGAGACCTCAGACCACACAGAACACCACAGCCAGACTCATCCTTGGCCTTCCCTGACAAACCCACATCACAACCAACTTCAGGCAACTCCACAGGCTCCCTGTGCAGAAGAGATGTCAATTCAATTTGCTGACCCATGCACACAAGGCTCTGCACAGCCAAGGACCAGCATACATTTAACACCACCTGAACTTCTACCAACCATCAAGAAGACTACGCTCCACCTATCTGCCCATACTACCGAAGCAGACGTAGAGGATGCTCTTTCTCCCATACCGCAGCAATTCATTCTCATAGTACCAATTGGAACAGCCTCCCCAAGCACCCCGGACCATTCCCTCTCTTTCAAAATTCCAAATGGCCCTCAATATCTGGCTATTAAGCCTCCTGTACCTGCAAACACCCATATACCCTATCGGGTGATTGACCGCGCTTTATAAATCCTGATTGATTGCCCCCATGCACTGCCCACAGGGCAAAATCACTGGGGGCCCTTTTTGTGGACTCCTCTTTATGTTTCAGACATCCTTTAGCTGGCAGGGTCGCCTCCATGTAAAGGATGTCGGAAAGGGATGTCATTATCCCAAAGTCAGTGCCTGCCTCGGCACCACCATCATTCACTTGCCATCATCACTGCACTGCTGGTATCCAATATCATGGCAGTGACTGCGGTGTTGTGTTGGGCATTTTTCAGTCCCAATTCGGCAGTCGAACCGATGGGCAGTTTGCAGCTTGACCGCCATCGATGGTATGTTGGCGGCGCGATCGTCAGCATCGTAATCAGACCTTAAGTCCCAGAGTCCTGTAATGTCTGCCTGAAACATTTTTCTCATGCTGCAGGCAGCCAATCAGAGTGCTCACTCCTGTGGGAGCCTTACTCTGGTGTGAGAAAGTTCTCCCAAAAATAAAAAGTAATCTTAGCCAATCAGAAGACTCTATTTTTTTATATTGGTTTCGGAGGAATTTGCTAGAGTCCCTTGTACCCAACTGTGGTGTATTTTGATCCTTAATTATAATTATATAAATATAAATATATACAAACATATATTTGATGTTCTAATAATGTACTTTTACAATGTATATGACTTTACCACACATGCTTTTGCGTTATAATGGCATGCATATGCGTTGTAAAAGTTTTAGAATTGATGTCTTTGCGGAGTAATAGTCCAACGTTATAAAAATTGTGGAGTGATGGTATGAGGGATGTTGTTTGCGGAATATCATCACATATTCCCGGGGGAGGGATAGTCCCTTTCTTGCTATTTCCGTGGAGGCGGGCCTTGTGTCCGGATGTGCGTGGCGCGAGGTCTGTTCGCAACAGAAGTGGAAAATCTCCAGTGTGCGCTTCAGGCATTACCGGAAGTTAAGGCGAGATTACATTTCCTGCACAATGGCCCCTGTTTGCGCTCCTTCCGGCCATTGGGAATAGCGCCATGCCTGACCTCCATACAGTAAAGCAGGTGCACGTCACTGGGAGACCGGGGCAGGCACACCCGGAGCTGGAATGTACAGAACCTGGTAAGAAAAACCAATGTAATATTGTGCAGAACGCTCACTTTTTTTCCCACAATCCTGCGCCCCGCACACGCCCACGCCCCCAGCACACGCCCACAGCACACGATATGAGACATGGCATGAAGGGCGGAAAGTACCACATGCCCCCAGCGTTTGTCACGCCCCCAGCACACGCCCACAGCACAACGCAGACACGCCCACAAGGGAGTACTGTGCTGGCACGGTTCTTTTACCTTTTAAATGTATATGGTGGGCGTCTGCATAGCCTATGTCCTTCTGCTGCAACTGCCCTTTCCAACGCTGTATTGGGTGTTGTGATTGGTGCTGTGGTTCCTGAGATTACCCGCCTCAAAGGTTTGGGCTCTCTCTTTATTATATTAGTATAGAAGATATGTATATAATCCAAGTCACAGTCAAATCAAATTTCACCATGTCGGTTAGTGCGTTTGTTGTCCTGCCACTGATTTTGAAGTGCAATTACTTGAGGAGGACATAAAGTATATAGAGTCAGAGGACCACGTCCCTTGGTATGTCCAGGGAGCAGTACTGATGAGATACTGCTTCAATCCAGATGTGATCAATGTTACAGTTATGGAGTGAGAGCAGGAGTTCAGTTCACTTACATCCTGCTTCCATGCCATCTCAGTCCATGCACAAAGAGTGGCTGCACTTCATTTCCTGGTCACTAAGATTTTTTTGGAGCCCCAGTGGGGACACGCTTGCCATCTCATACACAAGCCAATCCCGATGCCTGCACCAGGTACTTAGCCACATTACTGACGAAGTGCACCAGTATATCATCAAGCCGCTGTCACTGCCAAAATAAAAACTGATGGCAAAGGACTTCACACCTATTGCCCAGTTCCATCAGGTGTTAGGACACATCAGCCAATCTGCTAAAGGGAACAGCATTTCCGTAAAACATAATTACATTTTCCAGTAATCTGATCTTGCACGTCAGCTTCTTGCTGTGGATTTTTGAGACTTTGGTGTGGTGGCTATTAGGTCAGTAAACCTACCTCACACTGGAGCTGCCTGTGTGCCTGGGGAATGGCATCATAAAGATATTCCCTAATAATTTCACCACACTAACCCAAAACACACCCATGGTAGTAATATCAATAGTATGTGTGGACTGTCTTAATCATTCTCATAGTACTAATTGGCAGTCGACTATCACATGTCTGCTTATGGTTTCTCTCACAATCTCATCATCCCCTTTTGACTTCCAACCAGCCAGCTGCAACAGAGGTAATATATGGCACATAAACACACTTGAGGCATTACTGAACACAATGATGGTATTGTGAACTCAAACTTTAGGTGCCTTGATGAATTGGACCATGCTTGAGTACCCCTTAAAGGTAGTGTGCGAGACCACAGTAGCCTACTGCATGTTGTATAGCCTCACCATGTGAGGGGGCATACACGCAGATCCTAACCTGGCATCACTGCCCCATTCTCATCCCCCAGGTGAGCCACAGACAGGAGGTCAGGGTCAGTATATGGATGACCAATTAGTCTAATTTCACCTGTGCAGCTAATTTGCTTCCTGCATCACTATGGTTGGACATTGGCAATAGGTGATGGGACGTGACGTCTGGTACCACTAGGGTGCTACCCATGACCCCAAGTATATATTTCCATTCATCCTACCTTCCTTTTTTCACAGTCACTGTCTTTACAAATGCAGATTGTTGTACCAGATGCGACAAACAGCAGGTTACACAGCAAAAGTGCAAAAATAGCCATTTCCGATCAATTCTCCAAGTGAACAGCATCTACCATAATTATTCTGCTGATTGTTTGCCAAAACCACTTGAAATGGCTAAGGAGCATAGTGAGAAGGCCATCAATTTGGTTAAAAAGTGGACAATATCAGGATGCCGTCAGCACCCTCAGCTCTCTGGGGGTCTGAGAACCAGCTGCTCAATAATGTGTTTCGGGCAGTCTGGGCTGAGATTGCCAGAAAGTGTACAGTAGTGTGAGTTTACACCAGAAAAGCCAAGGTTACCTCAGCGCAGGAATGATCTCCGGCCATGGTTCTACATGAAACACCAGGACATAATCAATCAATCAATCAATCAATCAGAGTACTTGTAAAGCGTGCTACTTACCCGTGAGGGTCTCAAGGCGCTGAGGGGAGGGGGGGGGGGGCGTTGCTGCTACTGCTTGAAGAGCCAGGTCTTGAGGAGTCTTCTGAAGGGGAGTAGGTCTTGGGTCTGCCGTATGTGGGTAGGGTGGGTGTTCCAGGTCTTGGCGGCGAGGTAGGAGAAGGATTTGCCACTGGAGGTCGTTCGTTGGATGCAGGGGACAGCAGCGAGCGCGAGGCTGGCGGAGCGGAGCTGGCGGGTGGCGGTGTGGAAGCTGAGTTTGCAGTTCAGGTAGGCTGGTCCGGCGTTGTGGAGTGCTTTGTGTGCGTGGGTGAGGAGCTTGAAGGTGATTCTCTTGTCGACGGGGAGCCAATGTAGGTCTCTCAGGTGGGGGTGATGAGGCTGTGGCGAGGGACGTTGACGATCAGTCGGGCGGATGCATTTTGGATGCGTTGTAGTCATCGTAGGTGTTTGGCTGGGATTCCAGCGTAGAGTGCGTTGGCGTAGTCCAGTCTGCTGCTGATGAGGGCCTGTGCCACCGTTCTTCTGGTTTCGGTCGGGATCCACTTGTAGATCCTGCAGAGCATGCGGCTGGTGTTGTAGCAGGAGGAGGAGACGGCATTGACGAGTTTAGACATGGAGAGGGAGGAGTCGAGGATGAATCCTAGGTTGCGTGCATGGTCGGTGGGTGTTGGTGCTGTTCCCAGTGTGGTCGGCCACCAGGAGTCATCCCAGGCTGAGGGGGTGGGTCCGAAGATGAGGACCTCCATCTTGTCCGAGTTTAGCTTCAGACAGCTGCTCCTCATCCAGTCGGCGAGGGCCTTCATTCCCTCATGGAGGTTGGTTTTGGTGGTGTGTGGGTCCTTGGTGAGGGAGAGGATGAGCTGGGTGTCATCGGCATAGGAGATGATGTGGAGGTCGTGATGGCGGGTCACTTGTGCGAGGGGGGCCATGTAGATGTTGAACAGCATCGGGCTGAGGGATGAGCCCTGGGGGACGCCGCAAATGATGTCAGTGGCTTCGGATGGGAAGGGTGGGAGGCGGATGCTCTGGGTTCTGCCGGAGAGGAATGGCGTGGTCTAGTCAAGGGCCTTCTCTTGAATTCCGGCTTCTAGGAGGCGTGTCTTTAGAGTGTGATGGCAGACCGTGTCGAAGGCGGCTGACAAGTCCATGAGGATGAGGGCTGATGTTTTGCCATTGTCTAGTTGGCGCCTGATGTCATCTGTGGGGGCGATGAGGGCTGTCTCGGTGATGTGGTTTCGTCTGAATCCGGACTGGGATGGGTCCAAGATGTTGCTGTCTTCCAGGTGGCGGGCCAATTGCTTGATAACTTTTATTTTCGTCAAAAGACCATAAAAAGTGCATATAAAATACATCAGCACAGGCAATAAAACAATAAATAATCTTAAAATGTTAAAAAGAGAATTAAACTAAGGGTTATCATGATACAAAACATTAAGCAAAATTGTATATACAACAATCAGGTTAAAAAGGTATATCTCTTGCGCCACATATTAAATAAATAACGGGAGACTGCAAACACAATGGATGGATATGTATCATATGTCAGTATCCTACAAGCCTGTGTAAAGTACAAAAGTCCCAAGTTCTTACAAATGGGTGTTAGCCAGCATTTTCTAATTGCAGAATAGGCAGGGCAGAAAAACAGTACATGGGTTACATTCTCAGTTTTAAAGCTGCAGGCTGGGCAAACTTCATTGTTAGGATTTGACCATTTAGATGTAAAAGACCTAACTGGAAGAGTGCCATGCCTCAACTGTAGGTACAGCTTTCGAGCAACTGGGGGTTCGATTAAATCCATAAATTCCTCGACTTTAGGTTCTGGTTTAACTAGGAGGAATTCAGATGTCAGCTTACCCAGTGATGCAGAGCTCATTAGTATTTGATAGTTTGACATACGTATCTGAGAAAGAAGTTCATTCTTGGATATCCCGAGGCAAAAAATCTCAGGAGTTTCCCACAGTTCAGGAAAACCTAAACGGGTACTAACAGCACTAATGTGCTGGAGCCAAGGGATCTTTTTGTTTTTATGAGGCAAAATCTCAGAAACTTCCGCTCTGTACGCATCCAGTTCCGGGACTGACCACAACCTCTTCCAGTACATAATTGGTCCAGCACTTGTGATCTCTTCTATTGGCAGCATGCCAAGGTCAAATCTGAGAGGGATCAATGGCGTGCTAGGTGGTAACCCAACTAAATATCTAGCGAGAGACTGCTCCACCATTTTAAGATTCGTTATCTGCTTGTGCCCCCAAAGTTCGGCCCCATAGGTCGCTGCCGGCCTAGCCTGACGGCAATAAATCTCTAGGGCTGGGGACGCCGGCCTGAAAGTGGATGCCCTGAAAACCTTGCTAATGCCCCCCACTATCTGGCATAACTTGAGTGTGGATTTAGCGATCTGCATATTCCAGCCAAAATTCTCCGTTAACGTGACACCCAAATAAACAAATGTTTTAACCCTTTCAAGAGGAGTACCATGTAAAACAGGGTTTGAGCGTACGCGCTTAGGAGGGTAAAAAATCATAAATGTAGTTTTACCTAAATTGATCTCCAGCCCCCGAAGGTCGCAGAACTCCACAAAACCATCAAGTATTCTCTGAATGGCCGATGATGTTCTAGACAACAACAAGGTGTCGTCTGCGAACATCAGAGCGGGCACTCTACCTGTGGCTAATTTGGGGGCATCATTATTCTCCACACCATTCAGGTGTTCCACCAGGCCATTTATATAAAGGCTGAATAGCGTTGGCACCAATACGCACCCTTGGCGAACTCGTTTTTGAACAGGAAATTGATCTGTGAGTTCGCCATGCGTGCCACACCTCACCTGGGCAAAGTTATTTTCATGAAGCCTAGAAAGAATGGCTAACAAGTAGGGCGGGAGGCCCAAGTTTGCTAGTACTCTCCACAATTTTTTCCGTGGAACTATATCAAAAGCTGCCCGCAGGTCCACGAACACAAGGTAGAGGCTGCCACCCTCCACCTTGGCTGTCTTCCAATGTAGGACCTGCAGGTGAAATATTTGGTCTAGAGTGGAGGTGCCAGACCTAAAGCCTGCCTGAAGTATGGACAATATCCCACTATCCTCGATCCACCCTAAAATCATATCAAGGATGACCCTCCCCATCAACTTTTGAGAAGTATCAATTCGGCTGATCGGCCTATAATTAGAAGGGGTTAATGGACAACCCTTTTTTAAGATAGGCACGATTTCAGCCCCTAACCAGGTAGGTGGCAGGTCATCTCCCTGTAGAATACCATTAAACAGAACAACCAAATAGGGGGCCCAGATTTTCGGTTGTGTCCTAAACAAATCCCCTGGTAATTTGTCCAAACATGGAGCTTTATTAGGAATCAATTTGCCTACAGCTGTCTCTACCTCTTCCAGGGTGAAAAATTCAACTGGGGCGGGGCATAAGGGAACGGTGGTTAAACGCCCTGCTCAGTCCCACTAATACTTACAGACTGCTGAGGTTTGGGGACAGTGACAGGCTTTTCATCAGGCTCAGGGATGCCATAAAGATCACAGAAATGGCTTTCCCAAATTGTAGGGGCAATTTTCGGAGCAAGTGCAGGGGTATGCCCACTGAGTCTTGTTGCAACTATGGACCAGAATGATTTAAAGTCATTGGCACTAAGCGCGGGTCCCAATTCCTCCCACGTGGAGACCTCCCATTCCTTCTTGGCTTCACAAATTGCCTTTTTGTATGTGGTGCGATGCCCCCAAATTTCCTCCCTGTTGACCTTTTTGGCCTTCGTACAGGAGGCGTTATGCCATCTAAGTATTATTGTTCGAGGGTGTTTTGGCTTTCTCACCGGATACAGAATGTCTTTGAGTGCGGCAACCAGTTGAATGTGTATTTCAGATTCCCTGCCTAGGTGGCCAGATTTCCCCATGTCTTCAATGAATGGGATAACAGACTCATATAATTCGGCAAGTTTACTAGCGGACAACTGAAGATCTGGCCATTTAACCCTGCGCCTACAGTTTGTTATTTTTAAAGGCACAGTGGTGAAATCTTCCGCCGGAGTTCGGCATTTCAACCCAAAACTCCCCGGTTTAAGTGACAGGACCAAAGCATTATGATCACAGTCAGATCTTTCAACGACCCTAAACTCGTGCAGCCTGTCCCAATGCCTGGCCTCGATGAAGATATAATCGATTACTGAGGTACTGATTTTTAGTCGATTAAACGTGTTTTTCCCTGGTCTGTCAGGCTCCACCCTCCCATTACAGGCTCGCAATGATGTCGCTAACGAGAAGGACTGCAGTTGTAGAACCAGAGGGGTCCATGCCTTCACCCGTATAATAAATGGGTCAGGAATAGCCCACAGCAAGTCAACCTCATCTGGATTGCTCAAATTCGGATCCATGAGTGGCTCAAAGTGACAATTAAAGTCTCCACCCAGGATTAACATGGTGGATGGATCAATCGATTGGATGAAGGTTAACAGGGTTTCAATAGCCCTGACTCGAGACCCCGCCTAACTGGCCTTGAGTATACATTGATCAAGGCAATGTCCGGGCCTTTTGACATACTCAACAACACGTACTGTACGTCCATTGAATTGATTGGAATTTGAGATGCCTTAGCACCAAGATGCGTACCAACCCATATAGACAGCCCACCCGAGGGCCTACCCCTCTAACCAATGCTTGCCAGGATGTTGTATGTTGCAAAGCCCTGAACCCTACTTTCTTTTAAGGCCCACGTTTCCTGTAACAAGCAAATATCATGTGAGGCCATAAAGGAGCACCACTCTGGAAGGGGTAGTTTATTCTTAAGACCCACCACATTGCAAGAAAGGATTTTGACCGGGGCAACCGACAAATCTTGCTTGGTTGGTTCACAGGCAAGTGTACCAGAAAGATCATTAATAGTGGAGGTTCTAAAAGCTGACCCCATCTCAGGTTCGCAGTTCAGTGGGGGTTGGTCATCAGGAGAGATGACAGTGGTGGGTTGGGTAGTTTGTTCTAATGTCAGGACTTGCAATAAGGGGCTAGGTGTGACATTTACGTCTTGGTTCACATTTGCAGATGGCTTATTAGTGGGAAGTCCCGTTTGTCAATCGCAATCGTCAAAGCCTGAAGAGGCATCGAACCTATTTGCGACTTCCAGCGGGGTGAAGGGTAACAGATGGTCCATCCTCCCATTTCCTACAAAGTGGTCCATCCTCTTATTTCCATTTCTATGGGACCTGAAAGGTACAGTTTCCCACCCAAATACATTTTCAGCGGTCATGGGGTTAGATGCCTGCATCATACACCGGTTGTTAAATGGTATAGAAGGTTTAATCTGCGGGCATGCTAGTGCCCCGGGTTGGAATACAGGGTTCATTAGAGATCTCGGGTAAAAATAAGTCAGATCACAGGGAACGATGGAGTTACCAACGTTCCCTGGAGTCCATCTTAAGATATATCTAACAGCCCCGGGATCTCTAAAGTTGATGACAATTAGATCCCCCTTTATTTTTTTCACTCTGCTTCCCAACCAGGGAAGTCGCCGAACATGCAGAATCTCTCCATTAATATTAAAGGGAAGTGGTCGGTTTTGGTTAAGCCAATGCATGGTTTTGTTTTTTAACTGGAAAAACCCTTCCCTCCTAACCTCCTCTAATATTGGAACACCCGTGAGGACAACCACAAAAGGAACCGCTTCAGGGTGTAATTCAACTTGACGCCCCCAGTGCTTCTCTGTCCTAACTGGACTAGCAGTTCCCCTCCCCTCTTGCTTTTTTCCTATGAGCGGTTTATTCACTGCCTTCGGGACTTCGCTGACTGTATGTGATAGAGTTTGTTGGACCAGTTTAGGGGGTATTGCCCTCTGCTTTTTAGGATTTGTAGACTTACTCGTTTTATTTATACCCATCTCAACAGCAGGGATGGGAGATGGCACTACTGCTACGGGGGGTGGGGCTAACTTAGCAGGACCCTTGGATAATCCAACATTATTGCTAATGGCCAGTTCTAGGTCTCCCAGCCTTTGTTCCACCCTATTCAGCCTCTCTATTATGGGTAAAACAAAAGACCTGATTAGATGTTCAAAACTTTCAAGAGGAACAGCAGATACTGCTTCCTTGGACGGACAGTATAGAGGAGTAGCTAGACCTGGTGGAGTTGATACAGTCAATACAGGGGATTTTAAGGTTAGTACTGTGTTCGTAGAAGCCATTGAGGTTTGGGCAATTGATGCAGTAGCCTTTAAGGTAGATGTGAATGTTGCATTTGCCTTGGTGGTCTTGCCAAAGTCCGAGTGGTGAATCTTACTTCTGTGCGGCTCACCACCCCTTTTCCTTCTCTTGTTAGGTGGCGGGCCATAAACTTTAGGCATGGCTGGTTTCCTACCCTTTTTTCTCCCAGCGGTCTCAGATATAGGCACAGGCGGCTCAACTATCACATTTGTGCCTACAATGGAGTCACCAGGAAGAGATACAATATTCGTGGATGAGGTGTTGGGAGAATCAAGTGGGGGGGGGGGCGTGTCACGCAAAAGTATTGGGACATTGTCAGTAGATAGAATGTCCTCATTTTCAGTATGGATAATAACGCCAGATGGGGTAGTACAGGGCAAACTATCCAAGAGAGGTCTACTTTTCAGGCATTCAATGGAGAGACGCCACTCCGCCCTACGTTCGGCCAAAGAACTCTCCCTATCTGGATCAGTGACAGCCTTGAAAAAATAATTGTCTAGTGTGCCCTTGGTATTCCCAACGACACCTCCAGGTATGGGTTTATCAAGTGTCTTAGCTATGGCAGATAGGCGAACAAAGAAAATGCACAAACAATCCTATGGAACACGTTGTGGTATAGGCCGAGTCCGGCCTCGTTGTGCCTCTGAGGGCCACAGAGGGCCCGCCCTTGTCCCGGGCTTCTCCCGGCGGTGCCTGCACGCGTCCCGCGTCGCAGACCTCCCTGCTGATTTTAAGCGCCACCGGGCGCGGACTGGGCGTTGGCGGCTTCCTGCCGCTTTGGCTGCTGGGACCTGTAGTCCCCCCCTGAGCACGGCCATGCCAGATACCAGGAGGCTTGCGGCAGAGTTGGGGAGACCGGCCCCGGGAGCGGGAAACAAGAAACTGCGGCGTTTGCGGTGGTAGGTGAGTTCTCCCTCGAAAGTGTAAACAAGTGGCAGCAGCGTAGAGGCACCCGCTCTGCCGAACCTCCCTGCTGATTTGAAGCACCTCCGGGCGCGGACTGGGCGTTGGCGGCTTCCTGCCGCTTTGGCTGCTGGGACCTGTAGTCCCCCCCTGAGCGCGGCCGTGTCAGATACCAGGAGGCTTGCGCCGGCGTTGGGAAGACCGGCCCCGGGAGCTGGAAAGAAGAATCTGCGGCGTTTGCGGTGGCAGGTGAGTTCTCCCTCGAAAGTGTTAAAAAGTGGCAGCAGCGTAGAGGCACCCGCTCTGCCGAACCTCCCTGCTGATTTTAAGCAACTCCGGGCGCGGATTGGGCGTTGGCGGTTTTCTGCCGCTTTGCCTGCTGGGACCTGTAGTCCCCCCCTGAGCGCGGCCGTGCCAGATACCAGGAGGCTTGCGGTGGCATTGGGGAGACCGGCCCCGGGAGCGGGAAACAAGAAACTGCGGCGTTTGCGGTGGCAGGAGAGTTCTCCCTCGAAAGTGTAAACAAGTGGCAGCAGCGTAGAGGCACCCGCTCTACCGAACCCCCCTGCTGATTTTAAGCGCCTCCGGGCGCGGACTGGCCGTTGGTGGCTTCCTGCCGCTTTGGCTGCTGGGACCTGTAGTCCCCCCCTGAGCGCAGCCGTGCCAGATACCAGGAGGCTTGCGGCGGCGTTGGGGAGACCGGCCCCGGGAGCGGGAAACAAGAAACTGGGGCATTTGCGGTGGCAGGTGAGTTCTCCCTCGAAAGTGTAAACAAGTGGCAACAGCGTACAGGCACCCGCTCTGCCGAACCTCCCTGCTGATTTTAAGTGCCTCCGGGCGCGGACTGGGTGTTGGCGGCTTCCTGCCACTTTGGCTGCTGGGACCTGTAGTCCCCCCCCTGAGCGCGGCCGTGCCACATACCAGGAGGCTTGCGGCGGCATTGGGGAGACCGGCCCCGGGAGCGGAAAACAAGAAACTGCGGCGTTTGCGGTGGCAGGTGAGTTCTCCCTCGAAAGTGTAAACAAGTGGCAGCAGCGTAGAGGCACGGCATGTTGACTATTTTCTCGATGACCTTTGCCGGGAACGAGAGCAGGGAAATGGGCCGGAAGTTTTTGAGGTCCTTGGGGTCCGCTTTGGGATTCTTGAGGAGGGCGTTGATTTTGGTGTGCTTCAAGCTTTCCTGGAATGTCGCTGTTTCGAAGGAGATGTTGATGACGTTCCGTAGTTGGGGTGCGATGGCTGCATCTGCTTTGTTGAATACGTGGTGCGGGCACGGGTCTGACGGAGATCCTGTGTTGGTGGAATTCATGACCCCAACCCCACACACGGATTCTTTCTCCCACTATACTACAGATGCTCCTGGTGGGAACTTGGCCACACTTTAATTCACACCTGGAGGCACATCAGCAAAAGCATTGCAGTGTTCAAAACATTTGAATACATTTCATGATAAAACAATAGACAATATAGAAAAGAGCACCGAAAGAGGTACAAAAAAATTTGCATTAATATAGTAAAATTATGTGGATAGTAATTATGTGGTGGATTGTATGTTATGCAGTGTAATTATGGAATTGTATTTTGTGTTGTGGAGTAATATGTAGTGGAGTTTAATTATGTGGTGTGCTGTTTGCGGCATGATGTTCAATTCTCTGATGTGGATTGGATGTATGTGATGTGCTGTGTAATTGTGTTGTTGAGTTGAATTATGTAGTTTGGTGTAGAATTATGTGGTGTGGATAGGAAATGTGTGAAGTTGAATTGTGTGGTGTGAAACTGTGTAGATAGCATTGCCTTTTTGGTGAGGAAAAAACAAATTGGTAGGAGCTAAGCACCAGTTAGGTGCACCTTTATGGGGCTTCTTGTCGCCATGTGTATGGTCAGGATGAAGTAGTGGCAGAGGCAAAAGGTACCAACTACCAGAGGAGAGAAGGTATTGTAAGAGTTACCAGAGAAAGATAGAGGCAGATGGTCCCTCCTACCACAGGAGAGAAGCTGTTGCAAGAAGGCTGCCACAGAAAGGCTGGTGCCTGCGGAGGTTCACACAAAATCACAAAAAGCCAGATTTAAAGACTGCAACAAAATGGTATTGTAGTATGACTGGTATTTAGCATACTTTCTCAAGGCTGCCTGCAAACTGCTCCTAGAGGGCTCTCTTCCATGACATTTATTTAAGGAGGTGCCGTACGTCTACCACTGTGGTGAAGTTCAATAATCCAAGGATTGCAGAATAATCACTCTGGGTTGACTTTGTGGGCCTTCTTCTGTGGTAGCATGTCAATAATTGCTAAAGATGCAACATCATTCTGCTCTTGAGTGGTGCAAGAGACACCTGCATTTGGTGGAAACTCTACTTCTTACTTTACGGTGTTAATCCCTTTCTGCCTCTGGGAACCATAGTTTCTGGAGCTACAGAGATAAAAATTGTTATACCTAAAGAAATCTCCATATGGTCTTGGGACTCAGCTGCTGCTTCTAATACCAGATCAAATCACCAACATCTCATTTTAAAATGGAAACCCATTGTGAAATGTACAGAACCAGCCTAAAAGCTAAAAGCCAAAGCTTTTGGCTCTTTGATCCCACCATGTTCCAGAGATTGTCTGGTCACCAGCTTCTTGAGCAGTATCTTGCACATTTGCGTGCTTGGATCACAAAGGTGTTGGACAGTGAGGCCAAGGAATGTTTTGTTGAGTGTTTCGACACAAAATGCTGGTTCAGGGAAGGATTTGCAAAGAATGTGGTCAGCCCCAAGGGAGGAGCTGTGGTTAGGGTGGGCATATGTGGCAGCCTTGGCTGTCCACTAGCAAAATATGCAGTTGCCCTGCAAAAATGTATACGAGCACAAATAGCATTCAGAACATCAAGAGAACATGATAGATTGTGAGAGGAAAACCACGGTTTATTCCATGCAATAATTCAACTTTGAGAAACAGAAGTACATCAAATTGCACACACATGGGGCCTAATTGCGATGTCGGATGGAGCTTCCTCCACCCCCACATCATCTCAGTCAGCTGTCCGGATTGACTTATTAGAATGTGTCCGAACACGGTTCAGTTGCACTCCTATAATTTGTAATGGGAGCATGCATTCCGGCTGGAATGCATACTCCATTGTAAAATGTGAGGTGCAGTTCATTCCTGCACCCCATGGCAGGCACATCAAGGTGCCTGCCATAAGGTGCAGGGATCAACAGGGGGGCACCATAGGTGACCTGTCGGCCTTCAACCGGAGGCCGGACACCAATGGAGGCCTCCAAAGTCGAGTTCTGACAGCCTTTCTGTGTCGGAAAGGCCGGCACAGAAGGGCTGTTTCAACTTGATATTGTAATCCCTCGGACGGAAAGAGCCTTCCTTGGGATTACTGGCTGCTTTCCGACTGTCGAATGGGCTCTCCAAGCCTGTCGGAAGCCCGTTGGAAAGCCTGTTTGGATTCCCTTCCGACCGACTACATCATAATGGGTCAGTCGGAAAGGAATCTGACCGGCATATTACAATGTGGTCAGAAAGGCTCAGAGCGACAGTCGGAGCCATTTCCGAACGCATCGTAATTAGGCCCTAATTCGTGAAAACACTCCAACTATTGCATAGCTTTAATAATATATGAATCAAGTTTTTTTTTTGTTGAAAATTTTATATAGCGCGAACAAGATCTTTGCAGATATCAGAGCGCTTTACAAAGGCAAGGGGTAAGAACAGGAGAGTGCAACAGGCAATTGGGCATAACGTAATTGTAGGTAATAAGTGAATGCTAGGGTAGGTACACGATGGAGCATAGTTAGGTAGGCAAGTCATTAGTACAAATAGGAGGGAGCATGGACAATCAGGTAAGTCATAATACAAGTAATACAAATGAGCAAAGAGATCAAACAAGTAGTAAAGATCTACGCAGAGTCTTAAAAGGTCCAAAGTAGTAGTTCAAGTGTATTTAGCCATCAGGATAGCTTTCACTTCTTTCGTAAAAAGAGGAGTGGAGGAGATGAGCCTGGTTTCAGGAGGGAGTGAGTTCCAGATCCTAGGCGCCATTCCTGAGAAGGAGCGTTTGTAAGTTTTTTCCTTCCGGAATCTTCGAGGCTTCAGCAGAAGATTGTTTGTGCTTCTGGTGGTCCTGGAGCCACCAGAAATTGTCAGCTTCTGAGTGAGGTAGCCGGGTGAGTTCAGGTGAACAGCCTTGTGCGTCATGCAGGCAATTTTCAAATGTATTCTGGCTTCAAAAGGCAGCCAGTTCAGGGATTTAAATTCAGGGGAAATATGTGAGTGTTTTTTAGATCCAGTGATGAGTCTCGCTGCCGCGTTTAGCGAAGCTCTTAGGGGTGCAGTTGAAGTTAGGGGAGACCGCAGAGGGAGATGCTGCCGTAGTCTATGCGAGGGATGACTAGTTCTTGTACTGCAGTTTGGAAGTCTTTGGCTGGGAGGAAGGGCTTAAGTTTCCTCAAGGTATTTATTTGGAAGTTCGCTCCCTTAGTTGCCTTGCTGATATGCTGCTGCATGCTGAGATTGGCGTCAAGTGTTATGCCTAAAGACTTTGCTGAATCCACGATGGTCGGTTGGACATTGAGGGCAGTTAGGTGCTTAAGCCAAGTTTGAGTGGTGGAGATTTTCTCGGGAGGTGAAATCAGAAGGAACTCAGTTTTCAGAGCATTGAGTTTGAGGTGGTTATCGGCAAGCCAGGATTGGGTGCTTCTGATCATTGAGTTCAGAAGCATAATGTCTTTGGGGGATTGAAGTTTGAGATATAATTGGGTGTCATCGGCGTACATGTGAAAGTGTACATTGGATGCTTGTAGCAAGGTGGTGAGAGGTTCCATAACTAGGTTGAACAAAGTTGGGGATAGGGAGGATCCTTGGGGGGACACCCAACGATACAGGTACTGGAGAGGACATCAAGTTGTTGCTCTTGAATTTCTGAGACCGGTTGTGTAGAAAGGAAGTGAACCACTGGAGAACAGTCCCAGAAAGACCCATTCTTGTGTTTAAGAGTTCGAGTAAGTTCTCATGTTTAACAGTGTTGAATGCTGAGGAGAGATCAAGAAGGATGAGGAGGCAGGTATCATTTTGATCTAAAATTAGGAGGGCGTCAACAATTATGTGTGTCATAGCAGTTTCGGTACTGTGCCCTGCTCGGAAGCCTGATTGATGTGGGTTGAGGAGATCAAACTGTTCTATGTGCTTTGTCAATTGCAGTTGAACGCATTTTTCCAACAATTTGGCGAGAGTGGGAATGTTGGTAATGGGACGGTAATTGTTTAGATCCGTGGGGTCGGCTGTAGGTTTCTTAAGTAAAGGTGTGACTTGTCCAACTTTGAGGGAGTCAGGGATGGTTCCTTGTTTAAGTGAGCTGTTGATAATTTTAGTCCAGAGTGGGAGGAGCAAAGGGGTGAAGCCTTTTACAGCGTTAGCAGGAAGAGGGTCAGTGAGGTGATTGGATGGTTTCAAGGTGCTGAGTAGTCTGTCAATTTCTTCTTCAGAGTAGGTGCCAAAGGATGACCATGTCGCATTGTTTTTTGGTTCGTGGGTGTTATGCAGTGGGGTTTGGAGTATAGGCTTGCGTCAATGAGGAGATCGCTCCTTATGTTGTCAGTTTTTTGGATAAAGAAAGCAGAGAAGTCTTCACAGGAGGGTGCGTCGTCCATAGTGCCGACTGATTGGGTTGTTCCTTGGATTGTGTTCGGATTAGCTCGAACAGTTTTCTTGGACGGTTTTTTGCTTGGTCGAGCTGGAGTCTGAAGAAATCTGATTTTGAGCGTTTTATTTTCCTGAAGTAGGCGTTTCTCTTTTTCTTCAGGATTTTTAGGTGCAGTGCCGAGGGAGCAGATCTCCAGGTGCGCTCTGCCATTCGCATGGCCAGTCTATCTTCATTGAGACTCCCGTCCATGGGTTGGAGATCTTAGTGGAGACTCTTTTCAGTTGCATTGGTGCAGCCTCATTGATTATTGAGGTCATAGTGTTGAGATAGTGGTCAGTTAAGTATTGAACGTCAGTAACGCCGGTAGGGGGCAGTAGGAGATTGCAGCTGTTAGGGGGTAAAGAGTTTGGATTGAGTTTCTTCAGGTCTCTTTTCCAAACTTTGGGCTTGGAGGATTGGACCGGGTTAAGTTTAACTTTCTCATTGATGAAGAATGTGACAATATGGTGATCTGACCAGTCACATGGTTGGATCGAATCAAGTTGAATAGTGCCTTCTTTGGAGATGATAAGGTCAAGGATAGAGCCTTTGTCATGGGTCGGACTGTTGCAAATTTGGATGAGGTCAAAAGCGTTAAGGACATTTTTTGGGCTATTTACCACTGCGTCACTGCAATCATTCCAGTGAAGATTGTAATCGCCAAGGAAAATTTGAGTGTTTTGCCGTCCTGAGTTGGTTGAGATTGTGTCCATGAGTTGTTGGGAGAACGTGAGGTTGTCTCCAGGTGGGTGGTAGATGATGTGTAGTGAACATACAGGTTTGTTTTCGCTGATGACATCAAGGCAGATGTATTCACAGGAGGTAAGAGAGGGGGCGGTGGCTTTATTAACTGAGAGGTTGCTCCTGTAAATGCATGCGATTCCACCGCCTGTCTTGCTGGACCTGTCAAGTCTAATGATGCAGTAGTTGGGGGGGACTAGGATATCCATGATAGGAGTAGAAGATTCAGTTAACCATGTTTCAGTTAGGATGACTAGGTCAAGGTTCAGAGTAATGATGAGATCAGCGACCTCCAAGGAGTGTCTTTGGGCCGATCTACAGTTGAGAAGTGTGCATTTGAGTCTGGGGGTGCAGAGGGAGGAGGAGGGATCTAAAGTGAGGGGGACTTTAGTGAGGTTGTTGGGGGCATCAGTCTAGGCTACCACCTCAAACAAGAGACACCACCCACCCACAGACGTAGATAGACAAGTACACAAAAAAGCATGCAAACACACTACAGTTTGCACAAGCATTTATACACATGTACAGTTACAAATAAACACTGACACATATGCACATAGGTACACATACACCGATGCATTCTCGCAAACCTAAAGGCATGCACACATGCAGTCAAATGATCACACAGACATAAAAGGAAACAAGCACAGATGCAAACATGAACATGCGCAAATGATTACCCACCAAAAAATACGAAGCCGGCGTTTTACAATCACATACGCACACATATACACAAGTGCACAAGCGTGCTGCATTTATATATATAAAATGTGCATACACATACGTACACATTCGCGTAATATACACATGCCTATATTAGGGTGACCAACCGTCCGTAAATTTCACGAACAGTCCGTAATTAGGACCTCACGTCCGTTGTCCGTGAGGAAACCTTTTACGGATGCCTTTTGTCCGTAATTTTGGCCATCACAGGGAGCAGCACTGCTCCCCTGTGAGAGGCCTCACCTTCCTGATGGGGCGCCTCGCGCTCCTCCTGGAGCAAAAGAGCAGCCCCTCCCCGCCCATTGTCATTCTGTATGGGGCTGATGATTGCCACATACAGAATGTCAATGGGGCAGTCTGGGCTGGTAAATCATGTGGTGGCCTCCTCATGCCTCTGTGTACAGCAGAGCGTTCTGTAAAATAAAAGGCAAAACGCTAATGTTGCAACTTTAGCAACGTAAGAAAACAGTTTATATAAAGAAGCCTGTAAAAGAAGTTAAAAAGTACGGGTTATTGTTCTTTCACTGTCTCATCATTTTTTAACTGAAGTATTTTCAATATTATATCCAACAAAGCCAGGGTTGCTGCTTTTTTTTTATTTTAAGCAACTAACAACCATTGACAAAGCCAATAGTCCTGGTGTTTGTTGGTGTAATGATACTTGCTGTATTATACATCCGGATGCAATGACAGAAACAACATAATACTAGTCGGGCGGAACACTGCGCTAGCGCTGATTTTTAACCTAGGTGTTTTAAACCACACCCTTAATTACATCAAACACCCCCTTTGAAGAGACCCCCCAGATTTTTTACACCACTTCAAGCCCTGGAAACAACACCACGTCACAGTCACCTCGAATCCTGGCACTGTGCAACTTTGTGTGACTCATGACTTATACGTTTTCGGACTGCCTAGGTGCAGGGGCATAGTGAACTTTCCCCCACCCACCCACCCCTTGCTTTAGGAACTACAGCAAGGTGAAGTTTTTGATGGGCCTCCTCTGTCTAAATCTCTGTAGACAAAGGCTCAGCTCATAATGTGAAAAGGTGGCTGAGTAATTAAGTGAAGGAATGTGTGAATGGCTGGATGGATGACTGAAAGGATGAATGGATGAATGAAACGGTGAATAGATAGATAAAAGAAAGGATGGATGGATGAGTGGAAGTATGGATGAGGGAAAAGGTAAATAGATGGATGTATGGGTGGAAGGGTAGATGGATGGGTAAAAGGGTGGATGAATGGATGGATGAGTGAAAGGGTAGATGATGGGCGAGTGAATGGGTGGATAGATGAGTGAAAGGATGGATGGATTGAATTGATAAGTGAAATGGTGAATGTATGGATGGATGAGTGAAAGGGGTAGATGGACAAAAGGATGAATAGATGAGTGAAGAAGTGAAAGGGTGGATGGATGAGAGACCGGATGGATGGATGAGTGAAAGGATGGATAAGTAACAGGATCAATGGATGGAATAAATGAATGGATGAGTAGATGGATGGGTGGATGATGGATGGATGGATGGATGAATGGATGGAGAGAGAAAGAGAGGATGAATGACTGAAAGGGTGAATGAGTGGAAGGATAAGTGACTGGGAGGATGGATGAGTAAGTGAATGAATGAATGGCTGGATGGGTGAAAGGGTAAATGGCTGGATGGGTGAGTGAATAGATGGATGGGTGAAAGAGTGGATGGATGACTGTACCGATGGATGGGGTGAAAGGGTGGATAGATTAATAATGGATGGATGACTGAAAGGGTGGATGGAGGGATGGATGAGTGTAATGATGGATGGAAGGACATATGGTGGATAGGTTTTCAAATGGTTGAATATGTTTGGATATAAATGGGCACATAGATGAAAGGACAGAATGAATGGTGAAAGACTGATTAATAGATATAAGAATGAATACACCTTGTAGCACCCACTATCTTAAGTAGCATTTCCTATGCATTGACTTTCACGTTAATATGAGTCATTGTCTCTATATAATGTGTGTGATGTAACGCACTCCGACACCCTGCCCTACATAATTGGGATGAGTAACACTATAAGAGAAATTAAATACACATGAGAGACGGTCTAAGTGAAGATGAGGGGCACCATTGAAGGGTGATAGCAAGGCAGGACTGGCCGGACCGGGCATCGAGTGTTTCCCTGGGAGGCTGGAAAGGGGGGGAGGGGGCGGTTTTGTTACTGGGGGCTGGCACTGCAAAGTTCCTTATATATCCAGTCGTTTTCAATCAACAATAAAAGGGGCTTCACTTATATTCAGGTGTGGTTCACCATTGTCTGGTGATTAATGTACCTGCTGGAGCGAGATGCATATTTTGAATTGTCTAAGGCAGCAAGCTGCAGCCATACTGAAAAAACGTGAAGTGCACGATTGTCTCAACCTAATATAAACCTATTTTGATTTGTACTTAGATGGTTGTCTATTTACTTACATATATACTATTGGGCGACCACCTCTGATATATCTGCAAAACTTACCTTTTGTCCCGAAGTTTTGTCCTGAATTTTGACCTTTTGTCCTGAATTTCTGTCCTGAATTTTGACCCTTTGTCCTAAATTTTTACACTCACCGTCCTGAATTTGCACCTATGCCAGTTGGTCACCCTAGCCTATATGCAGAATGCTCAAACAGAAAGGCAATGTGATCTCACATATTTGTGTACATATACAAGTGTATAGAAACTTGGGGAACTCTTCCTCCTCAGGTCTCAGATGAGCAGGTATTTAGGTGTACTAATGTGACGAGCCCTGCAAACGGTGGAATATTTGGGGCAGATTGACAGCTGTCAGTGGCCCAAATGATGTGGTAGCACTGTTTATTTTCCCTACCAAAAGAAGTTAGGGTTGGTTGGGATAATTAGTCTAAGGGCTGGATGGCAGATAGATTACAGCATAATGTGAAAGGTTGTGGAATTAGGGCCGGAGCGAATGACTTCATAACTGGGGAACCAATTTCGAGTCTCGGCGTCAGCTCAAAATCCTGTGATCTTGGACAAGTCCTCTGCCTAAAAAAAATAATATGACCTTGTGTAATGTAGTTGGTGCTCGTGAAAAGTGTTCTAATAACTCTGAGTTGAACTTGCACTATATAAAACTGCAAAAATATTATTGATTTGGCTGATGGGGCCCTTGGATTCAATAAGAAACGGATTTTGTGGTTGGCAAGATTAGGAAACTAGTAGATTCTATAGGAAAGGCTATTTCAATTTGGGACTAACTTTTTGGGCTTGAAATATAGTGATGCTGTAAAATGGTGAATGAAGGTAGAGTAGTGTGTGGGTTGTTTTTTGGGGCGGGGAGAGCACTTGATAAACACTGCTTTAATATGTTAAAATACATTGTTGACATTTTGTGAAGCAGGACTTTGATTAAACCTGGTCTGTGTAGAGGAGTGGAAAGGGGTTAGAGGGAAAATGAAAGCACTGCTTGTGGATATCTGCAGCAGCAGCTATTCAATTTAGACAGGCTTGTTTAGGTTAAGGGCTGGCCTTTGCAAGCCAGGCATGCATCAGGAAGTTAATTTTCTATTTTACAAATACAAAAAGGCATTTTTTTTCCCAAACAGGATTTTGCACCCAGTGCCCGATAAAGGGAGAAGCATTAAATTAGGTTCAACATTTAATATGGGTAACACCAGCGTGTATTATTTACAGCACACTGCAATGAAACAAAAAAACTGCTGTAGCAAACTCAATATAAACAAGGAGGTGAAGTTTGTCAGAGGGCCACCTTGGGTGACCCCACTACCCATGGTCCATTTGGGGAGTGCGCCGCCGCCAGGAATCTGGGTGTGGGAGTCCCTTAGGCATTTTTATTTGCAAGAACGAGCCATAGCACCATGTTCAGGCCCTGCTCAGTATCCCTCTGACTTGGAAAAAAATCCCCTGCAGACTAAGGGGCTGCATCGGGCACTTGCAGGCCTGGCTGCTTTAGTTTCAATACTAAAAATTAAAAAAGTAAATTTCCACCTACAATAGAGGTCCAATGATATTCTTCGCATGCACAGCTACTAAGGACATTTCAGTCCCTATTCCTCGATAAAAAACGGTATACACCCGTTACAACGCATCTTTTACAACTACCTACTATTACAACGCATCTTTTACAACGCATACCATTACAACGCATTGCGCTGGGGGGCGCTCTAGGATAGGGAATAAGTATAATTTACTATCCAACACCTTCCCTAGTGTCCACGGGGACTGGAGTTAGAATAGTAAATTATACTTACCACTATCCAGCACCTCAAAGCGCTATGCGTTGTAATGGTATGCGTTGTAATGGTCGCGTTGTAATAGTAGGTAGTTGTAACGGTATGCGTTGTAACATGGTACATCCATAAAAAACATTCTGTGTTAAGCCCAGAAAGTCAACAAGTCCCTACATGGCTTGAGACTCAAGGGGCTAAGACATTTTCTCTAATCTTGGTTGGAGCATGTAACAAGCCCATTACCCCTTAAAAAGAAGCCCAAAACGAATATCTTACCAAAGAAGCCGAACACAAGATTGACAATCGACATCCAGAAGTGAAAAAAGGCTAAAAACAAGCCACATCCCGCATAAAAGGAAGCCCAAAACCAAACGTGTATCTTACCAAAAGAAGCCCAAATGACAGTCGATATTAAAACTTGCAAACAAAAATATAAATAAATTCAAGCAAAGGAGCAGGAGGCAGCACTAACACAACTTTGGCATTAAGAGGAGGTGGGAGGGAGGAATGATATATTAAGCCATAAACAGCTATGCCACCGAAGCTGAACACAGGCAAACATATAGTCAGATAAAGAACCAAAGCGTAATGATACAGTACTTAGTCCCTGCTCCATCGGAAGAACGGAAGAGAAAAAGGAGGAACAAAGAGGCAGGACTGACCACTAGCAAGCGAGAATTTGTAAAGAACACTAACATAGACACATAAAAAAGTAATGGCAAGCAATGGGCAGAGTAGAACTCCTCAAACTATATACAACAGTTCGCTAAGTGACTTCGCAAGTGCTGTCTAGGCTCGACCAAAAAGTAAAAATGATTAAAAGGGAGAATAAATAACAACATTATTTCAGATATAACTTAATAGAGCTACTAATTCTAACCATCAATTCATTATATATAAACCATGTATGTAATACTTATTTAAGAATGTAAAGCTATATAATTATCAATTAGGTTCCAAAGTAAGTGATAATTAGGTGTATTGTGAACTACACCCTTTAGATTCAAATATGTTCCTCTTATGGTAAAATATATCCTTGACCACCATTCATGTACTAATAACAATTATGCATTTTTACAATTGGTAGTAATTAATTTGAAAGCAACAAAATTAGAAAATCTAGAAGTTTACTATTTTTAACAGACATTTTGTGGACAGTGAAGTAGATTTACAAATGAGTATAATGTATGATAGATTATCAGTAAATTAGATATTTTTTAACAACATTCCACACCTCTTCACAAAACTTATAAACAATAATACATTCATAAAGTATACGTCATTACAAACCTGTATTCAGATTACAATGCCAACAAATTGATGAACTTAAAGGTTTTGTGTTAAATAATCTTAAAGGGGTTTATAAACAATCAAATAGTATGAAGGAATTGGTTTGGTATAAAGAAACAGGCGACCATCCAGAAATATTATTCATTCAAATTTTCTTTTAAATTATCTGGAGATGTTGGCACATCAAGTTCCTTATTCCTAAAAAGAAGAGAGAGAGTTGATATTGTCCTCTTCTCAATTGTTACATTTTTTATAAAGCATTGGTACAGCATGAGATGAGAAAGCTATTGTTTGAAGCAAATTTCTACATCAGAGAGGAAATTTGCTAGGAAATAAATCAAGGATAGAATTACATAACATTTCGTATATAAAAATATCTGGTGGCTCCAACATACATTTTTGTTGCAGTTCCTCAAAAGTTAAAAAGTATTGTTATAATGGATGTCTGTTAATAAAAATACCAGCTTTAATCCAAGATTGTTAACATTTGATATTTTGAGTATGTTTTAACACAGGATTATTCCATAATGACATATTCGAGGTATTTGAAATAAGAGATTGAAAAATGAATTACTAATATAGGGCGTGGCCTTCTGAGGCCACGCCCCCGACCTCTGTATAAATACCGCTGATCCAATTGCGGTTACCAGAAACCTGTGACCCAGTTCCTGAGGCGGAAGCCGGGAACTGGAGGTACTTTGACAATTTTTTAAAAATACTTTGACAATTTTTTAAAAATCTTTATTTGTGTGGTGTCACAATCTTGCTCTTGTGCTTTTTAAAACAAATACTTCCTACCTCACGTAGCGCTCGCTCTCCCACTTTGCGCACAGCTGATGACAATAGCTGTTGGCGCCATTCTTAGCTCTATCAGCCTGCCGCCGCCATCACCACCGGCGTGCACGCTGACTCTGCCCCCTTCTGAGGCCACGCCCCCGACCTCTGTATAAACACCGCTGATCCAATTGCGGTTACCAGAAACCTGTGACCCAGTTCCTGAGGCGGAAACCGGGAACTGGAGGTACTTTGACAAGTTTTTTAAAAATCTTTATTTGTGTGGTGTCACAATCTTGCTCTTGTGCTTTTTAAAACAAATACTTCCTACCTCACGTAGCGCTCGCTCTCCCACTTCGCGCACAGCTGATGACAATAGCTGTTGGCGCCATTCTTAGCTCTATCAGCCTGCCGCCGCCATCACCACCGGCGTGCACGCTGACTCCGCCCCCTTCTGAGGCCACACCTCCCTCTGTCTCCCATAAATGTGCCTGCACAGGACGCGCAGCGGACGAGCGCAGCGGGAGCGCCTAAGGCAAGCCTGTCTGCGCCCGTCCGCGCACGACCGGGCACAGGGCCAGACTCTATGCCGGAACCTACCACCACTAGGAGACTTTACACCCGGCGAGACCTCCTCAGCCTCAGACCTTCGAAAAACACCACCTGTCATGCCATACATGACCCAAATGTCCCCTTCACTAGCTGTAACATCTGCAAACCTGGAAACCTACTCCTTCCCAGGATGGCCGTTCCACTCCCTGGACTTAAACTAGCGACACTCAACTGTAGATCGCTCCCCAAGCACGCCCTCCTCATAAACCACCTAATTGTCGAACACGATCTGGATATACTCTTCTTAACCGAAACCTGGATCACCGGTCATTCTAACTCCGACATAGTCTCGGCCCTTCCCCCGGGCTTTCTCATCATGTCCCAACCCCGCCCTCTAGGTCGAGGTGGTGGTATAGCCATCATCTACCAAGACCACTTCACCTGCCGATCTACTGAGATCCAGAGCAAGGAGTCGGAGAGCTGTTTGTTCACTCTGACGCTCTCGCCAACCTACTCCCTGTCAGGCCTTCTCGTCTACAGACCCCCTGGACATTTCGGCCCCTTCTCTGCCGCCTTATTAGAATCCGTTTCATCCCTGGCCCACTTAACATCCAACTTCCTGATTACAGGCGACCTCAACATCCATTTCGATGATCTTACAGACACAGGGTCGTCTGACTTAATCAGTGAACTCGGCGCCCTCGGCCTCACCCTGACTAACTCAGGAGCCACGCATGTGAAAGGACATCTGCTCGACCCGGTATTCTCGAACATTCCCTCCCTCCAGTTCACCAATTCCCTCCCCCTCCCGTGGACGGACCACTTCCTGGTCTCGACCCATCTCCCAGGGGCCTTTAAAAAAAACCACAACCCCCCTACTTTCACCAAGGATAGATCCTGGGCCAGACTTTCGACGGACAACTGGGCATTGGCGCTTGACGCTACCATCCCCAGTCTTGCAGCCGACCCCACCACGGGAGACATCCAGTTCAGAGACTGGATTTCCTCCTCCCTCGACAGCCTCATCCCCATCAAAAATCGGGAGGTGAAAACAAAAACCAAGGGCCATGCCCCCTGGTATAACTCCGACCTTAGAGCGCTCCGCAAAGTGTGCAAAAAGGCGGAGAGAGCATGGAGGAAAGATTGGCTCCACAGCAACAAGGACATTTATCATAACGCGGTAAGACAATACAAAACAGCCTTGAAACTAGCTAAATCAACGTTTTACGACAATAGAATAAAAACCGCGACCAACTCAGCCAAAGAATCCTATCAGATAGTTAAAGAACTACTAAACATCCCAACAGCACCCCCCCCTCATTCCCCCCCCCCCAGACAGAAGCAAGGATCTGGCCAATTACTTCGAGTCTAAAATTCTGCGGATACTGGACTCCCTTCCCACCGTCAGCCCCCCTCCCATCCTGGCTACGGCGGACGAAAACAACAGCCCACAGCTGGAGACTTTCAGAGCAGTTTCCCTCACCGAGGTGACGTCCACGCTAGAGAAAATGAAAAGCGGTTCCCCCCTTGACCCAGCCCCGGCTAGATTCTTAAAAAAGGTGTCCTCCACCATAGCCCCAATCATCAAGGACCTATCAACTCTTCCCTCGCTGGTGGAACGGTACCCTCCAACTGGAAGAAAGCAGTTGTGAAGGCTTTGCTGAAAAAGCCCCAACTGAACCCGGACGACATGTCCAATTACAGACCGATCTCACTGCTCCCTTGTATCAGTAAGATGGCTGAAAAACTAGTCAACTCGCAACTATCCCAATTTCTCGAGACAAACAATATCCTGCGCCAATCCCAAACTGGGTTTCGACCCGGCCATGGCACGGACACCGCACTCCTCTCCGTCATCGAGGAGGCAAGGTGTATCCTAGACTCAGGGGGATCAGTGGCAGTGATCCTCCTGGACCTTAGCGCCGCCTTTGATACGGTGGATCATCGTGTCCTTCTACACCGCCTGGCCAAGGCAGGTATTGTGGGTACGGCGCGAGCATGGATTGAATCCTTTCTTTCCCATCGATCCTTTCAGGTGTGGGACGGCAACTCCCGGTCAGAACCTCTTCCACTGAAGAATAGAGTTCCCCAGGGGTCGTCGCTCAGCCCCACCCTGTTTAATGTCTATATG
Organism: Lissotriton vulgaris; assembly: GCF_964263255.1. NCBI lineage: Eukaryota > Metazoa > Chordata > Amphibia > Caudata > Salamandridae > Lissotriton > Lissotriton vulgaris. Next base: position 191,323,046 of record NC_141695.1, read on the forward strand.
GCTCCCCTGGAAGACGTAGTGGCCCCCTACGGTATAAAAATAATTAACTACGCTGACGACACCCAACTTGTTGTATCCCTGTCCCACCTGGATAACCATCCTGACAGCTTGCTGCACTGTCTCCAGGACATCCATACCTGGATGTGTGACTCGGCCTTGAAGCTGAACGGCGCAAAGACCGAGATCATGCTCCTGGGCAATAAATGGACGACCGTTCCACCCACATCTTGGCCCGACACCTTCGGCGAAATCCCCTCTCCTAGAAATGAAATCAAAACACTAGGAGTTTGGTTGGAACCTGACCTCACCATGAAAACGCAGGCAGCCAAGACAGCAGGCACCTGCTTCGGTCTCCTGCGGTCCGTACGCAAGATCTTGCCCCTTCTTCCCCTCCCATCCAGGAAATTACTTGTCCAGGGTCTGGTCTTGGCCCGGCTCGATTACAGCAATGCCATATATCTGGGGGCCCCTGAATACACCCTGGCCAAACTCCAACGCACCCAGAATGCGGCGGCCAGGCTCATTATGAACCTTCCCCCCAGAGTGTCGGCCAAGCCTGCCCTCAAAGCCCTACACTGGCTTCCAGTCTGCCAGAGAGTAGAGTTCAAGGTCCTATGTACCACCCACAAGCTCATCAACGGAGCTGGCCCTGCCGCGCTTAAACACATGGTCACCCCATATAAAGCCTCAAGACCCCTTCGCTCCGACGCCGAACACCTTGCTACGGTGCCTAAATTTAGGAAGGCCCGCACCGGCGGTCGCCGCTTTTCGGTCAAAGCCTCCACAGCGTGGAACTCACTCCCTCTCAGTCTACGCCTGGAACCCTCCCACATGGTGTTCCGCAGGAAACTTAAAACCCTCCTTTTCCCCAAATAAAGCACCCCCCCTACCCCCCTCTGTATCTTCACAGGTTGAATAGCGTGGGGATGCCTACGGGTCACCAGGCGCTTTAGAAATCGCAAAATAAATAATAAAATAATAATATATAGTAATACATCATCAGCATAAGCTGACATTTTTATAGCCACATCATTTATAATAAGGCCTTCAATTCCCATTCAGTTTCTGATGGCTATGAGTAAAAGTTCAATAGAAAGGAGAAAAAGTAAAGGTGATAAGGGAAAACCTTGTTTTTGTACCTCTAAAGAGGAAAGAGTAAAAAATTACTACAAATGTGACTATTAATAAAAAGTTTGGCAGACAGTCTAGAATGGAGAGCTGAAATCATATGGATAAATTAATTGACAAAATTAAATGCAGATAAACTATGGAATAGATACTGCTAATGGACTTCATCAAAAACTTTCCCCACATCTAATGCCAAGATTCAGGAAGGTAAAGGCAATGATGTTGTCAAGCACAGAGGCCAACATGCTTGCAAGAATTTTAGCATAAAGTTTACAGTCTTGATTAATTAAAGATCTTGGATGAGAATTTGAAACAATAGTGGAATCTTTGTAAGATTTAAGAAGGACTATAATCAAAGCTTCAGCAATGGACCCGGAAGTTGATCCTGAAATACTAAAGTGTGTAAATAGTTTGGGTAAATGAGGTAGAAGGTGAGGAGAAAATTCTTTATACAATTCAGCAGGGATGCCATCGGGACCAGGAGATTTAAGCAATTTAAGGGATTTAAGAGCTGATTAAACTTCTTTCATTGTGATCAGGAAATCCAATTTATCTGTAACGGATTGGGTAATTTTAGGTAAACCACACCACTCTAAAAATGTATTAATATGCAATGTATCCGTAGACAGGGGCTTGTTATATAAAGTTGAATAATGTTAATTCAGAAATTCCTTGACTATTTCTTTATTGGAAAAATCAATTTTACTGTTAGAACCATGGATTGCATTAATTTGAGTTTTATCTTTTTTAGTACGAAGATAATTTGCCAGAGATCTTTCAGAACGGTTAGCACCAAAACAAACATTTGCTTTATTATTAGAAATGTGTATGCCTGCCCTCTTGCTGAAAAGGGAGTTTAATTCATAGCAAAGGTTTTGTAATTGCATTTTATATTAGATTTTATTAATGTGATAAAGAGGCGTTCATTCTTTGCTATTTATTTACCCAAATATTTGATTCTAGAATTAAATGATTTGTTAGTATGCACCATAATGGATATTGTTACCGCTCTAATGTATACCTGAAAAGCATCCCATTGAATAACAATTGAAGTAGAACCTTTTGGGTTAAAAGAAAAATAATAATGTAGAGACAACAAAAGGTTTGTTTTATTCTTATCATTAAGGACAGCAATTATATTCATGCGTCAACAACCTTGAGATTGTTGAGTGGAGATATATCGTAAAACACAAGAAATGAGTGCATGATCAGAAATGTTGAATTCTGGATACGAGTTTCAGAAACAGATTGGATTCAATAATGGGATATTAATAAATAATCTATTTGAGAAAAGGAATTATGAAGATTAGAAAAAAATGTTTCTCTGTTGGATGATGTAATCGTCAAATAACCACCAAAATGGTAGTTCTAAAAAAAAGATTTAAGAGTAAAAAAAGCCTTAGGAGGATGATATTTGGCTTGAGATGTTCTGACCAATAAAGGGTCACATGTTAGGTAAAAATATCCTCCAATAATAAGCGGAACATTACCTATTTTCAGCACTTCTGTTGGTGAATAGAGACCAAAAATGAGGGTCATTATTTGTGGGACGGTACACATTAATCAAATGTAAAATGGTATTATCAATTTTAATTTCACCTATAAGGTAATGACCATCTGAATCAGAACATTTGTTTAGTATTTGGATATGTAATTTTTTTGCAAAAAGCACATCAACTCAATTTTCTTGTTAAGTGCAGGAAAAAAATCATTTTGCTAGCCCTTTTTTGCTCACATATGACAAAACTGTATCATCTCTATGAGTCTCCTGAAGTAAACAAATATCAGCTTTATGTCTCGGTAAATAATCTAATACCTTCATACTTTTAACATTGAAAGAAATCATTTTAATGCCATTAGTATTATCCATTTTTATCAATGAGAAAAGACAGTAAAGAAGAAGGAACAGGATAGCAGCCTGGAAGAATAAGATGTAGCTCTGAAACTAGAGAAGATGAGGAAAAGAAAAGACACAGACAAACATCAAAAAGACAACATAAAAACATAAATAATACTTTAGAATCGTACACACATATTTGCAAGGAAGACCTACTTATGCAATGCCCTCGTTTAGAAACTCAGCTAAATAGGCTAGTTATGACAAAAATTATACATTTGTTTCCATGTAAAGCAATGAATGTTGATCTAAGAAGACACAGAGAACATCAGGATGCTGAAAGTACTTGGAGAAACCATCTTTCCATATTCTCATAGTTGGGGGGGAAACAATGCCTTATTTAAAACCATTGCTTCTTAGTCGCAGTCTAAAATCCTTGAACTCTTTGCGCATTTTGACATTCTCCTTATCATATTCTTCATGGATAAAAATGTTATGATCATTAACCATTAAAAATTGATTCTCTCTTGCCACTTTCCTTATCATCATTAGATGATGAAGATGACACAGAACTTTAAAGCTCTTTTGACGAGGGTTTTTATGACTTGGACTACGATATGATGGAATTCTACGTGCCTTGTCAATCTCACATTTCTCTGGGAATTGTAAATGTAACAGACCAGGTAATACTTTTTCAAAATACAGCCTGCAATCATTGCTTACTACATCTTCTGGCAAATTAACGTTACACAGGTTGTACTGTTGATTACGATTTTCTAGATCAAGTAACAAGTTACTTAATATTTTTGCTGTATTAGGCACCAGACTGTCAATTTTTAATTTATTATCTTGCATTTTTATTGTAATATTAGATATTTTACTAGAAAGACTAGCCATTTCATTGTGTTTATTTTTAACTTCTGGCACAATATTATTCTATATTAGAGGGAACTGATTGTAATTCTTCCAGTAATATGGATAAAGAAGGCTTAGTAGAAATCTCAATTTTCGACTTGACTGGTGGAGGAGATGTGGTCTGTTTGCGTTTGCTATTTATGACTCGGATATGTTTCCTTACCAAAATATTAATAAAGTTATATTAAAGACAGGCACACTGTTAATTGAAAATATAGAGAAGTGTTGGAACTAGCAGAGTCTGGTAGGCTGAAGGGATGCCCCCAGTCAGGCAGAACCTACCGCTCCTGTCAAGGGCAGGTGATTACACTCACTGTACAAACTGTGCTCACCCTTTGGGAGATTGGCACTGAGCAGTCTGGCTTATATCAGAGAGAATGTTTAAAGCAAAGGCACATCAGTCACTCATGATAAATACACTGAGCATCACAAAAGAGACTTCAAACAGCATGTATGTTAAACCATGTATATTCAACACACATATTCTTTCGGTATAACATGACCATCATATAAATTTTGGGCATACAACACATTTGGAAATATTACAAGCAGTACTAGGCCCACTCGTATTGTTAAGATATCAATAGTATGCACACTGAGGACAATAACTAATCTAACCCCACCCTCAGGTGAGAGGGAGCACTCTTATGCAGTACACAATATGACCAATATACACATACATAAAAGTAGGGCACTTTTTAGCAGCACCACGGGCCAGATCCATACAAGTAAACTCAATGTCAAATGTATTGTGCTTTTTGCATACAATTGAAGTATGACGTGGCACCACCGGTCAGTGTCGTGAATCACAGGCGGTCCGTGCATGATCACTCACACACACTCACTCTGCACTTCTTTGCGGTGTGGCAGCTATCACCCAGTCAGTATAGAATGCTCTTGCACACATACACACTCAGCACTCTAATGCGGTGCCACTGGTAGCCAGCAGGTCAATGGTTCACACTGTGCAGACTCTGTGGCCCAAGCCTCTCTCCACCCTCTAGTTCAACCCACTTGTCCTATACCCCTGGTTTAAAGAGAACCAACCCGGCCTCCCGAACACTGGGCCACACGGGCCAAAGCCACACTTAGGGGCCCAGTAGGATCTCGGGCGGATCATCACCGCCCGCATAGCGGTGTCGATCTACCCAAGATCCGTCCCCGCCCGTCACCCATTTCCCCCCCTCCACCATATTACTATGGCGGGGGACCGCGGCGTCGGAAAGACCGGGCGGAAAAGAGTCTAATATGGTGGCGGTGTCTGTTAGACACCACCAGCCATATTATCATGGGTGCAGACACATGCCTAGCCACAGAAAGGCATGCAGTAATTGCTTGTAGGGGCCCGTTGCCGGCCCCCATTGACTCTGGGGCGTGGGGGTGCACATGGGGCGTACCTATGGTACCTCCCTGTAGTTCCATGCACAACATGGCAGGCACTGCGCGGCGCCTGCCATGTTGTGCATGGAAGTGCACAACATGCCTTCCTGGCATTGTGGCGGGCGGTGCTGAGTGCACCGCCCACCACAATGTCAGGAATGTAGGATGCGCCCGCCACTGTGGCGGGCGCATCATAATTGACCCCCGCCCTTATGTCGGGTGGTGCCATTTCCCCATAGGATGGTGGGCGGACAAAGTCTGCCTGCCATTTTAATGATCCCCCTAGTATGGGTCCTCAGGAAGCAGGTGAGACTATGTAACAGTTTTAATTAGATGGTAGATGTAAACAAGGGAAGGTTAGCAGCCACTTGGGACGTTCACTCACAGGTCTCAAAATACAAGCAGTCTCGCAGTCTCTTGACCCGCCTCCAAACTTTCTCAGAAGCATTCCTTCAGCTCAGTCAATCTCTCTCTTGCTACTACCGGGCATCAAGATGTCTTCGGGAGGGGCCAGATGTGTAGAGGGCAGTTGGTCTGCCACGACAAGGGGTAAAATGGAACAACTGATGAATAGGGAGTAACACTGGAGAGCCTCTCGATGGGAGAAGCGCCCCAATAGGTATACGATGGTCCAGATCGTGACCAAGCAGTGGTTAATTTGTAAAAAAAAAATAAGTGCTCAGCCTTTCATCTGGAGGCAGCTTGCACCAGCCCATTTCTCCTGTTAGCACTGCCTAAAACAGAACCAGCTACTAACAATAACAATGGGTATAGTATGTGGTGTAATGGGCAGAGATAACAATTTCAAAGCTGGGGAACCAGGTTTGAGTTGCAGCATCGGCTCAATACCTTGATTCTGGGCAAATCACTTAGGGGCAGATTTACAAGCCCTTTGCGTCGTTTTTGCACAGCAATTGTATCACTTTTTGTGACGCAGCAGCAGTGTAGAAATGTGGCCCATTTAAAACGTGACGCATCACGTTGTAAAGCCCTGCGTCACATTATACCTGCGTCAGGTATAATGTATGCAGGATGGGCTTTCCAACACAAACAGCCTCGTAGAAGTGACACAGTGAAATCTACAAGTATTCACAGCGCTACTTCTAGGACGCCACTGCGTCAAATTCGTATGCCTGCCTGAAGCAGGCATAAGAAGTGACGCAGCACAATGAGGATAGGCCCCCCCGGCATTGCTAGTGTTGCGTCTTGCTTGCGACACAACTCCAGCAATACGTGACTTTTGCGTCAACAGATGGGTCAGAATTTCTGATGCATCTGTCAATCCTTGCGCCATGGTGCACGGTATTATAAATAGGGCGCATCCATAGTGGCGCGAGGGTTTCTCAAAGTGGCGCAGAGAAAGTGACGCATCTTCACAGATGCGTAACTTTCTTGTAAATCTGCCCCCAAATCTCCCCCTGCATGCCATACATGAATGTGTCCTTAACTGGTGCTCATGAAAAGCACTGGTGTTGATGTTTAAGTGCCGGTGCTGAGCACCGGAAACCACCGGCTCAGATTAAGAACTGTGCCAAGGAAATCGGGGCACAGTGTCTGGTGCGCACTGCTAAGAGCTGCACCTGGCACTTCAGATTTCAAACACGATGAGTTGCAATTTCCACACCTCCCTGAAAATGAGATGGGTTGCACCTAGCTATTTCGGTCACACACACAGTGAAGAGATGCAATTCTATACCTCCCTGGAAATGAGGCACAACATCTGGTGCACGACAATACAGATTACACGGTCGCACAACCAGGCACAAGTTCAGCAGAGCCACATGAGACTGAATGAAACACTATTACAGGTTCACCCCCACCTCCGAGGGTCGCACCCTGTGAATTGGGGTGCACAGACATAACATTGAGTTTTTTATTTCGACCTACATAAATATTAAATTTTAAATATCGTAGGGACAGAATATCGACATCAAGAATATCGGTGACCAGAATATCGACCTGAAAGTAAGAAATATTGTTTTTGTTAATATCGATGTTAGTAATATCGATAGCAAAAATATCGATGTTACTAATATCGATGTTTATGTTAGTGTTATGTATATTAGTATGTATTTTATATGTATGTGTTTCACATGTTTTGTTATGTTTTGTATTTTGTTTAAAATATATGTATTAAATGTTTAGAAGTTAGCAATTTTTTTTAAAGAAAATTTTGCGTTTTAGTATCGTAGCGGGTTGTGGGTTTATAGGTGAATAGCGTGGGAAGTAATTTAATCATAGTAAATTAAATCATAATTTTTAGAAATGATTTATTTTTAATAAAATTCAGTTTTTTAGTTCCATAGCAGGTTGTGGGTTCATAGGGGAATAGGGTGGGAAGTAATTTAATTGTAATTAGGTAATGATATTTTTTTATTTATTGGGATTGATATTTAATGCATTGTTAATTATTTATTAATTGGTCATTAATTTTTATTAATTTAATTGATAATTATAATAATTGTGTTATTTTTTATTGCAGTGGGTTGTGGGTTTATAGGGGTATAGGGTCGAAAGTAAATAAATTAATAAAATGTTTTCTGGTATTTATAATTAATTTATTGTTTATTAAATGTTAATTGGTAAATGGCAGACCACCAGTGTTTGCACAAAGAATTGAAAACATGGATGTTTGACCAAAAGTAATGTAAATCAGATCTGCCCCTAGGAGCTGGAGTCTCTGCAAGCGCCATGAGACCTAGAGGTGATATGCACGCTATGTAGGATTCTCTGACTTGACTTGACTAAATAATTTATATTAATTGATTAATTGATAAATACATTCTTTGTGTTCATTTAGTTTAGGATTGGGTTCTGTTTTTATAGGGGAATAAGGTGGGAAGTAATGTATTATAATTAAGTAATTATTAATTAATATGTATTGGTAATGATAATAAATGTATTGGTAATTAATTATTAATTGGTAATTAATGTGCATTCATTATTATTTATTGGTACTGATAACTAATGTATTGTTAATTAAATAATAATTGGTAATTGGGTTGAGGGTTAATAGGGGAATAGGGTGGGAAGTAATTTAATGTTATTAAAGTAATTATTAATTTTATTTTATTGGTATTTATAAATAATGTATTGTTAATTTATTATTAATTCATTATTTAATTTAAAAAAATGTAATTGATAACTATGTTATTTTTAACCTCTACGCTATCCAACACTTTCCCTACTGTTGCATTCTCTGGAGTTGGAATAGCAATTATAACTCCTACGCTATCCAACACTTTCCCTACTGTTGCACTCTCTGGAGTGGGAATAGTAATTTTCAACCCTACGCTATCAAACACATTTTTCCTACTGTTGCACTCACTGGAGTGGGAATAGTAATTTTTACCCTTATGCTAGCCAACACTTTCCCTACTGTTTCACTCTCTAGAGTTGGAATAGTTATTTTTACCCCTAGGCTATGCAACATTTTCCCTACTGTTGCATTCTCTGGAGTTGGAATAGTAATTTTATTCCCTCAGCTATCCAAATATTTTTCTGTATTATTTTAGTTAATGTTGTGTATAATTTATTTTAAAAAGATTAAAAATATTGTAGTTTTTTAATTTGTTATATATATTTTGTATATTTTTATTTATGTTATCTTTGTATGTGTATAAATATATTTATAATTTATAAAATATTTTAACAATTTGTTATTAAAATAATTATTTACGCATATTATTAACTAAGTATATATATATTACATTTTATATGTGCATATTTAATTTATTTTAACATTACATGTATTAGTTATTATTTTTCAACATTTTTTAATACTTTTAAGTATGTTTCTTTTAATTATATGTATTATTTACTTTATTTTACATGATTTTTTTAACATTTAAAAAAACAATATTTTTAACAACAATATTTTAGACATCGATATTTGGATATTTTTGTACTTACCATGATGTTGATGGGATGTCAATATTCTTGACTTCGATATTTTTGTCACAATATTTTTGTATCTTAATATTGTGGTACTCGTTATTTTGTCAGTGATTCGTGAATTGGACACCTCACACAATGAGTATGCAGTCGGCGTGTCGCACGAGGGAGATGCAGCACGACTGACAAAATCAGCCATATGGGGCCCTGCAACCGGTGAATACACTCACCACCAGCTAGACGTTTATAAGTGTCAGGGTCCCTGCAGCACAGGAACCACACACCTTAGATGCGGGCACGATTTTTGTGGCTCAGCACTAGCCAATCGGGTCTCCAAACACATGTCTCATGCTCACACCAGACTACCAGTTGGGATTCAGCAGCCTATGTGGGCACTTGAGAGGGCACTGCTCTCCAAATGTCACCTGTAGATGGTATAGGTCCTTCACAGGAGATCTTTTATGTCCCTGAGATCTCCAGGAGAACAGGAGGCCCGTGTTGCGCCCTTATAGAGCACACTTTCAAGGTGCCCCACTTCAGCAGGTCTTCAGCCCAGACCAGCCACTATTCAGACAGTTATCCTCCATGTGCATAACAGAGTCCTCTGGAATTGTGCAACACGCAGTCTGTTTTTCATGGTCCCAGGTCCCCACAAGCGTATCTCACCTTTTGCTGAAGGATGGCACCTGTAGTTATAGTGTTGTATGTCTTTGAAGTTAGGGGTGGTTTAGGGGGTTTCTCTTTGAACAACAGATCTCTCCTCTAAATTGTAGGCCTATTTGCCATAAGCAAATGGAATGCAGATCTCAATCTTGATCTGGCCCCTAGAGGCTAAGGGCCCCATTAGAATTGTGGGTGGATCTCCACCGTCGGGCCGGTGGTGATCAGCCCCCCGGATGGCCACGTATCACCCCCTGCAATATTAATATGGGGAGAGGCTCCGCAGCGGACGGCCAGACCTTCTGCCACTTTACCACCGGTCGGATATGCGACCTGGAGGAAAAGGGCCTGAATGTGGTGGCGAGTATGATGTGGCATATTTTCATACCTTTCCATGGCGGAGACTCCGCCATGGAAAGGCATGCGGTACGTGGTACCGAAGCCTGTTGCGGGGCCCCAGGGGGGTGGGGGGCTGCACTTGGGGGGTACCTACACGTTTGGCTTGCCAATGCACAACAGCCATTCACAACATTGTGGCGGGCGGTGCTGTGAGCACCGCCCACCACAATGTTGTGAATGCGGGTTGCCACGGTGGGGGTGGCATCTTAATTGATGGTGCGGGACCGCCGCACCACTGACGGCCGGTTCCGGCACCGCTAGGGTGGCGGGTGGACAGGAGTCAGCCGCCATCACAATGGGGCCCTGAGTGTAACACCCTCTCTCTCTAATCAATCCCATTCAACATTCAATTGGCAGATGTCTGCTATTCTGGTGGGATGCCCATGGTTTATAGCTGCCACTTGGGGAATGCACAGATATGCTCCCCCTATCTAGGTTTCCAATGGAGCCAGGCACCTCTGCACATAAGAAGCTTAGAGCATAGAAATATCCATATTCTGACATTTCTAAGTGAGTTATGCCAAAACCCAATTTACCAGTGGAAATGGTTTGGCATGGGGAATCCATTGACAGGAAACATCATGAGTCTGCTCCACTGTAATCCACTTTTGCAGCCTGAAGAAATATCAACCACTTCCCAATGTTAACCTTATGGGAAGATCAGGCCGTCTAGGTAGTGAAAACACACACAAGTATGCCTCACTACCTGGGCACATGTGCGCCCGCCTGAATCTGCACAGCAGATTGGACACAGGTTTAACTAATACGTGTGTCTGTGTTGGCAGGCGGAACGCACATTCACTTGCAGCATAGGTGCGGTTGAGCACATACCACGGCCTATGATGGCAAGCTGCTCATGAGTCTCCTCATGATAGATGCCAGTGCATTCCCACCGTGCCATGTTCCTTAACATTGAATCAGCGCCACTTCCCCATGGGTTGGAAGAGAGAACGCACTTTTGCACAGTATATACAGTGGAAAAGTGCCCAGAGCACAGAGGCCATAAAGGAGAAAAAGCAAAACGCCGGCAGAAAACACCCAAAAAAATCTGCAAAATGCTACTTGACGTCAGTGCTTAATTTGAGCCAGTTATTTCCGGTGCTCAGCACCAGCACTTAATTGTCAGCACCGGGCCTGTGACAGTCTGCCACATGGTAGCGCTGTCTGCCTAATTTAGCGATGACTACAACAAAAGTTAATTAATAACTTAATATACATTAAACATGAATATTACTAAGATCCCAGATGCCTAAAAAAATGCAGGCAACACCAGCCAGAATTCTTTATTTATTCGTTGGTAAAAACGGTCCACATGGAGCTCAGCTGGGTGCGTACTCACTAAGTAGATTTTATATAATGCCAATGCACATCACGTGTGTTTGTGTCATGTCTTCAATTAGATGCAGTTATCAAGTCCAGATATAAAATATCATGGGACATTTACGGGACTGTTTAATATGTAATGTGGCACCAACTGTGCACCTTGATGTCAGATTTACTATACGTTATTAGTCCTTATATGTGTGCACAAATGTTACAGGCTTAGTGAGACCAGAGACATGAAGGATAAGTGTAATTGTGTTAATGATAAGTGAATTCTATTGTTTTCTTAATTTTCTGCCATTTGATCTTGCTAAGTGTGGGATTTGCATAGAGTTTCACATCCACAAATACAAAATATTGAGCGATGATGGATATGAAATAGTGTAAACATGCACATGAGCTCCTTTGTCGCTCTCTTGTCTTGTGCAGCAGGCAGGCGGGAAGCAGGCTGCAGCCCCAGGCACCCCTGAGTCCTCAAGGGTACCCAAATCCTTTCCCTGCATGTGTTTGGAGGGAGTTCAGGATTCCAACAACTAAATTAAAACTGGTGAGATGATCAAGCAGATCTTGGTAGAGGGATTTGCTATGAAAAGGCAGGGATTCAAGTCCTAATTGACTAACCGCTCCTGGATTACTCTCTTGTCCACCTCCATCAACCCACCTCTTCCTCCTAGTTCGCCCACAGCCTCCATCCCTTCTTCGCACTCCATATTTGATTTGTACGGTGGTGTCTAATCCTCCCCTAACACTCACCTGGCCTGCAATTGAGGGGGTGGCTCAGATGAGCATTAACTCTGATGCATCGGATAGACAGGAGCATGTGCCCAAAACCTGGACAAACAGGAAGAGGCTATGTTTAATTTGGGGCTATGATTTCCATTTCTGTTCGACCTCCTGAGACTTTTGTTTACCATTGACTTTGATTTTGGCCATTTTTACTTGAGATGGACCTTAAGTTTGGATGGTGGACTTATTTTTACCTTGTATATAAACTTCAAATTTACCGCCCGTTTTGCTGATTACCTACTTGCTACTCCAGTCACAACTCGATGCTGGACCCCCTGGGACTCGCCTGAGGTTGCTGGCTCCAGACTCGGCTGGGAGCAGCCATTGTCCCACCGCCACCCGGGACTACACTTCCCAGCAGTACTTGCAGCGGGGAAGCCACAGTCACGCTCGTGCATGCCAGGAGGCACATAAGAGGGGGCTTGGGCTCCCGTAGCACACGTCCGAGACCGGAAGAGGCTGGGCTGGGCCACCCCCTCAACATCGTCATCAGAACCCTAGGTACGGCTGAAGTCAGGAAGAAGTCTTATTGACTAGGCAAAAGTGATAAAAAGCTGTACTGCACAGCACCGACAAATGCCAGGAGGAGCTCAAAGGGCCCTTCTTACATCACGGGCCCAGAAAACATAGAGGCTACTGTGGTGGATCTCAAGGTGGCCCGTAAAAGGCTACTAAGGTACTGGCCTCTCATACATTATTTCTTTTAATGAAGGGTGTTCTGGATTGGAATCAGCAGGAAATGTTTTCCAGCAGATAGTGTGATCCTAAACCTAAGGTACCCCGGGCTTGTACTCAATATACTCATCCAGTGCAAGGGGTCCTATTATGATGAAGGTGGCTCAAGTATCAAAATGCTCCCCCTGGGGATTTTTTACAGGGATATGACTTGTGCAAACAATTGTGATGAATATAGGGGACACCCAGCAGGACTATACTGGGGGGTTCGATTGTTCTAGTAATTAACCGGTATGCCCCTCTCAATAATGAATCAGCCCTAAATGATATTGATTGACTGGGCCGGAGGACGACAACTAGGAGTGTTCATAGTTTGGAGGGTTACCCCCTTAATGCAGACATGGGAGGGGCAGTCATGACAAAGTTAAAAGAGATCACCATAAATCCATCACATGGAGAGCCTTGTGGGTCCGGTATGCAGGGGCATAGTTATGCACTTAATGCACCTCACAGTCCTCACACTTGCCCTATATCAGATAGTTCAGACGAACTTATACAGGGTAATTTTGAGATAATCTCCTTGAATATACAAGGGCTGTCAGCTAAATTTAAAAATGACGATTGGCTAGCCTATATAAAGAAATTCCAGGTTATTTGTCTACAGGAAACGTGGGAGTAGCGTGTTTCCCCTAGAATGTTACAAAATGTATTTTGTACCAGCACGTAAGGCCGTCTCTGGGAGAGCAAGGGGAGGACCGATTACATATGTGGACCTGAAGTTACAGGGAAGATGGTGTGACCTGGGCTGGAACTCAGATTTTATGCAGGGGATTAAATTTTATAACAAGGGTCACAAGCTAATTATTAGCAATTTTTATAATGCTATCTTATTGGGACAGACTACAATATGATTGAACAAGTTGGAGAGTAGGTTGGCATGTATATAGGATCAAGGGGCGCTGATGCCCCAGTTGGTGTTACTTGGTAATTTCAATTGCCACCTGTGCCCACATTTGAAAGTAAATAGGGGGGATTGGTCATCCTGCTCCCTGGAAGAGGGCCCACATATGGAGCACACAAAGGAGGGAAGGGTGTTAAGTAAGTTGTTAGGCACACACGCCCTCACACACACTATGGATCTGATTAAAGGTGGGGAGGATAGAAAGGTCTATCGAACTTTTAAAGCCAGAGGAAGTGACTCCTTTATTGATGTTATCTTTGTTTCCAACACACTAAAGCATTGGATCACAAGCTTTGAAATATGTGCAAGCATTTTTAGTGACCATAACCCTTTAGTCATGTCTCTCAAGGATTTAAACCCTAACAAGCACTCATTAAAAGTGGGGGGGTGGCATGGTAAGTGACACAGATCAAGGGAGGAGGCTCAGATGCTCCCAGATTAATGGTGAAGCCTTTTATGGAGCTTTAATAATAGATGAAGTTGGTTGCGCATTGCCTAAATCTAAAAGTTGAGGGTGCAGAATTGGTTAAGGCCTTTGAGGGCATTGCCCAGCGAATTGATGCCCTGCTCAGGAGTAAAACGCACAAAGCTGGAACCATCAATGCTCCATTGCCCTGAGGGAGCTGAAATCAGCTTTTAGACGTGCCCCAAGAGATAAGACAAGGGTGACCCTATGTAGGGCCCATTATAAACAGGCAGTAAAATGACGTAAAACTAGCTTGCAACAGCAAGCGTGGGAAGACTTGAGGGAAGCGGTTGAGTCAAAGAACTCGCCTGCCTTTTGGAAAGTTATAAACGATCCTTGCTTCCAAGATGCAAACAAACCAAAGGTAGCAAACCATATTCTGCTAGGGTCATGGTATGAGCACTTCCATGGCCTTTATAATTACTGCATGACTGACGACCAGCCCGAAGTAAAGGGGGGAGCGAGATTATCATCCAGATAATATTCACCCTGGGTGAGAGTAAGGCAGGCATTGAGGGTCTGACACGGAATAAGGCCCTGGGTCTTAATGGGATCCCTCCCGACCTTTTCCTGAGTCAGGTAGATCTTTGGGCACCTATCCTGACCAGAGTTATTAATGCAGCAGTAGATATAGGCATGCCAGCATCCTGGTCCACAGCCACAATTGTTCCCATTTTTAAAAAGGGAAATAAGGACAGCCCATTAGGTTATCGGCCTATTTCCCTAATCGACATGACAGTGAAAGTATTAGGAAGGGTTATCCTCAACCGGTTAATGGACTGGGCTGACGACCACCACATAATCACTGACACCCAGTATGGCTTCAGGTCAGGACGGTCAACCACAGATCAATGCCTCCATCTATATTTACTGGTAGCCAAGTACACTATTGCCAGCCAAGAAACTGCGTACCTGGCTTTCATGGATTTGACGGCGGCTTTTGACTGAGTGAATTGCAGGAAATTGTGGGAAGTAATAGGGGTTCTTGGCGTGGACCCGGGACTAGTTATTATTTTAAGAGTGCTTCACCAGAATACTACTGCTACAGTTAGATACAACCAGGAGGGAAGCACCACCGATCCTTTTCCGTGCTCAAGGGGGGTGAGACAGGGTTGCATCCTGGCCCCTTTCTTATTCACTTTGTATATAAATGGCCTGGATGAGGCACTCCGTGCCCTAAGGCTGGATACACCAAGGATAGGCTTGGGAGGGATCCCTGTCCTGCTTTACGTTGATGACGCGGTTCTCCTCGCACGTACTCCGAAAGGGTTTCAGGGCTTGATAGACGGTTTTGTCCACTTTATGGAGAATTTAGACCTGTAACCCAATCTATCAAAGTCATACATTATGGAAGTGGGGAAAAAACCGAACAGGAAATATGACTGTTTGATTGGCTCTCATCGTTTGGAAAAGGTGCACTTGTTTTCATACTTGGGGATTTTATTTGACACACGCCTCACTTTCAAAGCTCTGTTAGAAGAGAAATGCTGCACATTAGACAGTTGCTCCAGGTCAATCATGAATTTTGCACGAAGGCTGGGTCGTTGGTCGCCGGAGCAAATTTTGAGAATGTATAGTTCTCTGTGCTGTGCCAAAAACCTCTATGGGAGTGAGGTATGGGGTCTTATTGACTCACAACATCTGCAAACCGAAGAGAACAAATATCTTTGGCGATTGCTAAAAGTGCCCTAGAGTACACCATCCATTCCCACGTCATCCATGAAGAATTGGGTGTTAGTTATGTCAGAGACAGGTGTTAGTTATGTCAGATACCCCTAATATGTTGGGTTAAAAGTTGGACAAACCCAGAGGCCTCATTGAGCAAGCAGATCATAACAGATTGTCTTGCCCATGACCGGGGCCTGAATATCCCATGGCTTAAGTATGTAAGGGAGACCCTATCAGGCATGGGATGTACAGACTTTTTTAATTATCCCACAAAATTGTTACACCGGCACAAGGCTCAGGTTAAGGATCAATTCCAGAAGCATGTTGTATCCCTTAGGGAAGACAGGGAGTTGACTAAGCCATCAGTTAGACCATATCTTCTGACCAAATCCTGCTGGGCATTGAGCCTTATCTGTCTTATTTTCACAATGCCCAAGACAGATTCATAATGACACGCTTTAGGCTAAATTTATTACACTACATTTTAGCGGTTCCAGGAGGTTACACCACATCCATAAAGTTGAAGGGCCCGTGCGGCTGCGACCATCGGTCTCCGCAGAATACCCTTCATTTTATCTTATGTCCCTTTTATTAGCGCCCAATGAGTCTGTTTTTGAAAAGTATTTTTAAGAATTCTAGCTTTAAACAGGCAAAGGTGGCCCGATTGTTTCTGAAATTGTCTACGGATGTATTAACACTGTTCTGCATTGTAAACATTTTATGGACCGCCATGAGACTTAGAAATACAAGAGACGAGGGGTGAATACATATGGCTCGCAGTATTTGCTTGTTAAAGGCCCTAAGAACGAACTGGAGGGGAGAGGGCATTTTTAAGTATGGAGGGATTGACCATTGGTGTATTTTATGTCGCCGATTTTATATGCTATCTTTTTTTAAACTTACTATGATCTATTCAAACTAGGCCTATCCATTAATGACCCTAAAGATGAGTGATATATGAGAGATGGCTCTACTTGTGGACGGATAGTACATGTATCTTTTCCATCCATTTGTACAGTTTCTTTGTTTTTATATTATAATGTATTTTATCTGTACTTTTATGGTAATTTGTTTTATGCCGAATAAAGTATTCTGATTGATTGATTGACCTCCTGATATTTATTTTGTGTTACAAGCCCAGTCATTAAAATGTACTTTTCTTATCTGGACTAAGGAACTATTCAAGTTAGTTATTGCCTCCTCGTGTACATTTTCACCCATTTCCTGCCTTGGCTCTGGAGCACATCAACCCTGTCCCAAGTTCATCATTGCAGGTACTGTAGATTTTTGACTCCTACATCAGCCCACACAGTATTCATATGTATGCAACTAAAGCCAACCTCAGCCCACAGAGTATTCATATGTATGCAATTAAAGCCCTTCCTTGACACGAATTCCGACCCCGAGCAGAGCTTTGTGGTCTGGATGGGACAACATGGGGTCGATTCCGATTTGGGAAACAAATCCGTACGACGATTCGAATTCGTAGCTGTCCGAATCGCGTAGTACGATCCGTAGTAAAAAAATACGTCCGAATCTTTGCGAACCGTACGAAAAGCAAGGGAAAATCCGTACGATACGGACCCTGAAAGTGAACCATATGAATCGTAAACATGCCATACGACCCGACAAGTATGATCCGGACCGGGGAATGAGTACGCGATTCGTACTGTAAACGTCGTGTATGAGCAATTCGTACGGAGAGCCACACAATCACATAGGGTACGGTTCGTACACCCCATGATCGTTGGGGTACGGTTCGTACACCCCATGATCGTAGGTGTACGAACCGTACCCCTACAATCATGTGGTGTATGAACCGTACCCCTACGATCAAGGGGTGTACGAACCGTACCCCATGATTGTAGGTGTACAAACCGTACCCCTGCGATCATGGGGTGTACGAACCGTACCGGGGGTCTGTTTTGCAAGCACTTCAAGTCGAATTCTGCTTTTCTGGACATTTTGAGCTCTCGTAAAAAAAGAGTCGTACGGAGTGTTGACTGGGCGAATCGTACTAGCTGGGTCGGAAAATGATGCTTCAATCCGTACAGACATCGCGTAATGCGCATTCCGAATGCGATTCGTACGGATTATTGAGTCATAAAGGCTTTGGTACGAATCGGACGGAGAACTGCTTTGGGTCATACTACATCGTACATACGGGGACGTTCGAGGATACGATTCATACGGGAAAACTGCTCCGTACGGCTATTCGTCCGGGATTTTACCGAATAGGAATCAGCCCCCATGTGTGTGATTACTATCACCTCCTCCGGATGCAGAAAACTGAAGGCAGTGGTAGCAATAAGATTGTGGTAGCAGGACAGGCCTTTGTACTTGACTCAGCTGGAGAGAGTCAGCCACTGGCCTCCAGTGCATTTTTTTAATTTGATTGCACCCAATGGCAACTGGGCCTATTGCTCCATCCATTTGTGACATGGATGATGTGTGTGCATTTTACTTTTATGTGCAGGAAGAGGATGTGTGTGAAGTGTACAAGGCACAGGTGAATTTGCCCCACACAAATCCATGTTGTTTTCCTGCAGCCAAGTAACATAAGGAGGAGGATGAAGAGACACTCAATGAGACAGCAATGTGAATTGGAGGGCTCCTTCGGCTCAGCAGTGGCTCCTCCTATATGGCAGAGGAGTGTTGGCCCACTTCTCTCTCAGCAGTGAAAATTATAATAAAACAAGGTTATTATAATGTTCTTTTTTCTAGCTAAGCCGAGTATAGGGCATAGCAAGGACATCCTGATTGACAGCATCTAGTAACAAGGAAGAGTGGTGAGCACCGTAAGTGTGCATATCGGTTTGGCCAGGCATCTTAGGATAGCCAAACCTACATGCGCACTTACATTTCCCCAACCCAAGCTGTGCTATTCAGCCGGGTTGAGAACAGCCACAGGCTCCCTGTCCCATAGTGAGTGCCAAACCAAACCACTTAGACCAATTCTGACACTACTCTATAATGGCATTACCAGCATGAAAGCAGCGACTGGATTGGCCAATGAGTTGTCTAGGAGCCTGTGCATTGGCTACTGAGAGTCAACAGTAGCAGAGGAGCAGAAGACCACTGAGGCAGGAGCCTGCAGGTAAGCTCTGTTTTTTCAAATTTTTCTCCCCAGTGCTGCCCTATCAGTTTTCATTCACTGAAGCCGCCGCTGATTCAGCTGCCACCTGCAATCGAGCAGACATAATGAATATAGAAAAGAAAGGTAGAAGGCGTGAGCATTAGTTTATTCAGACCTAATTCTATGTCTATGGGTGGCAGGCTAGGTATCACTAGCATGTGTAGGAGATATATGTATTTGTGAAGGGGGAGAAGTCTGCTGTTTGCAGGCAGAGTGACATGAGTTGGAAATCAGGAGCTTGTTCAAGGATAGAGGTGAGTTGATCTTACCTGACCTTGGCATTCCTGGAAAAGGCAGGGCACACAGCAGCTCAGGGTGCATGATGGAGAGGGTGTGCTCATCATTGGGGGACAGATGGAGGTATGATCTGAGCCTGCAGCCAGGCAGAGATTTAGGCCACATTTTTTGAGGCAAGTTTGTCCTTCACCCTCCTGCTCTTTTTTGTGCCATTTCATCTTCATGTCCCCTGCAGTTCATACCTCCGTCCTCAAGTTATTCACCTGTCAGTTTTCCCTCACCACATGGATGTTCTCTCAACTCCACTGAGGGTATATGGAGGCAAACTATGCAGTTTCCAGTGAGCAGTGCCTAAACTTAACCGATGGTCGCAGGTGTGACCCATCAGCACTCATCTTTGGGGACTGGCACCTATTTTTCAAAATTAGGCATTCACCCAGAGCAAAAGCTAGAAAGACATAAAAGAAGAAGGGAGACGAGAGAGACAGAAAAACAGTGACAAAGAAAGGAAGCAGGGATGAAAAAGAACCTGTAAGAGTGAGATAAATGGAGAGTGAGTGTGTGCTGCTGGATGGCAGAGGCATGGGGTGGAATCAAGAGTAAGAAGCCCTCACATTCGGCAGCCCCAACATTAAGAGGCACATGGTGCGGGCTACTGAGAAGGACTTTAGGTCCAAACACTTTTTTATTTTACAAACTAAGCAGCACCTGTAGTGGTCCAATAAATAATTCATCACAATCTCAGTCTCCTCCTGACAGAATGCACTAACCTTTGAGTGACACAATGGCCTGAGCTGCCGACTTCGGAGCAGATGGGAACCAGGTTCGAGTCTCGGCATCAGTATCAACATCCTGTGATTCTGGGCAAATCACTCAATCTCCCAATGCCTACAATTCAGCGCCTTGAGACTCTCATGGGTGATTTACTGCGCTTTACAAATCCTGGATCTGGATTTACTAACCTGAATCCCGGCTCCAAAAGAAGAGACAAACTGTTCCATGCTTCTCCGAATCCACAGCCAGCCATGCACAGTGAGGGGACGGGGATGGGAAAAGACTGAAAACAGAGACACTGATCAGCACTGTGCTGGGTGCCGTCATCTGCTCGGTTCTCAGAGGACATCTAAAAACACGATTAATATCTTTAATACCTTATCTCTTTGCAGACTCATTAAACGTGCGCTGGAACAAATCATATACCTCGAGAATATCTCTGCACTTTAGGCTCTCTGGTATATCAAACTGAAACATAATGTCTATGCAATTTGATGTTATTTGTTTTTTCATAAACATCTATCTCTTCTCTGGTAAGACAATTATCTCTTCTTTTTGAAGCACACACTCTCTGCTTCTGATATATATTCATGGATGTTTATTAAAACTGAAAATGAATAAAAATTCACCAGGATCATATAGTTTCTGTTCTTACTATATAATGACTATCTTTAGTATTAACATTTGCATAGTGAAATATCAACAATCTTTGAAGGTGACGATGACCCTTTCCATTCCTCACATAGCTTAGAATTCAAATGTGCAATAAAAATGTAAATGTTATACTTCTATCAAGTTTTTAGGAACATAAGGGAGAAAACTGATTAGTGGCAGGTACAGTCACGGCCACCAGTAACCTCTCTGGTATAACACAGGTATGCTGGTAGGTGTGAGGGCGGATTTGTTGGCCAAGCTCCAGGTGGTGCAGAATACCGCAGCCCGCCTGGCACTGGATAAACCAGCGCAAACTCCCTCCCTTCCCCTGCTGCGACTTTTGCATTGGCTGCCCATAAGAAAGCATGCCATTTTTAAACTGCTTTGTATGGTCTTCAAGTCTCCGCATGGGCTGGGTCCGTCGTATTTGGCTAACAAGCGGCAGCTAGTAGGAGATAGCGACCATCTTGGGCCCCACTTTGCATGTCAGTGATATTTATCACTAATGACATGCAAAGTGGGCGTGCCAAAATGTTAGCGACTGGAAACAGTCGCTAACATCGCTATCTCCTATTACCAACTTTTGGAGATATTCGCGCTAAGCGCGAATATCTCCAAAAGCTAACACCTGCCCTGAGCAGTTCTTAGCCATGTTATCCAATGGGAGGTGGATAACATGGCTAAGAGCATTAGCTCGGTAATGCATGAATATCGCTGACTTTTCAGCGATATTCATGCATTGCGGACGATTTTTATCGCATTTGCTATAAGCCTTGGTAATACCAAGGTTTATCTGCGATAAAAATCGCCGCAGCTCAACGGTAAATTTTTGTCTCTAACCAAGCAATAGCGCAATAACGCAATTTAAGAAGTCTGAAATGGCAAGGGACGGGGCTAGAGAAGGTGATGGCCGTGGTATACCTTCATGTAGGAACGAAAGAAGCAACAATAAAGGAATCAGGAAAAGAAGGAGTCCATAAACTGGAGAACAGTAAGCAACTTAAGGCTTGGGAAACCTTAAAACCTGTCTTATTGGAAAAATTCCCTTCTAAAAACAAGCCACCTCAACACAATCTCAGCAGGAAACATAACAGGGTAACTGGTCACCAACCCTGGTACACTAGTCAAGTCAAGTCAAGTCAGAATATTTATATAGCGCGCTACATACCCAGAGGGTCTCAAGGCGCTTGAGGAAAGGTGGGGAATTACTTCTCGAATATCCAAGTTTTATCCTCTTCGCCGCTAATGACAAGGGTAACTCGTCATGGACTTTCCATTGATTTCAATGGAAAACAAACCAGCCTTCAAATAATGCCTTAGCAGCCAAGTGGTTAAGTTGTTTTCTGAATGCTAGGTGATTCTGAGTGAGACGAAGGTGAGTGGGAAGTGAGTTCCAGGTCTTAGCTGCCAGGTAGGAGAAGGATCTGCCTCCCATGGTGGTTTTGTTGATGCGAGGTACGGTAGCAAGGGCTTGGTTGGTGGATCGTAGCTGGCGGGGGGGGGTGTAGAAGGAAAGTCTTGTGTTGAGGCATTCGGGTCCAAGTTCGTAGAGTGCTTTGTGTGCGTGTGTTAGGAGGCGGAAAGGAATCCTCTTGTTGACAGGGAGCCAGTGGAGGTTTTTCAGGTGGCTGGAGATGTGGTCTTTACGCGGGATGTCTAGTATGAGTCTTGCTGATGCGTTCTGGATGCGTTGGAGTTTTTTCTGCAGTTTTGCGGTGGTACCGGCGTATAGGGTGTTTCCGTAGTCCAGTCGGCTTGTAACCAGTGCATGGATGACCGTTTTTCTGGTTTCGGTGGGGATCCAGCGAAATGTTTTTTTGAGCATGCGAAGAATGTTGAAGCAGGATGAGGAGACGGCGCTGACCTGTTTGTTCATAGAGAGTGAGGAGTCCAAGATGACGCCCAGGTTCCGTGCGTGGTCTGTCGGGATGGGTGCTTTTCCAAGGGCCTCTGGCCACCAAGAGTCATCCCAGGCGGAGGGGGAGTTACCTAAGATAAGGACTTCTGTTTTGTCTGAGTTCAGTTTCAGACGGCTTTGCTTCATCCACTCGGCAACTTCTTTCATTCCTTCATGTAGGTTGGTTTTGGCGGTGGTCGGGTCTTTGGTGAGTGAGAGGATCAGTTGAGTGTCATCGGCGTAGGAGATGATGTTGAGGTTATGTTGGCGTGCGATGGCCGCGAGGGGGCTCATGTATATGTTGAAGAGGGTGGGGCTGAGTGAAGATCCTTGTGGTATGCCGCAGATGACTTCGGTAGCCTCTGACTTGAATGGTGGGAGGCGGACTCTCTGGGTTCTTCCGGTGAGGAACGAGGTGATCCATTCCAGTGCTTTTCCTTGGATTCCGATGTTTTTGAGGCGCTGTAGAAGTTTGCTATGGCAGACTGTGTTGAAGGCTGCGGAGAGGTCGAGGAGGATGAGGGCGACTGTGTCTCCATTGTCCAGTAGAGTTCGAATGTCATCTGTTGCTGCGATGAGCGCGGTCTCAGTGCTGTGTTTGGCTCGGAAGCCAGACTGTGAGGAGTTGAGGGATTTGTTGGTTTCGAGGAAGGCGGCGAGCTGGTTGTTGACAGCTTTCTCGATGACCTTGGCCGGGAATGGCAGGAGCGAGATGGGTCGGTAGTTTTTGAGTTCGGTGGGGTCAGCTGTGGGTTTTTTCAGAAGGGCGCTGAGTTCTGCGTGTTTCCAGCTTTCTGGGAAGGTGGCGGAGTTGAAGGAGCAGTTGATGACGTCTCGGAGGTGTGGTGCTATGATGGAGTCTGCTTTGTTGAAGATGTGGTGAGGGCATGGGTCTGTGGGGGATCCTGAATGGATGGAGTTCATCAGGCGGATGGTGTCCTCAGTGGAGATTGGGTTCCAGTCATTAAGGAAGTTCAAGGGGGGTGAAGGTCCTGCAGAATGTTGGGTGGGTTGGTCTCCGGGTTGGTTGTTGAAGCTGTTGTGGATGTCTGCGATTTTGTTGTGGAAGAACGAAGCTAGGGAGTCGCAGAGGGCTTGAGAGGGGGTGATGTCGTTGGAGTTGGCTGAGGGGTTGGTGAATTCTTTGACGATGTTGAATAATTCCTTGCTGTTGTGGGCGTTGTTCTCTAGTCGGTCTTTGAATGCGGCTTTCTTGGCAGATCGGATTAGTTGGTGGTGTATGCGGGTGGCGTTTTTGAATGCGTCCCTGGTGCTGGTGTTTGGGTCTTTTTTCCAGGCCTTCTCGAAGGAGCGACAGAGTTTCTTCGATTTCTTAAGATCATCGTTGAACCAATAGGCGTTTTTGCTGCCTAGTTTGATTTGACGTTTTTTCAATGGTGCTAGGATGTCGGCGCTGTTGGATAGCCATTGGGTGAGGTTAATGGCTGCTTGGTCGGGGTTTGAGGAGTGGACAGGGGGGTTTTGAAGAAGCGATGAGGAGATCTGGTCCGTGGTGATTTTGTTCCAGTTTCTTCGCAGAGAAGGTTGAGGATGGTTGTGAGTAGTGGTCTTATTGTAGATAAAGTGAACGCAACTGTGGTCCGTCCAGTGTAGAGTTGTGGTGTGACTGAAGGAGACATGTTTGCTGGAGGTGAAGATAGGGTCGAGTGTGTGACCAGCGATGTGGGTGGGGGTAGTGACAAGTTGTTTGAGTCCTAGGTTGGCGAGATTGTCCAGAAGGGTGGTGGCGTTGCTATCATCGCTCTTTTCCAGGTGAAAGTTGAGGTCTCCCAGTAGGATGTATTCCTTGGAGGGGAGGGCGTGAGGGGTGATAAAGTCAGTGATGTCGTCGCTGAATTGTGCGCAGGATCCTGGAGGCCGGTAGAGGAGTGTGCCTCTGAGTGTGGTCTTGGGATCGGTGTGGATCTGGAAGTGAAGGTGTTCGGCGCTGGTGAGGTTGACGTCTGAGCTGGTTGAGATGCGGATGGAATTTTTATGGACGATAGCGATGCCTCCTCCTGTATGTTCGGAGCGGTCCCTACGGATGATCTTGTATCCTTCCGGGATGGCAATGGTGATGTCTGGAGCTGAGGAGGTGTTCATCCATGTTTCTGTTAGGAATGCGACGTCGGGAGAAATGGTGTCTAGAAGGTTCCAGAGGTCAATGGCGTGTCTGTGGACCGAGCGGGTGTTGAGCACGATGCATTTTAGGTGGTTGGAGTCAGATATCTGTTGCGTGTTCGTGGATCAGGAGTTGTTCTTTTTGCCGTCGAACTTGCAGAAGTAGCAGGAGAAGGGTCCATGGGTGTGTCCAGGGGCGGCTTGGGCGCAGTTGGGGAGTCGGCCGGAGTTTAGGGCTAAGAGGGTGGAGGCGTCGTATGTAATGCGGGTGGGGTGGGTGGTACGAGGGCCAGGGGGTCTGGCGCTGGGCGCGGGCTTGGCGCGGACGGGCGTAGACGGGCTTACCTTTGGCGCACCTTCGGCGCAACTGGGGCGCGATCGCTGCGCGTGAACGCTGCGCGTAGCTTGTACTGGCATAAAAGAAAAGTGGGGGGGGCGGAGCGAGGGCGGGTCAGCTGGGAGGCGGGAGCGGGGTGGAGCTACGGGCTGGGACGAGGCACAATCAGCAAATGGCGGCAGCAAGGCTAAAGTGAAACCAGGGTGAGTTTCTGAGTAAACAGGCTAAACGTGGGCAGAAGCACCGTCACAATGGGGCAAAAGCTCCTCTCCCCACTCACAGCGCACCAGCAGATAAGCGCTACAGAAGTACATGTGCAGGAGCAAGCAGCAAGTTCCAATCAGGCACCAAATTACACTGCAGGCAAGTAAAGCGCTACGCTGATATCACAAAGCAGCAAGTATGCAAATAAGCCAGGCGCTACGATTCCAGCAGTGAACAAAGCAGCAGGTATGCTAATAAGCCAGGCGCTACGATTCCAGCAGTGAACAAAGCAGCAGGTATGCTAATAAGCCAGACGCTACAATTCCAGCAGTGAACAAAGCAGCAGGTATGCTAATAAGCCAGGCGCTACGATTCCAGCACTAAACAAAGCAGCAGGTATGCAAGTAAGCCAGGCGCTACGATACCAGCTGAGGGAGCGACCGTTCCTGCCAGAGTCAGGGTGGTCACAGCGCTGGGGCAGCCGGCTCCTTCCTGTTGTGTCCGTGGGAGGGCGGGTCAGCTGGGAGGCGGGAGCGGGGTGGAGCTACGGGCTGGGACGAGGCACAATCAGCAAATGGCGGCAGCAAGGCTATAGTGAAATCAGGGTGAGTTTCTGAGTAAACAGGCTAAACGTGGGCAGAAGCACCGTCACAATGGGGCAAAAGCTCCTCTCCCCACTCACAGCGCACCAGCAGATAAGCGCTACAGAAGTACATGTGCAGGAGCAAGCAGCAAGTTCCAATCAGGCACCAAATTAGACTGCAGGCAAGAAAAGCGCTAAGCTGATATCACAAAGCAGCAAGTATGCAAATAAGCCAGGCGCTACGATTCCAGCAGTGAACAAAGCAGCAGGTATGCTAATAAGCCAGGCGCTACGATTCCAGCAGTGAACAAAGCAGCAGGTATGCTAATAAGCCAGGCGCTACGATTCCAGCAGTGAACAAAGCAGCAGGTATGCTAATAAGCCAGGCGCTACGATTCCAGCACTAAACAAAGCAGCAGGTATGCAAGTAAGCCAGGCGCTACGATACCAGCTGAGGGAGCGACCGTTCCTGCCAGAGTCAGGGTGGTCACAGCGCTGGGGCAGCCGGCTCCTTCCTGTTGTGTCCGTGGGAGGGCGGGTCAGCTGGGAGGCGGGAGCGGGGTGGAGCTACGGGCTGGGACGAGGCACAATCAGCAAATGGCGGCAGCAAGGCTAAAGTGAAACCAGGGTGAGTTTCTGAGTAAACAGGCTAAACGTGGGCAGAAGCACCGTCACAATGGGGCAAAAGCTCCTCTCCCCACTCACAGCGCACCAGCAGATAAGCGCTACAGAAGTACATGTGCAGGAGCAAGCAGCAAGTTCCAATCAGGCACCAAATTACACTGCAGGCAAGTAAAGCGCTATGCTGATATCACAAAGCAGCAAGTATGCAAATAAGCCAGGCGCTACGATTCCAGCAGTGAACAAAGCAGCAGGTATGCTAATAAGCCAGGCGCTACGATTCCAGCAGTGAACAAAGCAGCAGGTATGCTAATAAGCCAGGCGCTACGATTCCAGCAGTGAACAAAGCATCAGGTATGCTAATAAGCCAGGCGCTACGATTCCAGCACTAAACAAAGCCGCAGGTATGCAAGTAAGCCAGGCGCTACGATACCAGCTGAGGGAGCGACCGTTCCTGCCAGAGTCAGGGTGGTCACAGCGCTGGGGCAGCCGGCTCCTATCTGTTGTGTCCGTGGGAGGGCGGGTCAGCTGGGAGGCGGGAGCGGGGTGGAGCTACGGGCTGGGACGAGGCACAATCAGCAAATGGCGGCAGCAAGGCTAAAGTGAAACCAGGGTGAGTTTCTGAGTAAACAGGCTAAACGTGGGCAGAAGCACCGTCACAATGGGGCAAAAGCTCCTCTCCCCACTCACAGCGCACCAGCAGATAAGCGCTACAGAAGTACATGTGCAGGAGCAAGCAGCAAGTTCCAATCAGGCACCAAATTACACTGCAGGCAAGTAAAGCGCTACGCTGATTTCACAAAGCAGCAAGTATGCAAATAAGCCAGGCACTACGATTCCAGCAGTGAACAAAGCAGCAGGTATGCTAATAAGCCAGGCGCCACGATTCCAGCACTAAACAAAGCAGCAGGTATGCAAGTAAGCCAGGCGCTACGATACCAGCTGAGGGAGCGACCGTTCCTGCCAGAGTCAGGGTGGTCACAGCGCTGGGGCAGCCGGCTCCTTCCTGTTGTGTCCGTGGGAGGGCGGGTCAGCTGGGAGGCGGGAGCGGGGTGGAGCTACGGGCTGGGACGAGGCACAATCAGCAAATGGCGGCAGCAAGGCTATAGTGAAATCAGGGTGAGTTTCTGAGTAAACAGGCTAAACGTGGGCAGAAGCACCGTCACAATGGGGCAAAAGCTCCTCTCCCCACTCACAGCGCACCAGCAGATAAGCGCTACAGAAGTACATGTGCAGGAGCAAGCAGCAAGTTCCAATCAGGCACCAAATTACACTGCAGGCAAGTAAAGCGCTACGCTGATATCACAAAGCAGCAAGTATGCAAATAAGCCAGGCGCTACGATTCCAGCAGTGAACAAAGCAGCAGGTATGCTAATAAGCCAGGCGCTACGATTCCAGCAGTGAACAAAGCAGGAGGTATGCTTATAAGCCAGGCGCTACGATTCCAGCAGTGAACAAAGCAGCAGGTATGCTAATAAGCCAGGCGCTACGATACCAGCTGAGGGAGCGACCGTTCCTGCCAGAGTCAGGGTGGTCACAGCGCTGGGGCAGCCGGCTCCTTCCTGTTGTGTCCGTGGGAGGGCGGGTCAGCTGGGAGGCGGGAGCGGGCTGGAGCTACGGGCTGGGACGAGGCACAATCAGCAAATGGCGGCAGCAAGGCTAAAGTGAAACCAGGGTGAGTTTCTGAGTAAACAGGCTAAACGTGGGCAGAAGCACCGTCACAATGGGGCAAAAGCTCCTCTCCCCACTCACAGCGCACCAGCAGATAAGCGCTACAGAAGTACATGTGCAGGAGCAAGCAGCAAGTTCCAATCAGGCACCAAATTACACTGCAGGCAAGTAAAGCGCTACGCTGATATCACAAAGCAGCAAGTATGCAAATAAGCCAGGTGCTACGATTCCAGCAGTGAACAAAGCAGCAGGTATGCTAATAAGCCAGGCGCTACGATTCCAGCAGTGAACAAAGCAGCAGGTATGCTAATAAGCCAGGCGCTACGATTCCAGCAGTGAACAAAGCAGCAGGTATGCTAATAAGCCAGGCGCTACGATTCCAGCACTAAACAAAGCAGCAGGTATGCAAGTAAGCCAGGCGCTACGATACCAGCTGAGGGAGCGACCGTTCCTGCCAGAGTCAGGGTGGTCAGTACAGAATGACGCAAACAAAATTGCCAAATATTGCATGAAATCAGA
This sequence comes from Lissotriton vulgaris, assembly GCF_964263255.1. NCBI lineage: Eukaryota > Metazoa > Chordata > Amphibia > Caudata > Salamandridae > Lissotriton > Lissotriton vulgaris. The sequence continues at coordinate 191,351,892 of NC_141695.1, forward strand.
ACAGTCTAAAACCTGTTAAAAACAAGGTGGTAGACCGGATAAATCTAAGCATAAAAATTAAGACCTCAATACAATAAAAGTTGCAGCAAAATAAAAATAAGACATCACCTGGAACAAACTTCTTTTGGCAAGTAAACAACCGACCAGTAAAAAATTCTGGCAGCTGATAAATGCTCAGACTCTGGGGAAGGCCAGACAACCGAATGCAGGGATCAATGGGGGCACTTGGGGGGCCCATGTTCGAGCACTGTACACAGAACCAGAGCTCAAAGAAAGAACAGTTAGTAAAGTTGGAATAACTGAAAGGAGGATGGGCTCCCTCTCAGTGAATCAGACATCCCCTGTGGTTCATGAAGAGAACAAAATGCACATTGCCCACCAGAATAAAAACATCCCAGAGGTAACGGAAATAGATCAACTAACGTAAACCATAAAGAAATTAAAATCAGAAGGTGCAGCAGGACCAAATGGAATCCCAAACTCTCTCTTTAAGCGAGAAGCAACATTTGGGGCTCATTACTTTACGCCATTCTTCAATGAGCTGTTCCTTACAAATTGGATCCCAGAGTCATGGAAGGGTAATATTTTTCACCCAATTTTTAAAAGTGGAAATCCGCTACTGCCAATCAATTATAGACTCATTGCATTAATAGATGTAGAGGTGAAGCTTTATGCAGCCTGCCTACTTGAACATCTTAACAAATAGTCAGATGAGAGCAAACTCATCTCTCAGACCCAAACAGAGTTCAGGGTCGGTGCATGCGCACTATCAAACCTTACAGCACTAACTCTCCTAGCAGAAAATGCCAAACCTAAGAACAAGCAGCTGGTCGCCTGTTTTGTGGACCTCAAGTCCGCTTTTGACAGCGTGCCTCGAAAACGCTTATGGGAAAACATGGCTAAATGGGGCATTCCAAATAACTTACTGAACGCCATCAAAGAACTACATACAGGTGCATGGGCCCAGGTACAAATAGGGGATGGCAGTTGTGTGACGAAGTAAATGGACACAAAGGGGCCGATTAGGATGGCGGACGGACTTGCGTCCGTCCGCCACCCCTAAGTAGGAGGGACCGTCCGCATGGGCAGCGGCGGTCCCTCCATGGCAATTAGGATGTGACCGTCCATGTGAATTAGGATGTGACCGCCACCCTGACGGTCACATCCTGTATGTTTTACATTGCGGTGGGTGCTGCTTGAAGCAGCACCCGCCACAATGTAAAAAATGAAAGCAGTGCATTTGCATGCACAAAGCGGCAGGCACCGCGCGGTGCCTGCCGCTTCGTGCACGCAAAGGCAGGGGGGTACCATAGGTACCCCCCATGTGCAACCCCCGCACAACCTTCACCCAGGGGGCCCGCAACGGGCCCCCAAAGTGAATGTCTGTATGCTTTTCCACGGCGGAAAAGCAGCTGCGGAAAAGCATTACTTTCCCTACATCCTAATATGGCTGGCGGTGTCTGATAGACACCGCCAGCCATGTTAGTGCTTTTCCGCCGTGGTCGCCTTCCGACCGCGGCGGAAAAGCGGAGGACAGATTGTGAGACCCACCAGCCATCCTAATTTGGCGGTGGGTCTTTCAAGCCTCCTCGGCGGATTTCCCGCATCCTCCGGGCCGGTGGTGGCTTCCGCCGGCCCGGAGTATGCGGGAAATCCGCCATCATAATGACCCCCAAACAACGGATTAAAGCAGGGATGTGTGTTAGACCCCACTCTTTTCAACTTATATTTATCCGATCTTAAAGAATCTCTCTGGGAAGTAAATGGTCACCCACCAACGCTAGACTAAGAGGAAATTTGATGCCTTCAGTATGCTGATGATATTGTGCTACTAAGCCAAACCCCAATTGGTTTACAACGTAGTATGAGTGCATTAGGTAAATACATGGAAAAGCAAGGTTTAGAGCTAAATTGGACCAAGACAAAGGTAGCACGGTTAGTGGATTCCAAATACAAGACATACTCTTGGTACTTGGATGGAAAAGAAAGTCAAGACTGTAGTCACATATAAATTTCTCGGATTTAAAGTTGAACAAAAATTGAGTTATAAACTGCAGTTAATAGCTATGCGGGCTAAAGCCAAACGCTCATATATGGCTTCAAACTATTAGAAAAGAAATTTAAGCTTTCCATCATATTACCATCTACTATCCGTAATGTGCGCATAGCTAATGCCATTGGTGACCTATGGAACCGAAACAATGACGGGCCACAAAATCCCAACTCTAAACAAAATCCAAACAAAAGTTTACAAAGCTGTCTTCCACATCTAGAAATCAGCATCTCTGGCACAAGTTCGACTTGAATGTGGCTTGGTGTTAGAAATGGGAGTCTCTAGTTGGGAGAGGTAGGTACCTTTGACCAAATAGGAACCCTTGCTTCTAGTCAGGGTAAGGGGAATAGACACTTTAGATAACCCCTGCTCACTCCCTTGGTAGCTAGGCACGAGCAGACAGGCTTATTTCAAAGGCAATGTGTAAAGTATTTGTACCAACACTCACAGTAACACAGTGAAACACCACAAATGGACACCACACCAGTTTAGAAAAATAAAATATCTTTATCTAAACTAAACAAGACCAAAATGACAAACATCCATCCGTGAAGACTGCTTGATCTCCTGCCCTTGGACCCCGGACAGTACGGTGCCTCGACCGCAACAAGAAAAAACTCCTGATCGCTAACCCCTGAAGATTGCTTGATCTGCCGCCGGGGGTTATTGCCAGTTGGTGCACATCGCGGCCCGGGCGTCCCTTGGGCTGCTACTGCGTGGACCCTGCATGGGGTAATGGCTGATGCTGACCAGTTTGTGGCCGACCCTCTGAGAATGGCGAAGCTAGTCAGCTAGGGCGACGTTCTTCCGAGCAGGGCGGCTGGACCTTTTTGTCGTGGCCACAGCCAGCCCCTCGGATCAGAAACCATCGGGTCAGGTTCGCCGGGATGACAAACTCCTGCACGGGGCGACTCAAAGCCCCTCAGTCCTCTCTAAGACCCCTCAAAGGCTCGAGATCCCTTCAGACCCTTCGGAGACCCCTCGGACCTGAGGCCAGCGGGTCGGATCTCCCAGGACGGTGGACGCCCGCACAGAGCGGCTCGGCCTCTGGACACGTTCGCGCCCTGCCCCCGAGCCTTCAACACGCATCCTCGGGCCCCCGGGGCTGTGGCGTAGGTTTGGCACAGGTTTGGACTGATGGCACATCCACAATGTCGGTGTTGCACTCAGGCTCACAATGTAGCACACAACCCGCTCTCAGCACAAACATCGTGGATTTCTAGCTGGTGCATGTCTCCTTGTGGCGGAATCCATCACATCCTGACGGCACCCGAAGGAGCTGGCGTCCTGGTGCCACGGAAAGCTCGGATGCCCCCTACAATAATAGTGGAGCCACCGTGCTGGTGCTGCCGCAGATCCAACCGCAGCACAGTCACAGTCAAGAGGGGGCTTGCTGCCCACAGTGGGGCAGAGTCTTGCACACCCCAGCTGCGCTTGGAGGAAGTGGCGTCCTGCGGCTGCTGTGGAGAGTCTCGGAACCCCCCCTCACACATCTAACAACGACAACAGAGCTACCGGGCGGGAGTCCCGCTGAAAGGGACAACACGGGTGGTTCGCTAGAGACTGCACAAATTCAATGAGCGGAGCATGGTCTTTTATGCCAAAAATCAAGCCTCAGGCAACATTTCAAATTAGCATTGGGTTCATACAATTTAACCAATCGCAAAGTGACATTTTGAAAGTAGCGTATGACGACAATCCCATTCTCTGTTGTCCTGCCCACCAGAAATGACCAAGCACATTCCATATCCTGTTCAGTCAGGCCGGACAAACCCATCATAAACCCTCAACCCAAATCAGTGATTATGTTGTAAAGGAAGGAACAGAAACAGATTGGAAGTGAGATAGAAAGGTGGGAGCAGTATACCATAAACTCAGGCCTGCCCTACTCTTTGATCTTTATCTGACCAGCTGCTTAACAAGGAACTGGCTCAGCGAGGTTAGCCTCGGGCAAGGGAGTCAGTTCGGCCAGGTCATTCAGAAGTCAGCTAAGACATACGTGTCTCAAGGACTCGTTCGGCCATAGTCTTTGGCCTATGTGAGGGCAACCACTCAAAATGACTGCCATACACAAAATGGAACCCGAAGGTTCAAACTAAATCCTTGAATACAGAGTGTTCTCATGGATCGATTCATGCGGAAACGCTCATACATAATACACTCGTCATTTGCGGTCTGCTGATACCAAATTCGTCTATTTCCGACGACCTTATTTGAACGGGTTCGGAACACCCGAACCAGACCCACAAACTCACGGAACTACAGACCCTCCTTTTGCCCTTACATAGGCAACAGACCCAAACCCATGTAAATCTGAATCTGGATCTATATTCATCAGATCATCGATATGTTGCTGTAGCATCATCCTATTACTTAGTACCTTTCTCTGGACAGGTATCCTTGCACACAAAGTAGCACAGAGGCCACAAATAGCAGGAGCACACTGTACACAGAGACAGAACATAAAAAGGATAGCTAAGACCATTCCAATGACCATCAAAATCTTCCAACCCCAAGTGGATATCAATCCCCAGAACCATCCCATCAATGACCAATCTCCTTTGTCCAAATGGACAGAATCGGAGATCTTATGTAGCTTAGAAATGGCCTGGAAAACTGACGGAGCGTTGTCTGGAATGAAAACGCAGCAGCTTCATTGAATCAGTTTACATACTCCACCTCGGTCTGCTAGTATGACGTCCAGGGCAACTCTATTTTGAAGTGTAATAAGTCTATCCGACTGGAGCTCAGCAGTCAAGTTACTAAGGGCACCAGCAGTTTCGACTATGGTGGACTCAACCACTCTCGTCAACTGGTGAATATTCCTGCTGTTAGCCATCGGTCCCCAGAACGGCAGAAAACCCTTAAAGAAATCTCCCAACTCTTGCGCTGCAGTGTCTTCTTGGCTAAAGACACCTCTAGCAACTCTCGTCTTATGGTAATCTGCCGCAGCTGTAAAAGTCCGAGGCAACAGGAAAGAAACAAAACACGTACCCGAAAAGTCAGGGGGCAACCATGTATACGCTTTGTCATAACAAACAAAGTAGGTACCCTTAGCAGCTAAGAATGCTGTGGAAGACTGGGACGTAAATACGTAGTTGTCAGTACAAACACTATTCCCTAGCTGAGCTCTCGGATTCTTGCCATTACCCTGCAGACAATAGCGACCCTGATGGGGCACTATCCAGATCGGTGGAGAACTTTTCGCTCGCTGGTTAACACTCAGACTAACTCCATATCCAGTAATGTCCCAACCAATATATGCTAGTATCTCATCTCTCGGGATAGTCTCGTAGGAATCTAGGGCCAGATGTAGGTAGCCCTTTACCGATCGGAATCGGCCGAAAATACCGATTTTCGGCCGTTTCCGATCGGTAAAGGGCTATGGAGATGTAGGGGCACATTTTCGGTAATTTTACCGAATCGTAATTATTACTGAATCGGTAAATGTACCGATTCGGTAATATTTACCGATTCGGTAATATTTACCGATTCGGTAAAATTACCAAAAATGCTATGTGGGTAGCCAATTTTCCATTGGCACATGGCTTACAGAATCAGTATTTTACCATGGAATACAAATCCATGGTAAAATACCGATTCCTGTGTACATGCACATCTGTGCATGTACACATGTGCCATGTGACAGACAGACGTGCCCTTAGGGCATGTCTGTGTGCCACATTGCACAAATGCCCGTTTTGGGGGTGCTAGAGGGTGTCAAAGTGACACCCCCTGCACCCTTGACATATTCGGTATTTACCGATTCGGTAAATACCGAATCGGTATTTGAATTGAATCCTATGGGCTTCAAAGGCCCATAGGATTCTATAGCAAATACCAATTCGGTATTTACTATACCGAATTTTTAAAGAATCGCTAACTAATCCAGATGTTGGGACCTACATCCCATTTACCTACATCGGGCCCCTAGTCCTCTAATCATGTCTACTATACCCTTGACCAGAGCACTATTCTTCGGATTGTCTCTCGGTGAACGTAAGGGATAGACACTATGGGCATAAATAAACATCTTTCTATAAGCCCAAATCGAACCATTTAAACTGAAGGGCAAAACCAAGTACGGAATACCCTTATCGGTCGTATGGGGCATTAGACCACAAATCCAACAGTTTGTCGTATTCATCCAGAGGCGGTTCTACCATGGGGGCGTTTGGGCGCCGCCCCCCCAGCTTTCTCGCTGTGCGAGAAGAAGGCAGAAACAAATGGTAGTTATTTATTTATAACTACCATTTGTTTCTGCCTGCCCTTCTTGCACGGCGAGAAAGCAGTCAGCAGAACTTCCTGATTACGAGTCGAGCCTCAGGGCAGGGGGGAGTGGCTTGGGGGAGTGGCTTGCCCACTGTTGTGAATACGGACTGTTTGGACAGCCTGAGAGGCTGTCCAAACAGACAGTATTAGCAACAGTGGGTAAGCCGCTCCCCCAAGCCTCCTCCCACTCTTCGTTCTGCAGGATGCAGACTAGGAGGAATGACGTACTTAGGGCAGCCGGCCGAACCAATCAGCGCCGGCTGCCATGGAGGGGAGGGAGGCTGCCTGCAGCCTTCAGTGACGAGAGCCCACAGGAGCGGGAGGGGTGGCCAGGGAAACAACGCTGAGACTCGAAGGTAGGAGAAATTATGATTTCTAATGACTGCAGCAGTTTATTTTAACGGTTGATTGGTGTGGATCTGTTTTTTTTTGTCGTTCTGTCTCTTTCCCCAACAGTTTGCAAAGAAGTAGAAAAATTATCTAAATATCGGCCTGCGAGCAACTACCCAGATGCATGGTGGCGCTGTTAATTACGTGTTTAACTAACAAGCGTTTTCTGTGCGCCGGGGTTTGTAACAGGGATACGTTGCCCGGTGCTTTTAAGGCAGTAAGGCGCGCGAGGGTGCTGGTGGCGGCTAATGGTGTCAGCCCTGTCTCCAGTCCATTTCGCAGTCGCACTTTGTTAATGACTCTTAACACGTGCGCATTGTTAATGGGCCACCTGAGGGGTACCCGGCACTGCAGAGCGACACACCACAAGTGTACATGGTCAGGGCATGTGCGTACATGGTGCATTTATAGGGCTTTGGGAATGGGAGAGTGAAAGGATCTATGCAAATGGAAGACCGGAAGATAGTCTGTGGGGATGGGGCAAAAGCAGTGATAGTGACTGTTGTGACACAGTGAGTGCGTCGAAGATGGAGCAATAGAGACTTTAAGGATGGAGAGAGAGAAAGGGTATGTGAGGAAGAGAAGTGGAGGAAGGGACTGTGAGGCTGGGAAAGGTTGCGACACGAGGGTGGGAGAGAGCAGAGAGAGCTGTGGTGTTTTGAGAGTAGGTGAGTAAAAGGGGGTGAACTTGAGGAATAGATTTAGACGACCAGAAGTCACTTAAAGCTTGACTTAGCATAGTAAATGAGCACCACACAATATTAAACAAAAACACTGCAGCAGTAGAGCATGTGTGCAGTAACTCGTGTAACTGGTGCAGTGCTACCAGGGTCCATGAGTATGAGAGGTTTCATTTTACGCCCTACTACTTTCAAAGTTCACCAGCCGCCACTGTATTCATCACTAACTGGTGTTGGTGCAAGAGTTGAATAAAGGAATTATTGGCAAATTCCAATCGTCTAACTACCTCGTGTTCAGGCAAAGGATGAAAAGAATGAGAAGAAATAGTAGGTGGAGGTGTAAGTTGGAGAAAGGGTTCCCTTAAGGCACAGATAAAGACAGGTATAAAATAATGTACCTTATGACTTAACAAATACATATAACAAAATATGGAAAAGTTAAAAATTAATTTATTTGAATATATTAAAAAAACAATCAATAGGGATAACTAAACTAAATCCCTGAACTAAAACAAGATAAAATTGAAACAATACATATAATTGCGACCTGCACAATTACAAGCAGACAGAACAGTTACAGCATACATTTGTTGGATAGAGGGTTGTATATTCTTTCTCCGCTCTAATATCACCAGAGTAGTATCACTACTAAATCAGCGTATCTATTATGGTGTTGGAGACTTGAATTATACGCTTTAGGATGGGTCGACGCGTTTCGGTGATAACTCCTTATTATGATCACCTTTATCAAGACGTAAATTTTGTCTGCCAGAAGCAGAGGGTATGTAAAATCACCCCTGGGATGATATTGACGATCCTTTATAGGGATCACTTCACGTTTCCTAATTGGAGCATGGGCTTCTGTAGTCGCCTTATACAATGCTGCTGGTAGTAGTATATTTCTGTTTCTGTTCTGAATAAGTGCGATCTTTTGTCGTCCCCCTGACCATAGGAGACCAAGGAAAAATGGTTGTGTTGTAGACCATAAGTATTATATGCAATCAGGCCACAATTGCCATGTATAAATATAAATATCGCAAATTCTCCACTTCTGACGGGTTATGTTGCAGAAGGTTGCGGTTGTAATTCTCTTTTAGGCTTCACAAAGATAACCTAAGGGGACGATCTAAGGTTTCACTGTCCCTTGGTCATCGTGATATGGCCAAACATAATGAGAGTCTACCTAGTTAGTAGATAAAGGTTCTGCTCTCTGTGGGGGTCCGAGAGGTGTAGGTTGCACAGTGGGAACAAACGCTACTTTAAAAGAGAATGTCACATAACCAATTATGAATACCATTAAACTCAATAGCAAAAACAAACACGGTATTATAAAACGTTTCGTTGTGATCAATTTGCATAACTTCTTTCTAAAAATCATTGTCCGTGCAGGTCTCTCCAACTCAAAGAAATCCATCCTAAACTAAATATGCTGCTCGCGATGGTAGGGTGTTCTATGCTAAGGAATGCCTCTGTCAACCCAGGGCAACTCGCTTAGGCTAACCAGAACCCTCGACCTAGTGTCTCAGGCTTGCACTCCAAAGACTTAGGCACCGCGACCCTACAGCTGAACCCGGATGGCGGTTCGAAAAACAAAAATGAGTAGATCCTTGGTGGAGAGTTAACCTGCAAACAGAAAAATCATAAAAACTTTATTTAAGCTTTATTTGTCCATGACTCTCGGTCGCAAATTATAGTGGCTTCTTCCAGGCAATTCTTGATCTTTAAACAGGAGGTCAGGCTCAATAGTGTTCAATCGATTCAAAGGAGGCACAGCTTCTTGTAAAAGATCGTCATTTCTTCTCTCAGTTCGTATCAATCAGACTAGCATCCCTGAATGGCACAAATCATGGAACAATGTCTGTTTCAGAGTCTGGAAGTCCCTTCTGGACCCGCCGGTCGTACGATAAGGGCAACGGCGCCCGCTTGCAATGTACGCCGTGGATCCAGTGTTTCTTGCCCTGTACCCGAACCGCAGAGCGTGTAGACAGGAGCACTTGATAGGGTCCTGTCCAGCGGGGCTGATCGTTCTTGCTCCGCTGAAAATTCTTCACAAAAACCCAGGAACCAGGTTCAATAGCGTGGCTTGGATCCTCAGAAGCTTGTGGGAGGCTATCGTGCACCTGTTGGTGTAAGACACGTAATTTAGTTGTCAGTTCTCACAAGTAATCAAGCAACACAGGATACTCAAGGTCACTAAACTTTGTTGGTCTTGGTATGCCCCAAATATTCACCGAGCGACCAAACAACCTCATACGGACTCAAACCCATTCGTGAATGCACAGTCATTCTTGTTGACAAAAGCGCTAAAGGCAAAGCATCTGGCCACTGAAGACCAGTGCTCGCTTGGATTTTGGCCAATTTTAACTTCAAGGTGCCATTATAGCGCTCAACTAAACCAGCTGATTGGGGGTGATTTGCAGCATGGAATTTCTGCCGAATTCCTAGTCCCTCACACACTCTCTTCATGACTTGACCCACAAATTCACTCCCATTGTCACTCCAGATAATTCTCGGCATTCCAAATCTAGGGAAAACTCTTTTATCAAAACTTTCGCTGTGGACAAGGCAGTATTGTCCTTAAGGGGATAGGCTTCTACCCATCTAGAAAATGAGCAAACAACCATTAAAACATATTTCAGGTTGTTGCATCTCTCCATGTGAATAAAATCTAGCTGCAAAGCCTCGAACGGATACGTAGGAGGAGCAAAATGACCAGCTGGTGTTGGAGTTCCCTTACCAGGATTATACATCAAGCACACCATACAGTTCTTGACCAAATTCTCTGCACATTTTGGAATTCCCGCATTCTGCCAAACCGGAGCTAACAACTTGCAAATCCCTTTCACGCTAATATGCGCATTTCCATGAGCCATTGTAACAACTGGAAGCACATACGCGTCAGGCAACAACCATCTCTGATGCTCAGACAAATCAGTCCAACAACCATTCGAATCCAATCTACCCTTGCTTTCTCTCCATTCTTTCAGCTCTTTCTCTGTAGCTTCAGCTTGAATGGATTTCACACTTTCAGTCGTATCTTCACACATACTATTCTCTGGAACCCATCTCGCCGTAGCTGCAACATACATTCGACTCATTACATTTCTCGCAGTTTCTTTCGCAACTTCATCCGCAAACGCATTTCCGCGACTAACATCATCCGTAACTTTTTTATGGGCACTGCATTTCACGATCGCTACTTGTAACGGCAAAGTAAGAGATTCAAGAAGTTCATTCACCAACTGTCCATGCTGGATCTTTGTTCCATGCGAAGTCAAAACCCTACGTTCATGCCACAAACGTCCAAAACTATGAGCCACGTCAAAGGCATATTGGCTATCAGTATACACATTCAGTCGTTTTCCTTTCGCCAACACACATGCTCTCGTTAATGCAATCAACTCCGCTGCTTGTGCTGAATTATGTGGGATACGTGCAGCTTCAACAATTGTATGCAAAGTCGTAACAGCATATGCCGCAGTCGTATCACCATTCGGCAACTGAAAACACGGACCATCAACCCACAAAGTACCCTCACACTCAGGAAGAGGAGTGTCCCTAAGGTCAACTCTCCCTTTCGTTTCTTCTTCAGTTCTTAAAAAACAGTCATGCTGTTCTTCACTATCTGTCTCAACTACAATTGGCAACAACGTGGCTGGATTCAACATGTTGCATCGTTTATTGTGTACATGGCTCGCTAACAACGTCAACTCGTAACCCGACAACCGAGCACTAGTTAAATGCTGTGTCTTCGTACGGTTTAACAAGGTATCCACTGCATGTGGAACCATGACCACTAACGTGTTGTCCATAACTAAACCAGCAGATTGTCGAATTGAAGCAGCCGCTGCCGCCGTAGCTCTCAAGCAACTCGGCAACGCTCTAGCTACAGGATCTAAAGTCGATGAAAAATAAGCACACTGACGTTGCTTATCACCAAACTGCTGAGTCAACACTGACAATACACATCCCTCTCTCTCGTGAACATACAATGTGAAAGGCTTACTGTAGTCGGGAGTACCTAACACAGGAGCCGAACACAACGCATTGCATAATTCTGAAAAACTCTTCTGACATTCATCAGTCCAAGGAATAGGATTTGGAGTATCCTTAACAGTAAGAGCTATCAAAGGCTTCGCTAACAAGGAAAAATTAGGGATCCACTGTCTACAGTACGACGTAATACCCAAAAACGCACGTAATTCTCTCTGTGTTGTAGGAACACTCATTTTCGCAATAGCTTGAATTCTCTCTGGGGTCAATTTCCTTCCCTTCTTCGATAAGAGGTGACCTAAATAGGTTACTTCTTGTCGACAATATTGCAACTTGGAGAGAGAAACTTTGTGATGGAAATCAGACAAGTGGCGTAACAACGACAAAGTAGCTGTTTTACAAATCTCCTCAGTATCAGCGGCAACTAGCAAATCATCAACATATTGAATAAGGGCTGCACCATCAGGTAAAACCAACAAGTCAAGTTGTGTCTTCAAAGCTTGACTATAGATTGATGGACTCTCGCAATAACCTTGAGGAGCACGTTTAAAGCGGAAACTTCGTCCTCCTAAAGAGAACCCAAAGATGTCCCTACTCTCCATGGCAATCGGGATACTGAAGAAAGCATTCTTCAAGTCAATCACCGAAAACCATGCGGCTGTAGCCGGAATCAGTGTCAACAAGGCAGTTATATCAGGCACAACAGGAAATTGTGGAACAACGATCTTGTTCACTTCGCGAAGATCAATGACAAACCTATATACTAGAGGCTGTGAAGAATCAGTCCTCTTGAGGACAGGCAAAACGGGACTATTGCACACATTACCTCTTGTTTCCTCAATAACACCCTTTTCAATCTGATCGCTAAAAGTGCACGCTCACCATCACTCGAGATACGGTACTGTGGAATGCGTGGTAACTTAGCATTCACTCTCAGTGTCACAACATATGGAGGAATTTCTAGTAGGCCCACATCATTCGGACCAGTAGCCCACAATGAATCAGGTAAAGAAGACAATTCAGATGGAAGACTATCTTTCGATATATACATCGGAGAGATCACTCTCTTACCCAAAGTAAGATGTACTCCTGACGGAGAACAACACAGTGTCGCATACAATCTCTTCAATAGATCTAATCCCAACAAATTCTCATTACAACCTGTAGTCAAAATGAGGGGCGCTTCGAACTTACAAGGTCCAACAGAAAGAGACAACGGAGCAGAAATCGGATTCGTAACGGGGGTGCCAGAAAAACCTACAGAAACATTATCAAAGCCAGACAAAGGTGCGCCAGGGAGTTTAGAGTGCATAATTGAACTCTTTGTAGCACCAGTATCTAGCAGAAAAGGTTCTGACACACCTGATGCAATCACTTCTACATAGGGTTCACTCTGATCTACTGGAACTGAAACAACTCCCTCTCTTTGTCCATGGCTGTCCTAACAATCATTACCATGCACTTCGTCACCTTCAACATAGTAATCATCCATATAGTACTATGCTGTCCTACCAGACGAATCTTGCTGTTGATCAAAACTGTTCATCGAGTCCTGTGGAGGCAAAGGACGTACGCTCTGTCCGCGACCTCTACCTCTAGGTACTTGTTGAGCACCCCGACCTCTAACACCAGAAGCACCATTTGTGCGCTGTAACAAAACCGGACAACTATTCTTGAAACGGCCCTCTTCTTTACAATATGCACACTGATTAGGCCCACATAGAAAACGCTGTTGAGAAGACTCGTTCCTTTGCGAGTTTCTCGAATATTGCTGATGTTGCTGATAATCGCGCTGACTATTAGTACGGGGTGGATAAGCTTGTTGTAGAAGAACTTTAGTCTTCAATTCCTTAGTCTTCTTATCCGCTTTTTCTGACTCATCTTTGCGCCTATTCTCATAATACTGAGCCGTAGCTAAAATCTGCGCTGACGTAGAGACTGCAGTGCCCAAGCACTCTCGGAATCCTTCAACTTAGTGCACAACTCGGGAAGCAAATTATGTACGAATTTGTTGATGAACAACCTCTGGCCACCCCGGTAGCCATATCCTGACCACTATGATCTACAAAAGTCTCTTCAAACCGCGTGAAAAAATTAGACACAGTCTTGTCTTTCTACTGCTTACATGCAGACAACTTGTCCCAATTAACACGCACTTCAGGCATCAAAGTCTTCATGAAGTTAATAATCCTACCAGGAAGTTGAGTGATAAGATCTTCAGGCTTAGCACCTCCAACTTGTCTATCATTCGCAGCAACAATATTAACCCATGTATCACCCAATTCAGTATCATGATCCGTATGTCGAATCACATTCCAGATAGGCTGTGGGACGACATTGCCAAACAACATGTCTATGTCTGCTAAATTCATGACACACGAACCCACAGTTTGAGTGAGCTCTTTATAATATCCTGCCGGATTTTTGTGCGGATCAGGTAAAGTCTGCTTAATTGCTAGAACTTCAACACACTTCCAGGGAACATGTACCCACACTCGCTGAAAGTGCGCAACAACAGGTGGATGAGCATTTGCGTCAGCAGGTCTCCAAACTGGAGGAACCTTACGCATCGGATATTGACGTGCTTTTCTCCTAACCGACGAATCCTGCTCAAACAACCGCTCAGAAGGAGCATCATTACGAAACGACAACAATGTCGCAATTGCTCTCTCAATGTCAAGAAGACTCACAATCGTCCCTTTCGCAAACTCGGAACGCACTCGATACAATTTTTCAGGAGCTTTACCCACTTCGTCAATACATTGTTCATGAAGGAACACACACATCATTTCAAAAACGTACCGTTGCTTCGGTGCTTTCCATTGACGGAAAACATCCATAATACCCTCAAGATCATACTGGGAAGTATACGTAACCCATCTACGTGCCATATGACAGACCCCCCAGGATATAGCGGCATGGATTAGCAAATTTAGCGGCACAAAAATGGAAATTTAGCGGCACAAATATGGAAATTTTGCGGCAATTTTGCGGCATTTTATTTGGCCATTTTTCCTACAGCAAACACAGATATCTTAGTTTTTTTTAGTTATTTAACAACATGAAGCTGTGTATATTTGGTTTATTTACAATGTATACACTTTGCTTCCCTTAACCTCATGCGCGCTAGCGGAATTCCGCTCCTGCGCTGAGATTTTTTAAATCGCACTTTACGTGACGAGCTGGGCTCGTCATCAGCGTGCGAGGAGGCTACGCCATGACGAGCCCAGCTCGTCATCAGCCTGGAAGGGGTTAAAATAAATACAGACGAGTTGGACCTTACAATCTTATTATTATATTTGTTAGTATTATCATTATTATTATTTATTGTAATATTAATAACAATATACGTAGAATTAGAAGTCGTTACCGTAGTAGTAGAATTATATGCTACATATGCCGAAACCTTGTGCTTTCCTTTGCAGTGTTTGAATGACAATGCGAAGAAACCTCAGACAAGGGGAAAGATTGTTCGAGGCCTATCCTACGGCATCGAAGCCAAACATTTCAATTCCCGTCATAGCTACCTCAGGTTTTCGTCCTCAGGGGTAAAAAAAAAGGAGTGATTTCTGCATAGCTGCCAAGGTTTCAAATTGCTATGTGTGACATTTTCATAATTTCAATGTAATTATGAGTGACATTTTAACAACTATGAGTGACACATTCTTGCGCGCAAAATAAAGCCACAATCCAAGGTGCTCAAGTCTGGGCTAAATCTAACTTTTATCCATATAAGAAATCTGGTAGCCTGTAAGTGGTATGTACATGGAATCTCTCAGCTCTTTGGGTGTGAACATCATAATATAAGGGCAGACATCAGCGTCAGTGAAAGACAGTCATTATGTTGTCTGGGGGAGGTGGGGCCAGGAGCATGAGAACCATGTTAAAGGTATGCTCTTGATTGACTTTCCTGTGGTGCCCCACAACAAAATCAAAATCAAAATCATTCAGGATCCTGCACCCTGCCTGGTTTGATAGAGGCAGGCACATAGAAAGAACGTCAGCAACACATGCAGAGCACTAAGCAACCAGACACAGAGGTACAAGGCGTGTAGAGTAGTACTATAAGGTACATTATAGAACGATGTCTAAGGTTAAATCAAATATAGGGTTAGTAATACTGTACATATTAGTCTGTTCAAGGCTTAGTGTAAAGATTTATAGTTCAAGTGTGGTTAAGGTTTGAATTTGGATGGGTTTTCAGTGAAGATGATCAAAAATATATGTTACAGAAGTCAGTTGTAGATTGTCCACCGTGGTGGGTAAAGTAGTGGTAATTAAAACATCGGTTTGGAGCCTCTTTGTGACGGATTCTTAGAAAATTGCCTTCTGACTAACGGTCTCCCGGAACGACAAGGACCCCTTGCACAGTGCTGCTCCTTCAGCAGACACACGGCCGAAAATGCCACCTGACACGTGTTTTTCCTCCGCACAGTTAACTTTCCATTTGGAGTGCTTTAACCCTACTGTCCGAGGTGCTAGTTGTAGATAAAGACACTAAGTGGACTACAGTAAACCCAAAAATAAGGACGAAAACACACACAAGCACTGCATTTAGACCTACACCAACAGCATCCACTCGTGTAGATATGGGGTGGAGAAAAACATTGCATGGTAGTTCATAACAGAATTGCTTAGGTCTCTGGTATGAGCGCGAGACAGTTATTGTCAAGCAATTGGTGTGCCTTTTGCTGTCCCGATTTCGCAACAGGTCTCAGAGGACTTACTTACACATCAGCCTAAACACTCCCTCCCCTCTGCCACTTTAACCGTCAGTGACGCTGGCCGTCACTGACTCTCTGCTGTACTGTCCATAGTGCCCACTCACCCCTCTGCTGGCCTCTGTACCAAGTGCGGCTGGTAAATGCAGTCGCAGCTGCGGCACCCCTGCTAGTTCTGTTATTAACAAGGGCTTTTTAAGGTGCAATCTAACTGTTGAACTTTGTTAGGGAGCGGTACTTAAAAGTCAAGGAATTATCACCATACTTCCGTGTACAGCAAATGCTAAAAATACAGAGCAGAAAATAACAATTTGGAAACGTCCAAGCACAATTTCAGAGTTATCTTTTTTATGCATTCTGTAAAATCGGTTTTCGCTTTGCTTTGTGGGCTCTAACCACGAGAGAACGTGGAGTTCGCAACTTCCTCCGCTTCCAGCAGCTCGTGCATACTCCCCATCTCTGTCTGCCCTTTTGTTATCTTTGCGTTTCATTTTCAAGAGGCCCTGTCTGGCTCATTTGCATGTGAAAAACACCGGCACAGCACAGCACAGCCGCGATGTGAAACCCTGAGGGTTTGGGGGAGGCAGCAGCAGGCAGGAGCAGCAGGAGACAGGATCAGGTGAGAGGAGGCGGCACAAGTGAGGTGAGGGGGGAGGGGGGGGGGGGGTAATGCACGGCGCACACAGGATGAGAGACCCTTTGACCTGACCCCCTGACCCTTTCTATTGGCTCCGTGGTGAGGAGAGCCACGGAGCCAATAGAAAGTGCTGGATTTCGCGGGCAGTTTTGTAAAAATTGCGGCATTTTTACAAAACTGCCGATTTCGCGATTTTTTTGCAAATCGCGAAATCGCGATATCCTGGAGGGTCTGATATGATCCAAAACTACACGTTCATCTGTATCAGGCAACTGACTACGTGATTGTCTCCGCTCGTTAACAGGAGACATACCCAATTGACCCAACAAAGGAGAAAGGAAACCAGAAAAAGCAGTAGTCATGCGCTGTGAAGAATCCAAAATCGGAACAGAAGGAGTATTAAGGACAAGCGTAGGAGTAGCAGACCAAGGAGGAGGCAAAGTTGGCGGCCCCTGAGGAGGCTGCGCCAAAGGAACAGCAACCAACGGAAGAGGAGCTGGCTGTGGAGAAATCGCAGGTGGCACAACAACTGGATGTTGCACAGCCACAATTGGTGGCGGTGGTGCCGTAGCACTTTGTGCATGAGGGGGTGGCGAACTCAATAGATGCGGCATTAAAGGATCTTTCGCAAGATCTTTCTTGTCTTCCTGTTCTTTAGGCGGCACAACTGGGTAGCATCTATCTACCGCTAACTTCTTTACTCTAAGCATCTGCTCGCTCTCTTGCTCTTCCTCATGATCCCTATATGCAACTGCAGCTTGTACCATTGACATACCTCGTTCTCGTTTATTCTTTTTCGCTAATTTAATTTCTTTCTGTTTGGCTTCTTTGCGCCATATGCGGAAAGAGTCAAACTGTCGTGCTTGCATACAAAGACGTGGTTGGCAAGCGTCAGCCCCTGATGGTTGGTAAACGTACCGCGCATGCACGAAGAGCCAAGCATGCGCAGAGAGAACAGACCCGTCATTAAACCACCCCCCTTCCCTGCATTGAACGCTTCGCGTTCCGTTCCGGTACTGAGGTCGTTAGTGTGTTATGTTTCCGGGTCATGGTGGTGGCGAGCAGCGGGTTCCGTCGGGTCTTCGCCGGGCGTCGGTGCTTCTCCATTAAGGTACCTTCGACTATTAGGAGATTCTGGTTGTGCGCATTTAGCAGTCATACCTGAAGCGTGTTTGTGTGTTCATACACGCGTGTACGTTTGTTTCATTTATGGAGCCTCGTAGCTTTCCCTGAGTTTAAGGGATTTGTTTAGTTTTTATTTGCTATTGATTCTTGATTTGGTTTACCATGCGGTGCGTGGTGGATAGAAGGAGATTTACTTAGTGTGCCTTCATACTTAGATACTAACCGGGACTAGTGGAGCATTGATACTAGTCCCGGCGCTGACTCATTGTTTCCCTGGAACTAGAGGAGTGTTGATTCTAGTTCCAGGCATTAAGGCTTCTTTATAAACTATACACAGGTAGGCAGTAGTGGTTATTTACTCATTTCCCTGCATAGAATAGCGACAGCTTATTCACTTTGCATTATATTACACAGGAGACAGAGATTACCATTCCTGGATGCCATTTCTTCCATATCTTACACCTTCCCAGCTTTACTCATCCAACACCCCTGTAGGTACCTACTCTCTCTATCAGTATCCTTGTCTGTTACACTTAGTATTATTGTACTAACCATATGTTCTTTACATCTACATAGGAATCCGGTCTTCAGACGTTCTGTGGTTCCAGGAATAATAGTCACTCCTCCGGTGCAAAGACGACACCTGTATTTTGTTTTTTCCCCCACTTTCCTTGTTTTGTCTCCCTGTGTTCCCTTAACGGGCATCACTATTCCTGCGCAGTGATAATATTCTGGCAGGTGGTGAACCAGTTAGGGGAGACAGTGGAAAGAGCATCACCTTCCTGGTACTTCTGAGGCAACATTCGTGTCAAGCATTACAGAACGCGAAGCCTTTATCTATTTGCTACCCAAGTACCATGGAGGTGACTTTAGGCGACCTGGCAAATATGATGGGTAATCTCCAGAGAGAAACCCAATCATTAGCCGATAGATTAGATAGAATGGACATAGATGGTGGGGCAGGAGCTGCAGGATCACAGACACCTGTAATACAAGTGGTCACTCCTCCTCCCCCTATACCCCTAGCTCCCCCAGAAAGATTCAATGGAGACCCTGCCAAATGTGCGGCATTCATCAGTCAGTGCCAATTACATTTTATGTGTAAAGCGACTTGCTTCCCTACAGATCAAGCTAAGGTGGCTTTCGTCCTTTCATATTTAGGAGGCCCTGCAGCAAATTGGGCCATACCCTTAATCGAGAGAGATGATCCCCTCCTTCTAGACTATAATGCATTCAAGAGGGAATTGCGGAAATTATTCGACAAACACACATTTACACATGCAGCGGACACTGAGCTTTTGACACTCAAACAGGGTTCTAAGGATCTAGCTACATATATATCCACTTTTCACCGTTTAGTGGCAGAAGCTGAATGGCCTCGTGAGAAGCGCAGCGCCTTGTTTTATAAAGGACTGCGTGATGAATTGAAAGACGCTTTAGCTCATGTGGTGGACCCCTCAGATACATGTCCTGAACTAATTGATTTAGTTGTAAAGCTGGATCATCGCTTAGGAGAAAGAAGGAAGGATAAGACTAGGGGCGACTTCAATAGGATACCTTTTAAAGAAAGTAAGACAGAGACTGAAGGGACTGTAGAAGCTACAGAGCTTATGCAGATAGGGAGTATTAAGGGACCCCTTAGTGAAGCAGAAAAACAACGCAGAAGGAATCTTAAATTGTGTCTGTATTGCGGTAAAGCTGGACATTTCCTGAGGGAATGTCCCGTTAAACCCAAAGAGAAGAGACAGTCGGAAAACTAGAGGACCCGAAGCCCAGAGAGACTAAGGCATCGGGTCATTCAGGATCTATAGTCTCCTCATTGGCTCATTCAGAGAGTCACTTTTTTGTGCCTTCTTTGTTGCAAAGCCATACTCATCAATTAGAAGTCGCAATAATGATTGATTCCGGAGCTTCCGGTAACTTTATGGATGGTGATTGGGCAAAAGAGAATCATTTTTCCTACATACCTAAGGCAATCCTGGAAGAGGTCTATACCATAGATGGGAGTTCTTTGAAATCTGGCCCCATAACACATACCACAGAGACATTAGAAGTAATCATAGAGGATGCCCATAGAGACTCTCTTAGTTTTGATATCATTCAATCCTCGCAATTTCCGGTGGTATTAGGACTTCCCTGGTTAAGACTCCATAACCCTACCATTGATTGGCAGACTGAACGGATAGTGTTTGATGATGTATCCTGCCATACCCACAAGAAACTCCTTGCATATACGTTGTCCAGTACACCTGCCACGTTCTTAGAAACTACATCGGGGAACCCCTGATAGATCCAGTAGATCAGGAGCCAGTAGTTGGTGAAAGGGAAGAAGAGGTGGAACAACCTGATGCGAGATTACCTGAGGTCTATCACGAGTATTCATCAATTTTTGATGCCAAGGAAGCCACCAGTCTACCCCCTCATAGGGTGTACGATTGTAGAATTGACCTACAAGCAGGGGCTCGTATTCCGACTAGCACAGTTTATGCTTTGACCGAAAAAGAAAACATTTACCTAAGAGAATATTTGGATAAGATGCTGGATCTCGGATTCATCAGAGTATCTAGATCCCCTGCTTCATCAGCTCTCTTTTTTATCCCTAAACGTGAGGGTGGTTTGCGTTGCTGCATAGATTATCGTTCCCTTAATGCAGTAACCATAAAGAACAGATACCCGTTACTACTCATCTCCTCTCTCCTGGATCAAGTTAAGACTGCCAAGTATTTTACCAAGCTTGATCTTAGAGGGGCATATCATCTTGTTAGGGTAAGAGAAGGAGATGAGTGGAAAACGGCGTTTTGCACCAAATTCGGATTGTTTGAATATATGGTGGTGCCCTTTGGGCTCTGTAATGCGCCTTCCGCGTTCCAGTATTTCATAAATGATGTACTGAAAGACCTACTAGACAAATGCGTCATCGCCTACATTGATGATCTTCTAATCTATTCAGCCACATTGAAGGAACATGAGGGTCATGTTCAAGCAGTATTACAGAGACTAAAGAATAACTACCTATTCTGTAAATTGGACAAATGTTTTTTCCACAGGTCCAAGGTTGCCTTTTTGGGGTACATATTGTCATCTCAGGGATTGCAAATGGATCCGCACAAAGTACAGGCTGTGGTTCAGTGTCCCTCTCCCACTTCGGTTAAGGACATACAGCGATTCCTTGGCTTCGCCAATTTTTACAGGCGTTTTATCGAACACTTTTAGGAGATTGTAACACCCATCACCAAACTCCTGAGAAAAGATACGCCTTTTGTATGATCCTCTGAAGCTGAACAGTCTTTTCAGACCTTGAAGAAAGCCTTTACTGGGGCCCCTATACTTAGACATCCCGACCAACAGAGCCCCGTTCGTGGTAGAGGTTGATGCATCCCAAGTGGAAGTAGGAGGAGTATTATCTCAAGCCCACCCCAAGACCGGAGAATTACATCCTGTAGCCTATTATTCTCATAAGCTCACACCTGCAGAAATCAATTATGCCATTGGAGAAAGAGAGTTGCTTGCAATAAAGAAGGTACTGGAAGAATGGAGGCAATACCTATTGGGTTCCAGATACACAGTCACCATAATAACAGACCATCGCAATTTACAGTATCTCAAATCCAGGAAAGCTTTGTCCATGAGACAGCTGCGTTGGACTCAGTTCTTTGGCGCCTATGATTTTGAAATCCATTTTAGAGCAGGAAGGAAGAACGGTAAAGCAGATGCTTTGTCCCGTTTGGGGTTTAATAGTCCCCCAATAGATGAACATCCTCCCTCCATCATAGATACTAATAAGATCATCGGAGGTACCTTCACGGAAGAACAATTCCTGAAGGAGGTGGCTAGCGCTCAACAACGACCAGAAGCTGATGCCTTTCTCAGGACTCAGAACACTCAAACAAGCCAAGGGTTACAATATGTACATGATGGGTTATACTTACCTGAAGCTCAACAGAGACAGACAGTTATGAATTGGTGCCATGCCCAAGGCATAGCGGGTCATCCAGGGTATAAGAAGACAATTGAATTGGTGAAACGCTATTGTTGGTGGCCAACCCTGAATCAGGATGTACAACAGTACGTCAAAACCTGTGCTATCTGTGCACAAGGCAAGGCCTCTCACACCAAACCGGTAGGGCTTTTATGTCCTATTCCCTCTCCACCGGGCCCTTGGCACACGGTGTCAATGGACTTCATTGTTGAACTGCCACGCACTAAGAAAAGTAATAACACTGTATTGGTAGTGGTAGATCTGTTCACTAAATTAGCCCATTTAATACCTTTATCTGGCCTCCCTACATCAAGTACACTGGCACAAGTCTTTCTACATAACATCATCAGACTACATGGCATTCCTTCTGTTCTTATTACAGACAGAGGTACACAATTTGTATCCAAATTCTGGAGACAATTGTGTACTTTGTTACAGATTGATGTTCGGTTGTCCTCTAGTCATCATCCTCAGACGGATGGACAAACCGAACGGGTCAATCAAAGCCTGGAACAATTTATGAGATGCCAGTCCCTTCAGTCAAATCAAGAGTGGGATGAAATGATCTGGTTAGCTGAACTCTCGTACAATAACAGTCATCACTTTTCTACATTGTTTACCCCCTTTTTTGGGTCCCATGGTTTCCATCCCAGAGTTTTACCCATTCCTCTGTCAGTAACATGTAACACTCCATCAGTCACCTCTTTGGTTCAGCAATTGCAGACAGTACATACTTCCATACAAGATAATCTAGACAAGGCAAAGGTGGCATATAAGAAAGATGCAGATGCCCATAGAAAACCAGAACCTGTGTATCAGTCAGGGGATAAAGTGTGGCTATCAACCAGACATTTAGCTTTGCGGGGTTCTTGTAAATTCAGACCTAAGTTTATAGGACCCTTTCAGGTGACAAAGGTCGTTAATCCTGTAGCATTACAACTAGAACTGCCTCCATCCAGGAAAATACACCCAGTTTTCCATGTATCCCTCCTCAAACCCGTTGCACCTGGTACCCGCCTCCAACCAAGACTGAGTCCGGTGATAGTGGATTCTAAAGGAGAGTATGAAGTTGAAAAGATCATTGATTCTAGAAGTTGTAGAGGCAGATTACAATACTTGATTCATTGGAAAGGGTATGGTATTGAGGAACGAAGCTGGGAACCTGCGAGTCAGATACATGCGCCCCGATTGCTACGCCTAGTCCATCGACGATATCCCAACAAACCCAAACCTATTGGCGGGGGAGTAGGGGGGGTGTACTGTCGTGCTTGCATACAAAGACGTGGTTGTCAAGCGTCAGCCCCTGATGGTTGGCAAACGTACGGCGCATGCGCGAAGAGCCAAGCATGCGCAGAGAGAACAGACCCGTCATTAAACCACCCCCCTTCCCTGCATTGAACGTTTCGCGTTCCGTTCCGGTACTGAGGTCGTTAGTGTGTTACGTTTCTGGGTCACGGTGGTGGCGAGCAGCGGGTTCCGTCGGGTCTTCGCCGGGCGTCGGTGCTTCTCCATTAAGGTACCGTCGACTATTAGGAGATTCTGGTTGTGCGCATTTAGCAGTCATACCTGAAGCGTGTTTGTGTGTTCATACACGCGTGTACGTTTGTTTCATTTATGGAGCCTCGTAGCTTTCCCTGAGTTTAAGGGATTTGTTTAGTTTTTATTTGCTATTGATTCTTGATTTGGTTTACCACGCGGTGCTTGGTGGATAGAAGGAGATTTACTTAGTGTGCCTTCATGCTTGGATACTAACCGGGACTAGTGGAGCATTGATACTAGTCCCGGCGCTGACTCATTGTTTCCCTGGAACTAGAGGAGTGTTGATTCTAGTTCCAGGCATTAGGGCTTCTTTATAAACTATACACAGATAGGCAGTAGTGGTTATTCACTCATTTCCCTGCATAGAATAGCGACAGGTTATTCACTTTGCATTATATTACACAGGAGACAGAGATTACCATGTCCTGGATGCCATTTCTTCCATATTTTACACCTTCCTAGCTTTACTCATCCAACACCCCTGTAGGTACCTACTCTCTCTATGAGTATCCTTGTCTGTTACACTTAGTATTATTGTACTAACCATATGTTCCTTACATCTACATAGGAATCCGGTCTTCAGACGTTCTGTGGTTCCAGGTATAATAGTCACTCCTCCGGTGCAAAGACGACACCTGTATTTTGTTTTTTCCCCCACTTTCCTTGTTTTGTCTCCCTGTGTTCCCTTAACGGGCATCACTATTCCTGCGCAGTGATAATATTCTGGCAGGTTGTGAACCGGTTAGGGGAGACAGTGGAAAGAGCATCACCTTCCTGGTACTTCTGAGGCAACATTCGTGTCAAGCACTACACAAACATTGCCGGCCGGGCTTTCTTCTTAAACAACTTCACTTCGAGATTGTCTAAAATCTCAGTTTCAAAGCTACCGTAACGGGGCCACTGTAGGACACCGTCTTTCTTTGTGTACTTTACCCAGATCTCATTATAACTAATAGGGCCCACACCATGCTTTACATATAATTCATATGTAGGAGTTCCAATTGGAGGAACCGGACACGAATCCTCTAACCGGGAATCCTTAGAACAACCACAACTAAATATCCGTCCAAGTCTGCTAAGACCAGGCATCTTCCTCACTAGTCTAGCTTCAAACTACAAGGGAAAATCTAAAATGATAGTCTTGCGAATACACGAGTCCCTTGGCTTTGGGGCCAGCAGGTACCAAATCAAAGCGATCCACTAAAGGGATACCAAAAACAAACTAAGAACTAGGAGACGCTCCACTCATACTTAACTGAAATGTCGATGGCGTCACCAGAAGACGCGTCAATCGTCTAGTCCAAAAAATCGTCTAAGGCTCCAAAAGAAGGCGACAGTCAGGGCAGCAGTCCTTCGTAGCCGTCGGAAGGCGGGGAACCTCGCAGCAAAGACTTTCGAACCACGCCGACATACAGGGGTTGAGGAAGTGGTAGGCCTTTCCTCCAGAATTTCCACACGAAGCTCTCCACAATCTTCGGGCTTGGACCGGTACCGCTGAAGTCGCTCCACGTTGGGCGCCAACTGAAGGACCGGGTTTTAGAACCCAGCGGCGTCAGGGAAAACGCCCGATGCCTTCGAGTTCCCCTGTCTTGGCTAACAGAGACACGGGATACTTCTTGATGACGTCAAAGACCAAAGTTTATTGGCTGCAACCAGGAACAGAGATCTACGAAGCACAACACAGGTGGTTCACTAGAGACTGCACAAATTCAATGAGCGGAGCATGGTCTTTTATGCCAAAAATCAAGCCTCAGGCAACATTTCAAATTAGCATTGGGTTCATACAATTTAACCAATCGCAAAGTGACATTTTGAAAGTAGCGTATGACGACAATCCCATTCTCTGTTGTCCAGCCCACCAGAAATGACCAAGCACATTCAATATCCTGTTCAGTTAGGCCGGACAAACCCATCATAAACCCTCAACCCAAATCAGTGATTATGTCTTAAAGGAAGGAACAGAAACAGATTGGAAGTAAGATAGAAAGGTGGGAGCAGTATACCATAAACTCGGGCCTGCCCTACTCTTTGATCTTTATCTGACCAGCTGCTTACAAGGAACTGGCTCAGCGAGGTTAGCCTCGGGCAAGGGAGTCAGTTCGGCCAGGTCATTCAGAAGTCAGCTAAGACATACGTGTCTCAAGGACTCGTTCGGCCATAGTCTTCGGCCTATGTGAGGGCAACCACTCAAAATGGCTGCCATACACAAAATGGAACCCGAAGGTTCAAACTAAATCCTTGAATACAGAGTGTTCCCATAGATCGATTCGTGCAAAAACGCTCATACACGTTACACTCGTCATTTGCGGTCTGCTGATATCAAATTCATCTATTTCCGATGACCTTATTTGAACGGGTTCGGAACACCCGAACCAGACCCACGAACTCACGGAACTACACTACGGGAATCACCTTAGCTCCCCACCCCCCTAACACCCCCCCCTACCCTCTCTTCCCCCACCTCTTCCCCTACTTGCAATAACACACCTTTCAAGGACTCCACTCAAGCCAACCAATCCCCCTCAGCTCAGTCGCTTGCATTCTACTGCTCACCCCTTGACTTTTCAGACATCAGTCCACCCTTGGAACACCCACGGCTTCCAACCGCACCTCACACACTTGCCCACCAACATGGCAAACCCTCTACTCAGCTATCAACATCAACATCCCTCCCACATACTCACACATCTGCACATACTAACGCATGCACTCCCTCACCAGACCTCACACTTAACCAGCCTACACACTCTCATCCCACCACCTCCCACCCCCATCTTAACCACACGAGACACTAGATTAGATGCGATCATGTCCACACTTCATTTAATCAAAGAGGATCTCTACGTGTTTACATTGATGCTATTGAGTCATCCATGGCCCCTCAGATCCTTCAGAACCGGGATACCTACCAATTTCCCAACTCACCTCCCTAGAACCCCCAAACTCAATGCTCCCAGCTGGAAATCAGTACCCACCCGTAATCTATCCTCCCGCCCAACGCGTACCAACAACCCTTTTTCGGAGACTGATCTTCGCTCTCTACTGCTCTCCTACGAACCCTCCCTTGCGACCCCAACTTCTCTCACACACATGCCCATCCCTTCTATCCTCGCTAACCCTCACAGGCCCTCTATACACAACAACAGAGGAATCATTGACAATAATCTCTGTAAAGTACCGCTCATGAAGGATCACACCACTTCCCTCACCACACCCCGACTTAAATGCACACTCCTGAATTGCAGATCGGCCTCAAAACACGCCACTGACATAGCCAACCTCATTACCTCTTTTGATCTGGAACTGATAATTCTTATTGAAACATGGCTTACAGAGTCCTCCTCGCCTCTAATAGACATCCTAGTACCCCCTAACTATGACATCATCAGACTAGACAGGACTGGTAAGATTGGTGGAGGTATTGCATGCATACACCGGAGCAACATCACCGTAAACAGGGCTAGATCCTCGGTTCTACCTTCCTGTGAATACATAAGCCTCAACATCAACTGTAACGGCAAACCTGTCTGCTCGCTACACATCATCTATCACCCACCTGGCGACAACCTCCCCTTCACAGAACACCTCATGGACATGATCACAATACACACAGGTCGACAAAACACACAAATTTTCCTGGATGACTATAACCTCCACTGGAACGATCCCAACGATACAGTGGTCAACAGCCTCAAAAACGTCCTCAATGCCTTAGACCTAACCAAATTTGCAACAACCCTACTCACAATAAATGCACAACTCTGGACTTAATAATCTCTAAGAGTGATTCCACTCAATTGGAATCGATCCTCCCCTGTGATTGGTCAGACCATCACATCATCACCTTCTTCATCAAGCAATCAGTCAAACTTAACTTGGCCCAAGCCACAAAACCTAAAATATGGAATAGGGCCTGGAAAAAACTCAAATCAAACACGCTACCTACCTCAAGCCAGAATCTACTTCTACCCCCATGGGGTCTTCCAACGTAATTGATCTCACCAACCACTACCTCAACTCTATGACCTCGATAATTAACGAAATTGCTCCCCTGCAACTAAAGAGAGTATCCACGAACGACTCTAAACCCTGGTTCAACGGCCTTCTTAACGAGGACAGACGTTCTCTCAGAACTGCTGAACGTAACTGGAGATCGGTCCCATCCGCCAAGCTCCTCATGGCTCTCAAAAGAAAGAAAAATGCTTACTTTCGAAAGGTCAAGCGCACTAAAGCAGACTTCATCAGCCAACTTGACCAGGCAAGAAATTTACCAAAAAACCTTTTTGAATTAATCAAAACTCAATCTAAGGACCAACCACCTCAACGTCCACAAGAACTAACTCAACCACAACCTACATGTGAAGACTTTTCTAACCACTTTAACCTAAATACTGAGAATATCAAGAAAGATCTCCTCAAGTATCTAAACTCTCACTCTTGCCCGCTCACCAAAACCACCCCTCTACTCCCAAGTGCAACACAACAAATCCCGTCAAAGCTTGTCCTAAAAAATGATGCAGCATGGTCATCTTTTCACACCTACTCTGAAGACGCTATAGGCAAATTTCTTGATACCTTGAAACCTTCCAACTACCTCACTGATCTTCTCCCCGCAATTGCGGTTAAAGATCTTTCCCCTCTATTAATACCTCTCTGGACCAAAATCATCAACAGTTCACTTCTACAAGGTTGCATCCCAGACTTCCTAAAGGTGGGGCAGGTGTCTCCCATCCTTAAGAAACCCACAGCGGACCCCACGGACCTAAACAACTACCACCCTATCTCTAATATTTCCACCCTGGCCAAACTTCTGGAAAAATGTGTTCAACATTAACTGACAAAACATATTGATAACACAAACCTTCTTAACACCATGCGCGCTAGCGGAATTCCGCTCGCACGCTGAGATTTCGTAAATCGCATGTTACGTGACGAGCTGGGCTCGTCATCAGCGTGCGAGGAGGCTACGCCATGACGAGCCCAGCTCGTCATCAGCGTGGAAGGGGTTAATAAACACCAATCCAGCAAACCACAACACAAAATCCGCCATGACACACATCATTGATGATGCACTACAAATACTTGATCAAAACAAAGCTTGTCTTCTTATCCTACTTGACCTCTCCTCAGCGTTCGATAAGGTCAAACACGAGAACTTGATAGATCTGTTGAAACACAGAATGGGTCTATCAGGATCAGTGCTCAAGTGGTTTACCTCTTTTCTGCAAAACTGGACCCAAAAATTCAAGGTCAACATCACCCTGTCCAAACCTGTTCCAGTTACGCTAGGAGTCCCACAAGGCTCCTCGCTATCCCCTACACTCTAACTTATTCATGGAACCACTCACCGATCTGCTACAAGCATCCAACGTGCAATTACACATGTATGCTGACGATACCCAACTGTACCTCAAGATCAACACCCTGGACGACATTAATTTTCTTAACACTACTCTTAAAACCACCCAAACTTGGCTGGCAGAGAATCACCTCAAACT
This sequence comes from Lissotriton vulgaris, assembly GCF_964263255.1. NCBI lineage: Eukaryota > Metazoa > Chordata > Amphibia > Caudata > Salamandridae > Lissotriton > Lissotriton vulgaris. Next base: position 191,380,779 of record NC_141695.1, read on the forward strand.
GAATCCTTCAAAACTGAATTCCTCCTTATTGCCCCACCCGCCAAAGTCCCCATAATACGCGGCTGGATCAAACACCTTACAGCACTCAACGTCCAACCAACCATTGTGGATTCCCTGAAATCATTGGGTATAGCTCTGGACTGCAACCTCAATATGCAGAAACACATTAACAACGAAACGAAGGGAGCAAACTTTCAGATTAATACTCTAAGGAAGATGAAGCCCTTCCTACCCCCCAATGACTTCAAGATGGCAGTTCAAGCTCTAGTTCTACCACGGCTGGACTAAATGCTGACAAGTCAGAAATTCTCCTTTTCGGTGGGGCTAAACAGCTCTGGGATAACACTTGGTGGCCAAATTCCTTAGGTACTCCACCTAATCCAACATCGTCTGCTAGAAACTTAGGAATTCAGATGGACACTACTCTATCGATGAAACGCCACGTCACCTCAATATGTGGCAAAGGATTTGCCATACTAAAAAGGTTGAAACGGGTCTTCCCCTGGATCCCACTGGAATGCAGACAGATCCTAGTCCAGTCGCTACTAGTTAGCAGGCTGGACTATGGCAATTCACTTTTTGTTGGTATGTCGGACTATTTATTTACAAAATTACAACTGGTCCAGAATGCAGCAGCTAAGGCTGTTTGCAATAAGAGAAAATATGATTCAGCCACAAACTGCTTGAGAGCCTTACACTGGCTGCCTATGAGGCAAAGAGCCACATTCAAAATGCTATGCATATCCATAAAACATTACATAATACTGGCCCTTACATTCTGCGGAATAGAATTAAGTTCTATGCTCCAGCACGGAACTTACGCTCACAAGCCTCAGCCAAAGCAGCCACCACACGGATCAAGCTATCCAGGATGGGCGGACGTGCTTTTTCACACATTGCGGCCAAATGCTGGAATGATCTGCCCATCAACCTCCGACTCACGGACTCCTACCCCATCTTTAAGAAAAAACTAAAAACTGCATTATTCCCCATATCAGAATAATCAATAATCCCTGGGGAATTTGCCCATGGTTTTACTGCTCAATATTGCAGCGCCGTGATATCCTGGTAGGATGAATGTTGCGCTTTACAAGTACACATAACAATAACAATAACAATAACAATAACTATGGAAGTGTCTCGCTATGCGGTCTCCCCAAAGCCACTACAGCTCCCCTTAGAGCCTCTACCAAAGCGGCAGCGAGACTCATCACTGGCTCGAAAAGAAGAGCCGACATCTCCCCTTAAATCTCTAAACTGGCTGCCATTTGAAGCCAGAATCCACCTGAAAATAGCATGCATGACGCACAAGGCCATACATCCGAATGCACAGAGCTATCAAACACAAAAACTCACAATTACCAGTGGGACAAGATCAACAAGAAGTGCTGAAAACCTCCTTTTGAAACCACAAAAATTCAACAAGAAAAAAACTTATAAACGATCCTTCTCAGGTATTGCACCCAGGATATGGAATGCCCTTCCACCGGAAACAAGACTGAACCCCTCCAATTCATCCTTCAAATTGGAAGTAAAAGGCATCCTTACGCCAAAATTCACGTAAACACAGTCCCAGGTGTCTGTGAGGACTTCCATACCCTTTATCAAACTTGTCAACCTAATCACTATATTTGCCATTACCATCCTTCGTTTGTTCACCCTGGCTTTGCACCTTACTTCCATTCTTTTTGTATGCTCAGTGATGTTTTATATATTTGACTTTCTTATCATTATTGTACTACCATGACTCATTAGGCCGCTCCTGTTCTGCATCTTTTTGATTTGCTTTTTGTTTGCTTTGCTTTTTGTTGCTATGTACTATGATCCTTGTATATCTTTAATGTATGATATAACTATACTCATTTACTGTAAAACGCTCTGATACCCGCAAGGGTCTTGTTCGCGCTCTATAAAACTTTCAAAATAAATAAATAAATTAAATAAATCATGGCGCAAGGATAAACAGATGCGTGACGTCTATCCCGTCCGAAGGGTGTCACATTGCTGGAGTCATGACGCAAGCGCGACGCAACTCCAGCAATGCTTGTGGCCTGCCCATACACAACGTGGCGCGTCAAGCCTCACGCCTGCTTCAATCAGGCGCAAGGTTTTGACACAGCGGCGTCGGAAAAGTGACTAGATGAAATCTTGTAGATTTCACTCAGGCACGTTTCTGAGGCGTTCCTGCACCGCAACGCCCACATGAAACCTGACGCGGGTTTCATGTGGCGCAGGTCTTTACAACGTGACGCATCTCCCTAGATGCGTCACGTTGTAAATCCGTCAGAGCAAGGCGCTAGCTTTACGCCGCCGCTGCGTCACAGAAGTGACGCAACGGCGGCACAAAAGTGGCGCGCACGGGGCTTGTAAATCTACCCCTAAATGTTCTAAAAGGTAACTGAAATGTTCACATTACAAATCCACCAGGCTCATTCCTCGTTATAGAAGCCAAAGAGTCCGAATTTCATTTTACATTAAAACGTTCTTTTCAACATCAAAAAAGGGAGGTCCCCATCACACAACCAGGTGATGAACATCTCTCCACAGCCCCTCTGAGCAAAATATTACGACATCCTTTCCCACAAAGTTACTTGACGACCAGCTGGCAATTGCTGGATTTCTCATGTAAAAAATCCAGACATTTCTGGGGCCGCAGCTCCCACCTGGAAGATTCGTCTCCACGCTCCGTGGCAGAGGGCGCCCAAGGAGCGACCTTTCGCCAGGCCATTAATTGCGTTAATATGCACCTTCTGAGATAGCTCCTCGGTCGCCGTGGAAACAGCACGGCCCGCCGGCGCGAGCGTCATTAGTTATATGAGCGGGAACACAGAAGGGCCATTGCTGGGCGCTCCTGGCCTCTCCGGGCAGGCGAGGGGTGCGCGTGGCGCGCTGCGCCTCAGTTTCTTCCACTGATTGATTATCCGTCGCGTAATAACGATGTCTTAAATGTCCTTTGAAGAGCGGTCATGGCGCATATAATAATGTATAGGGCCAGCGGGGCACAATGAGAAGGACTAAGGGCCAGATGTATCAAAGGGTTTTGCCCATTCTGTGTCTATGGGGAAATGTGTTGATACATATGGCCCTAAGTTCTGTCACAGCTTGGGGAGGTGGGGAGGTGGGGGGGCGGGGGGGGCACTGGAGACACGTGATCATTCGAGTCTGTCTTTGTTCTATTTCATTTGTCCGCAGTTTGTTTTCTCTTCCGGGAAAGGAGAGAATGTGGCCTAACGGCCAGAGCTGCCTACTTTGGATTTGGTAGAGCAAGGTTCGAGTCTCGGAGGCGGCTCAACAGCCTGTGATTCTGGGCAAATCACGTGATCTCCCCATGTGTAATGTAAGTGGTGCTCATGTATAGGGCTCCAATACCTTCCGGTCGAGTTGGCGCTATATAAAACTGAAGGGGGGAAAAAACAACTGCCTCTTGAAACTGACGGGAGGGACTGTCAGATAAGTGGGTATGGCTTGCTGTTGAGTCGGTAATAGGTGTTCTAGGCGCTATATAACAGATGTCAGTCTAACCCAGCTCAACGGTGGTCATATCGGACTCTTAACGATGAAAGGCTCAGATGATGCCGAGGGATTCTGCTTGACGTGTTTAACAACTCGTGGGCGCTATTTTCCTTCCAGGTTACCACCTTTGGGTCACCAGAAGTTCACGGGCAGTTGAAAGGTCGTCCTTTGTCTGCCATGGATTAAAGCACATTGGCTGCGCTTCTTCCCACATTGGCTGAGCTTCTTCGAAGGGCCCTAGGGCTACACAGCATTATTGAGGTTCATTGACAGAGCTTGTTTCTGGAAGAAGACAGTAATGATGCTGCAAGTCAGGATGCTCCGAAGGGCACGAGGTCTGGGTTCATTTTGATGCAGCTCTTTGCACCGTGCAAATTTCTGGTGCACACTCATGTCCCGGGTGCACTCAAGTGGATGGACCCTTAGTTCCAACTGAGGCTGACACAACAATCAATACATTTCAATAACATGAAGCATGTTTGTCCCTACAAAGATGACAGAGAGTGTTAGATTTTTAAAATCATGATGATTTATTCAACAATTTGCTAAGTTCCAAATTCAAATCCTCAAATTAGTTGCAACTCAATAGCCAATGCATGAATGCATCAGTCAATATAATTCAAAGCCAGCTCAAAATCACAGAAGCAAACCATTATATGTTTGGCATACAATAATTCAAAGCAGACTCAGTTTCCCTTGCATTGAAAACAACCTACTCCGCAAAGCTAGGAAAGGTTGGCATAGTTGGAAAAATCTCCTGTAGAAGGGTCCAGCATGAAAAGCCTCTAAAAGGCAGTATGTGTGAATCAAATAAAGATCTGTCAAGCAAGTGGAACATGTAATTGCCTTGTGCGAGAGAAAGAGACATTATCTTTAAAGGGAGTGGAAAGGCATCTGAGTGAAGTTTACGTGGCTACAGTTAGAACACAATTTCACCAACTTGTTACACCTACACATGATTCCCATGAAGAGAACCAATCAGGTTAAGGGCCTTTTGGTAAAGTAGCCTTGTTAATTTTACATCCGTCAGCTCCAGTATTGGCACACAAAAAGGTACTTTCATTCCCAATTATACCCTAAGGATTGCGTAAACTAAACATTCACATGAGAAAATATCAATAAAGCCATATCTTTCAAGGTGCTGGTACAGCTTCTCTCCTGAAATGAAAAACAAGATACCAGCACACAGAAACTAACGCTGGCATTTTAATATGAGGTCTATGTTAGCTATGCTCACGCAAAACGTTAAAAGTGCACCATAAATACCTTTCCGTGTTTTAAACATTTAATTATGAACACAATTCTTTCAAAGTGCCTTGGCAGAGTTCCTTATGATGGCCATGCTGTCAGGCAGCAGAGAGATGGTGTTGCAGGTCAGGGTTGATTGTATTACTAGAGCTTTTTGTGATGGCTGCACTATTGCAATCAGAGGTGACCGGGCTGGTGCTAGCTAGACCTAATACTCAATTCTGCTTCTGAATATTGTGGCCAAACCACAAGTAATGGGATAGTCTTTGGTTTTCATTTCAGAGCTGGTAGTAAAGACTTTCTAGCCATGTTCTTGGAAAAATAAATTCAGAATTTAAAAATGCAGAGTTTTGCTGCATGTGTCCCAAAACTTTTTTTGTAGAAATATCCCGCCCCAAAGCCATTTAGCAAACGTCAGGCTAACTTACTGCTGCTGTGGCAATATGGGAGTGTCTCATAGATCACCTTTGGCTCACTTAGTAAAGTATTCGTAAAATTGTTACATGTGGAAATCAGAGTCAAAAATTAGGTAATGGCAGTAACCTGTGATCACAAAACATGAGTGAATGCCAACATTTCTTCTGGTTGTGAAATCTGTAACTTATTATCAAGCATGGGAGATACATTATCGCAGCTTTTATCGGCAGGAAACTGCCGCTAAAGTGGCGATAATGTGCTTGATAATATGCCCTTGTGAATTCCCATAGAAGCCCAGGTTAACTCCACAACCTGGGCTTCTATGGGAATTCATAAGGGCATATTATCAAGCCCATTATCGCCGATTTAGCAGCAGTTTCCTGCCGATAAAAGCGGCGATAAAATATCACCCATGCTTGATAATATGGCCCCTAGTTCCTAGGTCATAACTAATTGCAGTCAGACCACATTGTTTAGCAGTGACTTGTCTGTGGAGCCTATTATATATAAATTAATTATAAATACTAGCAACTGAGCAAAAGCAGCAGCTCTGTCATCCGGTAACCAAAGTTCCACTGACCTCTAGGTGGCGAAACCCGATGGTGGGCTGAAAGGACATGTCCTTGAGCAAAGAATAGGTCAGATACAACCAGTCCATAAGTCCCACATTGTCAATCAACACAGCTTGGGTTTTTTGTAGGCTATGTGGATCGAACATGTTTATTTTTTTCTCTAATGCCAATTGTTTCACTGCAAACCTTCCTCGAGTTCGGATGTGTAGCACAGAAATTTAGGGCCTCATTTATGAAAAGTGACGCATCATTGCGTGAAAACAGCGATATGTCACTTTTATGAGGCTTACTTGCATCAGAACTTTCACCCTAAGCACATTATACCTGACGCAGGTATAATGTGGTGCAGGGGTTTACAAAGTGACACATCTACCTAGAAGCGTCACTTTGTAAATATGACGCAACATGGTGCATTTTTTACGCCGCTGATGCGTCACAAAAAGTGACGCACCAGCAGCGCAAAAGTGACGCAAGGGCTCATAAATAAGTCCCTAAATATTTCCATACAGTTAGTAGCCGCTGCCAGGGCATGAGTATGGCAGAGGCCTCCCTCAAGGGTCCTTTCAGGGGCATGCCCTGAAGATTCATTATGCTATTGACCCGACCATGCTTGGTCTTTCATGGTTTCCTCTGATTAGGGCTCTAGGTTTTATGGTATTTATTTTTTTGATATTTCTGTCTGAGTTTATCCATATTTATTTTTTGAATACTTTATCTGTATTTATCAATGTTTGTGTTGTGCTTAATGTTAAAAATGAAACTACAATGGGTATATTTTCACATTTAATTAGCCGATAAATGTTTACTCATGTTTGAGTGGTCAATGAATTTCACCCATCCACATTACAATGCGGCCATTTGAAACCATTTGTATTAAAAACAGCTTTAACAGATGTACTGATGAAGTTATTTAAGCTTCATGAGGAAATCTTTGAAAGTTTTTAACTCCCCTATCTGTAAATCTGCACAGCTCTTAACCTAGCACTTATGATTGACAGTAGTGCAAATCGTCTACGAGAAACCTATTTTCTGTATTTATCCATAATTAAAAATAAATAGGAACATAGATGTTGTTCTGTCTGTATTTATCTGTAAAAATCAGCAAAAACAGAAAACTGGGAATCTTACACATAATGGATCAGGGCCACCTCGGAGACAGCACTGCCTGCTAGTGCTTTGCACAAGATACATGGTTAATTAGTTTGTTATAACATTATTCGATTTTCTTTCAAATCATATCAGTACATAGAAATTACATCATGCAATATAAAAAATCGGTATCCCAAATCTCCCAACATGTAATACAAGTGCAACACAAGATACATGACATTCATTCTGCTCACTAGGACTTTCTGTATCTCTTTTTGTTCTATATGTATGGTTACAGTGGTTTGAGACTGCTTTCTAGTGCCTATGTGGTGAAGCAAACATTATTTTACATAAAAGTAATTTTTCATGAATTCCATTTTATAATTTTATTAACACACATTTATGCCAAGAACAATTGGGCGCATACATACCATTTTGCTACACCAACAGACACCATGATTTTGTTATCTAACAACAGGATGGATTCTGACACTTCACTTCCTCCGTTTATTTGCCATTAACAAGAGCACTTTAGATCGAGCAAATTCTCTTTCCCTATCCAATGGAGTGTGGCATTGGTTCCTTGCTGTCCTCGTGTAATCAGACAAAATCGTTTAACTCCTTCAAAACTCCCTGTGTAATATGGGGTCAAAGTGCCTCAGTCTTGTTTTTAGGTGTGCCCTCTGGCATGTAAATGATGTTAATTTCAGTATATTGCTCTGAGTGACAGGACTGAAATCTAAAGTAATGCTCAGTTACTCATTCCAAAAATGTTTAGGGAAATGTTACCAGAGACTTATAAATGGTCCAATATTGTAATGTTCATACATGTTCCTAATAATGTACTAAGTGGATTTAAAAATGCACTTCACTAGTCCAAGAACAAATACATGTCTTACTTCATTAGGCCAGACCAAGAAATTGGCATACCAAGAGTCCAATTTTATCTGGGATGGGTGAATCCTTGGTGTGGGCGTGCAAGGAACTTTGGGGTAAATCCCAGATGTATTTTTGCAACAGGCAGCAAAGGCCAAAGAGAATGAAATATAGAGATGTCACTTTTATATGGGATGAGAATTAATTGCTACAGAAGCAGCTAAAGAGGGATGGCAAATGTGTGCTTTGCAGGGACCCAGATACATCCCACCTACATGTGGCCAAGGGCAAAAAGATGGAGATATGGTGATCCCACCTTTACCTGAAATGAGGATGACTCACCAGGATGGGTACACTGAAAAGGAAGGACCAATGTGTTCCCTGTAGGAACCATATGCATCTGGCCTACAGGACGTGAAGGCCAAAATGAATGAGACACGGCAAACTGTTATCAGAGATGAGGGATGATCTTTATGGTGGAAGAGGTGTGGCGCCGTGGCTAGGGCGACTGACTCCGGAATCTGGGGATCACAGTCCGATCCCCGGCTGCAGATTAGCCCAGCACCATGTGACTCCGGGCAATAGCTTGCTTAATCTTCCTGATGGCCCCCAGCGCCTAGAGACCCTTGTGGGTGATTGTGCGCTTTACATATGTGGATTTATTTTATTTATGGTGGACACAAGACTGATATATATTGTCACTAGGAGGATACCTTCCGGGGTGACTAGTGCACTTTAGAAATATACTTAATATAACATATGTGCACTTTAGGATCAGACACATTATGTATCCGGCCTACATGTAGCAAAGGTCAAAGAGAGAACTCAGGCAGAAGGTGCCAGCAGGAAAAGCCTCTAAATATATGAATAATTAAATAACTGTCAAGCAAGTAGAAAAGGGAATTGCCTTGGGCGAGAGAGATAGGCATTATCTTTAAAGGGAGTGGGAAGACATCTGAGTGAAAGTTTACGCAGTATTAGTTAGAACACAATGTCATCAACTTGTCATACCTTCACATGATTCCCATGAAGAGAACCAATCAGGTTAAGGTACCTTTTGGTAAAGTAGCCTTGTTAATTTTACAAGCTGGAATTCAATAAAACATTTACTAAGTGCCCTTCAGCTTCAGTATTGGCAAGATACTCTTGTTACAAATCATCCTCTTCCCAGCAGCTCATTATTGGATACTTTGAGGATTGAGCAAACAAAACATTTATATGAGAAAATATCATTAAAGCTATATCTTTCAAGGTGCTGGTACAGCCTATCTCCTGATATTAAAACATAAGATACCCATCGAGCTGGGAGTGATGCTCTGATTGTTCTATTTCACTGGCAAACCTTAGTGAAAGCTCCTTTCTTTTGCTCAGTTGCTGGTATCTGTAGTTCATTTTTATATAACAGCCTCCATGGACACGTCACTCCTAAACAATGTGGTCTGACTGCAATGAGATATGACCTAGCAACTAAGTTACAGATTTCACAACCAAAAGAAATGTTGTCCATTCCTTATGTTTTTTAAAAAAAACTTTATTGAAAGTTACACAGGCATGTAAATGGCAAAAAGGTGAAAGCAGCGTAGGGACATAAGAAAATAAATATAATAAAACAATAAAGTCATAATCAAACGACAGCAGTGCAAAAGTATATTGAGTATTGACAATAACAATAATGTAGCAAAACATGTCCAGTAAATATGAACAGAAATGACAAATATCAAAGTAAATTCTGAAGAGGGAGTACCATGATATCTCAGTATTGATTTATAACCAAGACATCCTACCGATCGGAAATCATTCCAATGATACAGTTACTTATATTAATCTAGTACCAACACAAATGTAACATCAGCTTGATAAGGATGCAGACTCCAGCACTGCACTGCCCCAATGCAGAGTCTGGAGGGGCTCAACCCACCCCGGTTGGGGTGATGTTGGATTGTGTCAGTGCCTCCTGGGCCGTTCGGTGCCGGGAAATGTAGGCGCGATAGGGCTCCCAAATATCAACAGGTCTGGAGCCGGGGGGGAATAAAGTGTTGAACTCTTCGCAGTTAGTATTACAAAATGCCAGACTGTTTAACCATGCTCGGAGAGAGGGGACCTTCTTACTGCCCCAGAGCAGTGCTATCTCCCTCTTGGTCAACATAAAGCCAATTGCTGCCAATTTACGAATGCTCTTGGGGAAATTCGCAACGTATCTCAGCAGAGCAATCTCAGGCGTAGGCAGGAGAGGTACAGAGAGTATATCCCCTAATACAGAGTGAATCCCTTCCTTATGTTTTGTGATCACAGGTAAGTGCCAGTACCTCTTGTTTTCCTCTGATTTCCATATGTAAACATTTTGCAAATACTTTACTAAGTTAGCCAAAGGTGTTCTACGAGTTTTAGGAAAAATGTGGTAAAACTCTGCATTTAACATTTTAAAACTTTTTTCCAGGTATATGTCTAGAAATTCATAGTTTTTACTGCCAGCTCTGAAGGAAAAATCAAAAAACGTCCTAGTACATGTGGATTGGCTACAATACTCGGAAGTAGAATGGAATATTAGGTCTAGGTAGCACCAGCCTGGTCACCTCTGATTGCAATAGTGCAGCCATCACAAAAAGCTCTAGTAATTCATTCAATCCTGACCTGCAACACAATCTCTCTGCTGCCTGACAGCATGGCCATCATAAGGAACTCTGCCAAGGCACTTTGAAAGAATTGTTTCCATAATTAACTGTTCTGAATGAGCAAATGTATTTATGGTGCATTATTCACGTTTTACTTGAGCCTTAGTAACATAGAACTCACATTAAATGGCCAACTTTAGTTTCTCTGTGCTGTGTATCTTTTAGTTTTCATTTCAGGAGAGAAGCTATGCCTTTACCTTGAACGATAAATCTTTATTGATATTTTCTCCTATAAATGCTTAGTTTATGCAATCCTTGAAGTATCCACTAACACGTTGATGGGGAGGGGATGACTTGGAATGAGAGTACATTCTTGGATCTAAAGGAGGTTATGTAAAGGTTTCATTGTATTCCAGCTTTTAAAATTAACAAGCTTACTTTTCCAAAAGGTACCTGAACCTGATTGGTTCTCTTCATGGGACTCATGTAGGTGTAACAAGTTGATGAAAATGTGTATTAACTAATGCCACGTGAACTTTCACTCAGATGCCTTTCCACTCAAGGTAATTACCTTTCCCTTTTGCTTGACAAATCTATATTTGATTCATACATACTGCCTTTTAGAGGCTTTTCATGCTGGCACCTTCTCCTGGTGCCAGTACTAAAGGCTGCACAGTGTGCTCTCCTCCTTCTCCAGATCTATGGGTGCTTGCCAGGAGGAGCACTTTGTACAGCTGCTTGCAAGGAGAAGCGCTTTGTACAGGTTGTGTGCATCGCTGTAGTCCATTGTGAGCTGCCTCCTTCCAGGGCTTGGGGTGGGTCCTGCAGATGATGACGTAAATGGCTACATAGTCTTTGCCAATGGGTTTATCCAGTGTCACAATTGACAATTAGTCGGTGTATCCATTATATTGCCATATCTGCTTGTGCAACTGGAACACACTTGTTCGAAGAGTATTATGTTTACTGATTTCTTTCCTTTATCATTTGCGAACCTAGGGGGTCATTAGGATGGCAGACGGACCTGCGTCCGTCCGCCGACCCCGAAGAAGAGGGACCGTCCGCATGGGCAGCGGCGGTCCCTCCATGCAAATTAGGATGTGACGCCAACCCTGGCGGTCACATCCCCTTCATTTAACATTGCGGCGGATGCTGCTTCAAGCAGCACCCACCGCAAGGTTAAAAAGTGAATGTTTACCATTGTATGCACGAAGTGGCAGGCACCGCGTGGTGCCTGCTGCTTCGTGCACAGAAAGGCAGGGGGGAACCATAGGTACCCCCCATGTGCACCCCCACCCCCCACCTCCCCTTCACCCCTGGGGGCCCGCAACGGGCCCCCAAAGAAAAGACTGCATGCCTTTCCACGGTAGAAATGCCGCCGTCGAAAGGCATAGGACCGCCGCCATCCTAATATGCCTCGCGGTGTCTGATAGACACCGCCAGCCATGTTAGAGCTATTCCGCCGCGGTCGGAAGGCAACCGCGGCGGAAAAGCTGCGGACGGATAAAATATGCCCCAGCCATCCTAATCTGACGGGGGTCTTTTTCCAGTCTGCAGCGGTTAATCCGCATCCTCCGGGCCGGCGGTGACTTCCGCCGGCCCGGAGGATGCAGATTATCCGCGATCATAATCGGTGCCGTAATCCACAGTTTTCTGCAACATAGTTTGCTTCATTGTTAGTATTTCTTTGAACAACCCTTTACCACAATTTCAATTTGCCCATTACTGCAGCGTTTGTGCGTGTCTGTGTGGGTGTGTGCTTGCATGATTGCTTGTGATCATATAAACATGTGTTGTTAGAGGGCCTAATGTCCCATGTCACATGACAAAGCCTATACAATCGAAACCTATATATTGCTTTGCAATCACCATTTTCACGAATTCTCTGTTATTAATTCACAATTATTCGTGATTACAATTAGTTCTATTTGGCATATATGGTTCCGTAGTTTGTTAGAGTAAATCCCAACTAATACTTTTATATCCAACTTGTTTGCCATTGTATTTTGATACTAATATTGCACACAAGTAGTTTGCATGTGTGAATGAATGTGCACTCCGCATTTCGTACCAAGCCAACAACTACATGTTCTTATACATGGGTAAAGGGGTGCATCAGGCATAATTTCCAAACATTGCGCCATTTCACAAATTGTGTGTGACATTTGTTACATGAGATTTCTGAAATGATGCTATTACACCATGTGGTAGAATTATGTGGCAATATTTTAGTATGGGAGCAACATGAACGACCAGAACATGAGTGCCTGTTGTTGGAGGCACTAGTGTTCTTTGTGTTATGTTTTGGTGCAAAAGGCACCCTCACAGTCACATTCAAAATGGAAGTAAGGACACATTTCTCGCTAAATTAGCCCTAAATGCTGATTTTCCATTTGGGTAAATTCACAGGATATTTTGCAGAATTTTGCATAATTAGTTAAAAGCAAATTACAAATACATGCATTCTGCACACCCCTAGTAAAGAGTCTAATTTAAAAACCGCCCATTCAGCAGATAATACAATTTTCAAAAATCGCACCGTACATTACCCTTTCATGTTAGACTTCTGAATGGTGTCACAATACTTAACAAATAGACTTGTAATAGATGCATGACTTTCAGCACTCAGTCCCAGGACCTGTGTAAAGTTATGTTATGGTTTTATAGAGTGCAACCAATACCTGGAAATGGTGTCCTGGCCCTGAAAGAAACTCCTGTGAGCCAGAGGTAGAGGATGAAGTTAAATCATGTAGAGCCACGTCTACAGATCCTTCCTGATGTGGAGCATATCCTGTCCTAGATTTACTAAGCCTTTGTGTCACCCTGTGTGTCACTCAAGGCAATGCAAAGGCTTATTTGGGATTTACAAAGCCACACAAAGTCTAATGTGCGTGGCTTACATGCCTATGTAAAGGAATTCAATGCAGCTTGCGCCGCGCTGCGTTACATTTCTTAGTGGTAGGCATTCCATGGGTGGAGCGTGGGTGTTGCCATGCATTCAATCAAGGATTTCATGCAATTCTAGAATTGCCTAGTTTATATGTCTTTTTTAAATTGCTGATGCATGCAAATATCATTTATAAATGCCAGTATATGCATGGATTGGCACAAAAAAGGGCAAGAATATTGGCTTTACCAATGCTTGTAGAAGAGTGTGCATGGTAAAGAGATACATTCTGTGACATGTGTTCTATATACTCAAATCTATGCAAAATCATAAGGAGGGCTTCACTTATCAGACACCTAATACTTAACCATGTCCAACGTCTTCCACTCCTTAAAATTTTTTCTTCTACCTAGTTCTTTTATGAGATGTGTGTAAAGAAGAGGCCCAGACTCAAAGGAAAGAAATTATTACTTCAGGGCAAGTACTCTAAATCCATTCACTCCTGTCCTGTTACCAGTATTTCAGAGTGAATCTCTCACTCCAAATCCATTCACTCCTCTTCTGCTATCATTACGTGAAACGGAGTCTCGTAAACTAAATCCGTTCACTCCTCTCCATTTACAAGCGAGAGTGAGACTTGTAATCTAAACCCGCACACTCCTCTCAAATTATAAGCAAGTGAGAGTGAGTCTCATTCTCCAAATCCATTCACTCCCCTCCTGTTACCATTACATGAAACTGAGTCTCGTAATCTATATCTGTTCACTCCTCTCCAATTACAAGCACGTGAGAGTGAGTCTCGTAATTTAAATCCTTTCACTCCTCTCCTATTACCAGCACTTCAGAGTGAGTCTCATACTCCGAATCCATTCACTTCTCTACTGTTACCAGCTCTTCAGAGTGAGACTCCTACTCTAAATCCATTCACTCCTCTTCTGTTATCAGCACATGAGAGTCTCTCACTGTAAATACATTCACTCCTCTTCTGTTACAAGCACTTCAGAGTGAGTCTCTTACTCTAAATCCATTCACTCCTCTCCTGTTACCAGCACTTCAGAGTGAGTCTCTTACTCTAAATCCATTCACTCCTCTTCTGTTACAAGAACTTCAGAGTGAGTCTCTTACTCTAAATCCATTCACTCCTCTTCTGTTATCAGCACATGAGAGAGAGTCTCTCACTCTAAATCCATTCATTCCTCTTCTGTTACAAGCACTTCAGAGTGAGTCTCATACTTCAAATCCATCCACTCCTCTCCTGTTACAAGCACTTCAGAGTGAGTCTCTTACTCTAAATCCGTTCACTCCTCTCCTGTTACCAGCACTTCAGAGTGAGTCTCTTACTCAAAATCCATTCACTCCTCTCCTGTTACCAGCACTTCAGAGTGAGTCTCTTACTCTAAATCCATTCACTCCTCTTCTGTTATCAGCACATGAGAGAGAGTCTCTCACTCTAAATCCATTCATTCCTCTTCTGTTACAAGCACTTCAGAGTCAGTCTCATACTTCAAATCCATCCACTCCTCTCCTGTTACAAGCACTTCAGAGTGAGTCTCTTACTCTAAATCCGTTCACTCCTCTCCTGTTACCAGCACTTCAGAGTGAGTCTCTTACTCAAAATCCATTCACTCCTCTCCTGTTACCAGCACTTCAGAGTGAGTCTCTTACTCTAAATCCATTCACTCCTCTCCTGTTACCAGCACTTCAGAGTGAGTCTCTTACTCTAAATCCATTCACTCCTCTCCTGTTATCAGCACATGAGAGATAGTCTCTCACTCTAAATCCATTCACTCCTCTCCTGTTACCAGCACTTCAGAGTGAGTCTCTTACTCTAAATCCATCCACTCCTCTCCTGTTACAAGCACTTCAGAGTGAGTCTCTTACTCTAAATCCGTTCACTCTCTCCTGCTACCAGCACTTGAGAGTGAGTCTCTTACTCTAAATCCGTTCACTCTCTCCTGCAACGTGCACTTGAGAGTGAGTCTCTTACTCTAAATCCATTCACTCCTCTTCTGTTATCAGCACTTGAGAGAGAGTCTCTCACTCTAAATCCATTCATTCCTCTTCTGTTACAAGCACTTCAGAGTGAGTCTCATACTTCAAATCCATCCACTCCTCTCCTGTTACAAGCACTTCAGAGTGAGTCTCTTACTCTAAATCCATTCACTCTCTCCTGCTACCAGCACTTGAGAGTGAGTCTCTTACTCTAAATCCATTCACTCCTCTTCTGTTATCAGCACATGAGAGAGAGTCTCTCACTCTAAATCCATTCACTCCTCTACTGTTACCAGCTCTTCAGAGTGAGATTCTTACTCTAAATCCATTCACTCCTCTTCTGTTATCAGCACGTGAGAGTCTCTCGTGTAAATCCATTCACACCTCTTCTGTTACAAGCACTTCAGAGTGAGTCTCTTACTCTAAATCCGTTCACTCTCTCCTGCTACCAGCACTTGAGAGTGAGTCTCTTACTCTAAATCCATTCACTCCTCTCCTGTTATCAGCACATGAGAGAGAGTCTCTCACTCTAAATCCATTCACTCCTCTCCTGTTACTAGCACGTCAGAGTGAGTCTCTTACTCTAAATCCATCCACTCCTCTCCTGTTACAAGCACTTCAGAGTGAGTCTCTTACTCTAAATCCGTTCACTCTCTCCTGCTACCAGCACTTGAGAGTGAGTCTCTTACTCTAAATCCGTTCACTCTCTCCTGCTACCAGCACTTCAGAGTGAGTCTCTTACTCTAAATCCATTCACTCCTCTCCTGTTACCAGAACTTCAGAGTGAGTCTCTTACTCTAAATCCATTCACTCCTCTCCTGTTATCAGCACATGAGAGAGAGTCTCTCACTCTAAATCCATTCACTCCTCTCCTGTTACCAGCACTTCAGAGTGAGTCTCTTACTCTAAATCCATCCACTCCTCTCCTGTTACAAGCACTTCAGAGCGAGTCTCTTACTCTAAATCCGTTCACTCTCTCCTGCTACCAGCACTTGAGAGTGAGTCTCTTACTCTAAATCCGTTCACTCTCTCCTGCAACGAGCACTTGAGAGTGAGTCTCTTACTCTAAATCCATTCACTCCTCTTCTGTTATCAGCACTTGAGAGAAAGTCTCTCACTCTAAATCCATTCATTCCTCTTCTGTTACAAGCACTTCAGAGTGAGTCTCATACTCCAAATCCATTCACTCCTATACTGTTACCAGCTCTTCAGAGTGAGACTCTTACTCTAAATCCATTCACTCCTCTTCTGTTATCAGCACATGAGAGTCTCTCATGTAAATCCACTCACTCCTCTTCTGTTACAAGCACTTCAGAGTGAATCTCTTACTCTAAATCCGTTCACTCTCTCCTGCTACAAGCACTTGAGAGTGAGTCTCTTACTCTAAATCCGTTCACTCTCTCCTGCTACCAGCACTTGAGAGTGAGTCTCTTACTCTAAATCCATTCACTTCTCTTCTGTTATCAGCACATGAGAGAGAGTCTCTCACTCTAAATCCATTCACTCCTCTCCTGTTATCAGCACTTCAGAGTGAGTCTCTTACTCTAAATCCATTCACTCCTCTCCTGTTACCAGCACTTCAGAGTGAGTCTCTTACTCTAAATCCATTCACTCCTCTTCTGTTACAAGAACTTCAGAGTGAGTCTCTTACTCTAAATCCGTTCACTCTCTCCTGCTACCAGCACTTGAGAGTGAGTCTCTTACTCTAAATCCATTCACTCCTCTCCTGTTATCAGCACTTCAGAGTGAGTCTCTTACTCTAAATCCATTCACTCCTCTCCTGTTACTAGCACTTCAGGGTGAGTCTCTTACTCTAAATCCATTCACTCCTCTTCTGTTACAAGCACTTCAGAGTGAGTCTCTTACTCTAAATCCGTTCACTCTCTCCTGCTACCAGCACTTGAGAGTGAGTCTCTTACTCTAAATCCGTTCACTCGCTCCTGCTACCAGCACTTGAGAGTGAGTCTCTTACTCTAAATCCATTCACTCCTCTTCTGTTATCAGCACATGAGAGAGAGTCTCTCACTCTAAATCCATTCACTCCTCTCCTGTTATCAGCACTTCAGAGTGAGTCTCTTACTCTAAATCCATTCACTCCTCTCCTGTTACCAGCTCTTCAGAGTGAGTCTCTCACTCTAAATCCATTCACTCCTCTTCTGTTACAAGCACTTCAGAGTGAGTCTCTTACTCTAAATCCGTTCACTCCTCTCCTGTTACCAGCACTTCAGAGTGAGTCTCTTACTCTAAATCCATTCACTCCTCTTCTGTTATCAGCACATGAGAGAGAATCTAACTCGAAATCCATTCACTCCGCTTCCGATATCAGCACATGAGAGAGTCTCTCACTCTAAATCCATTCACTCCGCTTCTGATATCATCACGTGAAACTGAGTCTGATAATCTAAAGCCGTTCACTCCTCACCAATTACAAGCGAGAGTGAGTCTCATACTCTAAAGCTGTTCACTCCTCTCCAATTACTAGCAAGTGAAAGTCTTCTACTCCAAATTCATTCACTCCACTCCTGTTCTCCATGAACAGAAAGCAGTAGCAGGCAGCCAGGCTCCCTCCCTCCCCTAAGCCAATCACAATGCTGCAAGCAGCGTTGAGATTGGTTGGGATGCTGCCCAGCCAGGGGCTTATGGGGAGGCCATTTTCTCCACGTAGGCTGCATTGCAGCCTGCATGAAGAAGGGCAGAGTGCTCATGACTGGTTTAGGGCTGACCAAACTGTCTTTGCGTACTCTGGAGTGGGCAGGCACACCACTCCTTCCCTGCCCTGCTCTCAGAGCAGCCCCGCCCACCCATCACCAAACATAAAATGGTAATAAGAGAAAGTTACTACCATTTTATGTTTCTGCTTCTCGCACTACATGAAAGCAGTGGGGCGATGCCCTCCGATCTAGTGGAGGAGCCGTCCGTGCTACCTGCAATTTAGAGTGGGTTTCGTAATCTAAATCCGTTCATTCCTCTCCAATAACAAGCAAGTGAGAGTGAGTCTCATACTCTAAATCCGTTCACTACTCTCCTGCTACCAGCACTTTAGAGTGAGTCTCGTACCCTAAATCCATTCCACCCTCTCCTGATACTAGCACTTTAGAGTGAGTCTCGTACTCTAAATCCGTTCCATCCTCTCCTGCTACCAGCACTTTAAAGTGAGTCTCATAATCTAAATCCGTTCACTACTCTCCTGTTACCAGCACTTTAGAGTGAGTCTCGTACCCTAAATCCATTCCACCCTCTCCTGATACTAGCACTTTAGAGTGAGTCTCATAATCTAAATCCGTTCACTACTCTCCTGCTACCAGCACTTTAGAGTGAGTCTCGTACCCTAAATCCATTCCACCCTCTCCTGATACTAGCACTTTAGAGTGAGTCTCGTACTCTAAATCCGTTCCATCCTCTCCTGCTACCAGCACTTTAAAGTGAGTCTCATAATCTAAATCCGTTCACTACTCTCCTGTTACCAGCACTTTAGAGTGAGTCTCGTACCCTAAATCCATTCCACCCTCTCCTGATACTTGCACTTTAGAGTGAGTCTCGTACTCTAAATCCGTTCCATCCTCTCCTGCTACCAGCACTTTAAAGTGAGTCTCATAATCTAAATCCGTTCACTACTCTCCTGTTACCAGCACTTTAGAGTGAGTCTCGTACCCTAAATCCATTCCACCCTCTCCTGATACTAGCACTTTAGAGTGAGTCTCGTACTATAAATCCGTTCACTCCTCTTCTGCAACCAGCACTTTAGAGTGAGTCTTGTACACTAAATCTGTTTACTCCTCACCGGCTACCAGCACTTGATAGTGAGTCTCATAATCTAAATCCATTCACTCCTCTCCTGCTCCCAGCACTTTAGAGTGAGTCTCGTACTCTAAATCCATTCCATCCTCTACTGCTACCAGCACTTTAAAGTGAGTCTCATAATCTAAATCCGTTCACTACTCTCCTGCTACCAGCACTTTAGAGTGAGTCTCGTACCCTAAATCCATTCCACCCTCTCCTGATACTAGCACTTTAGAGTGAGTCTCGTACTCTAAATCCGTTCCATCCTCTCCTGCTACCAGCACTTTAAAGTGAGTCTCGTACACTAAATTGATTCCACCCTCTCCTGATACTAGCACTTTAGAGTGAGTCTCGTACTATAAATCCGTTCACTCCCCTTCTGCAACCAGCACTTTAGAGTGAGTCTTGTACACTAAATCCATTCACTCCTCTCCTACTACCAGCACTTTAGAGTGAGTCTCGTACTCTAAATCCGTTCACTCCTCACCTGCTACCTGCACTTTAGAGTGAGTCTCACTCCTCTGCTGTTACCGGCTCTTTGGAGTGAGTCTCGTACTCTAAATCCGTTCACTTCTCTCCTATTACCAGCCACATGCGTCTAGTACTTGAACCTAAATATGTGAAATGTAATGTTCCTTTTGTATTTGTGTAATCCCCACTTGATGTGCAGGATCCAAATAATGTACAGCGCTCCGGTGCTTTCTTTCTGGTTCACGCTATAAAAATACCAATACATACATACAGCCCATATAACAATTGTTGCTATAGTGCCCTCAGATGCTGCTACTGTGCCGAGCTTCAGAAACACTGCTTGTAAGTTCCACTACGAGGGCAAAACCAGGTTGTTACCTCTAGCCTCATGGCCTATGCCACACTCTAAAGCTTGGGGAGGTGTGTGTGTTGTGCAACGTGGCAGTGGGAGACGTATCCCCCCCTAATGTGGAGACCCCTACATAAAAAGGCAAAGTATTGTCCCTTACACTACCTGGTCATAGCCCCATTGTACATATGCTGTCCTGTGGGCTGGTCTAGCTTGTGACCCACACTGTCAGTGAGAACCAGCTGAAGTGTTCTGGCCCATAACCCCATCTACATATATCATTAGTAGAGACATGAATGCATTTTTGGAAAAACTATAGGTTGCCAAAACAGCTAAAGCTATCTGTAGGCCCGACGTGATCATTGGTTGATTCTGGGACTCTTGACGGGGGGCCATTCTGTGCCCAGAAATGGCTTGAGGGTAACTTCCCCTTAAATGAATGCATGGACTTTACCTTAAACAAAACAAAAAAACAGAAAGTAAAACTGAAAGAAATGCAAAATGTCAAAGCGAAAGGGGCATTTCACAAAATTTTGTAGCACTAAAAATGCAGCGACACATTAACTTGCACAAATAATGTTATACATTTTAATCAGGAAAAGCAATTAGAAAAGTGCAAGTATGAATTTTAGATTGTAACACAAACTATCAGTAATACAACTCAATGGCATTCACATTATTTAAAGATTGCATTTCATTCTGAAATTTCAGGTTTTTGGTTCACAGGATTAGCAAACATGCTGGCCCGAATGCTTTTGTCAGACATATCCTTCATAAAGGTAATAAACAACATACTGTTTGCAAAAGTATGGTCCATCATTTTAAAAATTAAACAACGGACATACAGTTCTTTTTATACTTGTTCAATATATAATATGTGTCCACACTCTGTTCTCAATACCTGCTTTGCTTTCAGTGCAGTAGCAGATACATGGTAACCTGTTCGACAAACAGAAGCTAGATGAAACAGTCCTCATTTAGAGCTGGCAGCCTTAGAACAATAGAGATTTTTAAAAAATGGGGCACATTACCAACAATCTGCGATAATTATCACAAACCGCGGGTAGCATGTTTTTTGTTATCGCCGCATATCGCTGTATTTTCTTGCCGTGTTAGCAGCGTATTATCAACGCGTTGCTCAGAGGCGATGTAAAATCCAGCGATAGCGGTGCAAACAAGCATAGGGTACGAAATCCTGCGATAAACTTCCTACGATAATAAAATGCTTGCTGATACACCATTGTGAATTTAGCCTATCCATCCACCTCCCATTGGCAGATGGTTAAATCAACTTTTAATCAGGTGTTCATTTCCTGCGATAACCGTGGTTAGCAGGACTTTTCTCATCGCTTCGCGGGGCCGCGTTGATAATACAGCGAAGTTGTGTTTGCGAAGTTTTTAATGAAGTTATTGTAGGAACGCTTACTCTGCATCTGATTAGAGATATAGGGGCATATTACCAAGCAATAGCGATAATTATCACTATTGCTTGGTTAGAGACAAAAATTTACCACAGAGCTGCGGCGATTTTTATCGCAGATAAACCTTGGTATTACCAAGGTTTATCGCAAATGCGATAAAAATCGGCCGCAATGCATGAATATCGCAGAAAAGTCAGCAATATTCATGCATTACCGAGCTAATGCTCTTAGCCATGTTATCCACCTCCCATTGGATAACATTGCTAAGAACTGCTCAGGGCAGGTGTTAGCTTTTGGAGATATTCACGCTTAGCGCGAATATCTCCAAAAGTTGGTAATAGGAGGTAGCGATGTTAGCGACTGTTTCCAGTCGCTAACATCTTGGCACGCCCACTTTGCATGTCATTAGTGATATATATCACTGACATGCAAAGCGGGGCCCAAGATGGTTGCTATCTCCTATTAGCTGTCGCTAACTGGTGTTAGCGACAGCTAGGTAATAGGGAGATAATTTTATCTCCGCTTTCTTGGCTTTTAAAGCCAAAAAAGCGGAGATAAACCCCCTTGATAATATGCCCCATATATCGCTGGCATGGGATGCGTTACAAATCCGGCTGCTATCGCAGGATTCCATGCGCTAATGAGGCCTTGATGATAGTGCGATAAAAAATCGCTGCTTTACCGCCTAAAAGTGCCGCTAAAGTGGCAAAAACTCGCTTGATAATATGCCGATATATTTTTTGTTACTGAAAGAAAGCGTGGAAACAAAGTTAATCTTGGCAAAAGCGTTGAAGCAAATCTGCCCCAGATCGATGGCTTCCATGAACGGCTCTGCAATAATCTAATAATGGGTAGCGCTTGGAGTCGTAGCTAACCTGAACTTTGAGGCAGACAGAAAAGGTACAGGCAATTACTGCCCAGTTAGGTAAACAGTTTAGTGCTTAATTGGTAAAAATATAAGTGCCGTACCCAGGGTAGTCTGCTACAGCGGACACCAACCACAACTCTTGCCACTGTTGTCCTGTGTGACACTTTAAACTATATCGCCACATGCTGTAAGGATGGAGTGGAACTGCACTGTACTGACGTGGTCTGCTTAAAACCAGACCGAGAGCGCCACAATGTAGCAAACTCATGATAAGAAGTGTTGATGTTAAAAAATAAGTGCTGGTGCCGAATAGGGGAAAACACAGCACAAATAAAGCACCAGAGCAGAGTAGATCAGTGGACCTGTAAAAATATTGTAAACTGAATATGAAAAACTGGTTTCACAATTGCTGTGACAAAATGGTGTCTATTTGTTTCATTTTAAAAAAGTATCTCCTTTTTACAAAGTGATCAACAGGGCCCCCGGCATGACATTTAAACAGAATAAATAGGATCCTGTAACTCCAGCCGAAATTGCATGGTGAAAAAAAAAATTGAGAGAAATATTCAACTCTGTAATTTTAAAATGGGTACTTATTGAAAGTTGAATTGTAAATACCTGAAAATTGTCATTGAATGTCATATAAATAAAGCGAGGAAATTGAGACAATTTCTCTTTCAGGCACACAATTCTTAAGATTATTACCTTTATCCTCTGAAGGATAGAAAGCGGAGTAGGCTTTCTGGAAATTAAACTTGTGATCTTCATGTGAGATTAGATGTCTTGTAGATCTTAGAAGATTTGAGATTCCAGTGTTGACTCACTTATCCTATTTGCTGAGTGCATAGTCCATTCATTCATTTGTAAGTGCTGAACAGGCCCAAAAGCATCACAATACTTTACAAAGACAAACTCCTGTCTTCTTTCCAAATTATTTGGAACTCAACAGGGTTTCAAATCTGTATAAATTTACCTCATGTTAGTCACACTCAAACCTATGTAATCCTTTCTTGCATCATTCAATATTAATTATAAATTGATCAATTAAGGTGGAATTGAAGACTCACTTTTCTCTCTGGGTCATGCTTTTATTAAAGATTAGTGTTACGTTTAGCTCTATGTTTGGAGTTGATGGTTTTGGAGCGGTAGAAGTTTGATGCACTTTTTGAATTGACTGCCTGGAGGCTCACGGATTTTTGTGTGATTAGGTTGGACTTCGTAATACCCAGAGTGCCATCTATGATCCTAAATGACTGATCCTACTTTTTATAATCAGGAGCTGCTGGTATTTGCACTTATGAACAGAACTTCAATTGAACTTTCCAGATATTTCTTAATTGACTACACTAATAGCTTTTGGAAAATCACATGAAATCCAAAAATGCTGTAAGTTTTCTTTTAGGTTAGAAAGGTTCTATTTTCAGCAGAGTAATGTCGAGGGATTCCTCTCCATGGGAAAGTGATTTCCACATATGGAAAATGCACACTTGGAAACCTACAACTTTGCTTTTTTTTTTCAACAACCGGAGATTTTAGGGCAAAACCCCAAAAATCTGTATGTCTCAATGCCAGTGTTTTTTTCTCACAATAGGGTTTAGACTCATTAACATTTTCTTTAACTGATGATAGTACTACAGATATTTTATAAAGCATGCAACAATATAAGTAAAATGAGAGAAAGCCCTAAAAATAATAAATACAAAGAAACGTGTATAAAAATAAAATATTATCAAATAAATTCTCAAATGTTTCTTTGTACGTTTCCAGTCTCTTATATATTAAATATGCATCTGAATTCTATGCTCCCAGGATATAATGATCATGGAATGTTTCTGTTCTAAAATGTACAAAGTCCTTGCACACACGGAGGGCTCTGGCTACAGTCCCATGTGGTGACATTGACAACCATATTTGTTTATATTGCTAAATAATAGGACATAGAAGGGTAATTAGGTGCTCTGTCAGGGTGAATATTACAAGAAACATATGAATCAAAGAAATACATTAAGTAAAAAGAAAAGTGTATAAAAATAGAATATTGTAGAAATACATTTCCAAATAATTATTTCAGCTGCCCACACGGACGCTTAAACTTTATGAATCCATATGGCTATATGCTCCCAGAATATGACGTTGATATGATGCCAACTGGAGTAGACATCTCTGCATTGGGGTCCATTTTGGTCAAAAAGCACTCATGTTCCATACTCCACAATGTTGCTGTCAAGCTCCAGCAGATAAGACTTCAGACCTAAAGTTCATACCAGCTTTACTGAGATATAAAAATATAGCATACATTTTGAGGAAGATGCTTTATTATCATCCTCAAATACCGAATCCGGATTGTCATACTAATTGATGGGGGTGGATCAGGCTGGTAAATATGGAGGCCATTATTTTAGTGCTGGCTTGGAATCAAGCAACTATGGCATCAGAATATTGTCACCAAAATATTGTCTGACAGACACATTGTGTCATAACTATTGTTTACAAATATAGAACCCCTCTGGAGTTACTAATAAAAATCCAGACATGATATTTCTGTTGACGATATTTTTTGTATTTGTGCTAATGGTATGCCGATGTACAACCATCAAGCAGCCTGAATGGACCCCGTCCATCATACATTGTAGGTGTGGGCTTTCGGCAGCTGCAGCTGTGCAAACATGGACATGACGATGTTTATATAATATACAGCCCTTCCAATGAATTGCAGGTGAGATTAAAGCAAGCAGAGGAATATGTTGGGTTGATAATGGAATCTGCAGATGTAGGACAAGACTAGAGCCCAAAGTTTTGAAGAACAGAGAAAAATTCAGAATGACATTGCGGTGGGCATTTCATCACACACTCGTTGAACATAGAGAATGTAGCGCAGAGATTTTGAGGATTCCTGTTAATGACGATCGATTGGTGTTTTAAAAAGAGGAAACATCAGCAGTTATCCCGTCTATGGCATGCCAATATTTGTAGGTCTCTTGAATCCTCCCACTGTTTGTGCCTTTGAACAGCCACCTTTTTCAACCATGCTCTATCGCTAATATTGACTGCAAGAGTTTGCTTCAGCTAGAAATGGAAGGTGCTTGCTGTCAAGACTGAGCAATGACATATTCTTCAATATTATGCCTTTGGGACATACATGTCAGATAGGTGGTGGTGAGGCAGCTTTCTGTAGTTTCCAATTTGAAAGAAAATGTTCCTGGGTTGCACCTTTTTGGTCCTGACCTTGCTAAATGTTCCTAAGGATGAGAGACCTTTGGTGCTTGCTGTTCCCCACAGTGCTTTTGGAGGGTCCCTTTCAATGCATGCTATGACATAAGACCTCCATAACTCTGAGGTGTGAGCCAGCACCATCATCCAGAAGCCCATGGCCAATCTCTGGAGTTGTTGTGCCTTTGGGTTTGATTCTTTTGGTTAACATTTGGCTTACACTGATGTTGCTAACTTTGTAGTCTTTTTTCTGGTCATGCCATCCACTGTTGAATTGGTGCTGTTTGCCAGAGTGTTGTTTGAGTGCTGCAAAAGAGAACAATTAAAATATTTTAGCAATTTTATATAGAAAAATACCTCGTAAGATTAATGCAATGTGCCAAAGAACCTTTCCTGATTACTTGGTGGAGCATTGGACCATTTGAATGTCCATCAAACTCAGGGTCAGATTCGCAAAAGCCATTTCAGCATAAGGTGGGCTTGGTCTGTACAGTGATAGTACGGTCAAGTTTTGTAGTCACAAAATACAAATATACAGCTAGAATGAAATGTGGTCACATAATATTATAAAGCCAACACAAGGAGATGTTGGACGGAGCCCTGAAACTTTTCAGACACTCACCCCCAGTCACAGATCTGGGTTGAATCCATCATTGTTCTTTAGCTCACTTTGCCACCCCAGTTCAGACACAGCTATATGCATAGCAGTCTTGACCCTGTGCCTCATGGGAACAGTCCAGCCCGAACTGCCAAGCCATGTCTTCCCTGGACCAGAAACAAGCATCCTGGGACCGGTTTCGGGCTACCAGCCCATATCAGCCAGGGTAGCTTTAATCTAGTGGCAAAATGAGCAGGGGACCCACGTCTGGGCATACCCTGCCAACTTAGGGCGAACAAAGCAAACACAAGGAGATGATGGATGGAGCGCTGAAACTTTTCAGACACTCACCCCAAGGCAAAGATCTGGGCTGAATCCATCATCGTTCTTTAGCTCACTTTGCCACCCCAGTTCAGACACAAATCAGTGTTGACCCTGTTTCTCATGGGAACAGTCCAACCCGAACTACCAAGCCATGTCTTCCCTAGCTAAAGAACGATGATGGATTCAACCAAGATCTGTGACTGGGGTTGAGTGTCTGAAAAGTGTCAGCGCTCCATCCATCATATCTTTGTATTTGCCCTAAGTTGGCAGGGTATGCCCAGTTGTGGGTCCCTTGCTCACTTTGCCACTGGATTCAAGCTAGCCTGGCTGATGAGGGCTGTTAGCCTGAAAACGGTCCCAAAATGCTTGTTTCCGGTCCAGGGAAGACATGGCTTGGCAGTTCAGCCTGGACTGTTCCCATGAGGCACAGGGTCAAGACTGATTTGAATGTAGCTGGGTCGGTACTGGGGTGGCGAAGTGAGCTAAAGAACGATGATGGATTCAATCCAGATCTGTGACTGGGGGTGAGCATCTGAAAAGTTTCGTCCTTCATCTCCTTGTGTTCACACAATATTATAGCCACTTAGGTGTACTACTGAGTGGGGGCCAATCTGCCTCCAAGGAGGTGAGAGGACATTCCAGGATGAAAATGATATGGAAAAAAGGTCAACACCCACAAACATTTGGTTTTGGTGGTATTCTAGGTGACTATCCACAAACATTAAGGGTTGTGAGTATTCTCAAACTTTTTAAAGACTAATTCCAACCATAAATATAGGCTAATATGTTTTACTGAGAAGGATAGGAGTGTATATGCAGGATTGGAGCAGGGATGAATGAGCCCCAAAATTGGCAGAGCCTTGAGGAAGTGGTTTCTCCAAGGGGATACATATTCACTAAAGGATCAAGGGCAAACACCCTGCTCCTTAGCATTGACAAAAGAAAAAATATATGCTATGCACATTTATGAGCACGTAAAGCAGTACACGTCAGCGCTCCTGGAAAGTCGCGACTCTTGCCGCTTCCCAAATGTACTCCTGCAATGTTTTGTAAATGCCCACAATTGGTAAATTTACATCAAATGTAAGAATAAACATACAAAAGCAGAGTTGCAAGATGTATTTTGTGGAAGAGTCTCATAATTAGTAATTTATCAATAAACTAGCACTGTAATTCAATTGCCAAATTTTTTACCAAATGTCCTGCCAATCACCGTTTTAATCAAAATGGCAGTTCTCCTGTAATCAAGTAATGTCAAATGCAACCCGTTCATATGAGCATACCAACTAGTTTTGCAAGACCGAGCCAAAGCTCTACTCTACAACAGATCAAAAACCCATCAGGCAAAGACTCAATATAACTGCTGTCAAATAGCAAGTGATCATCTGACCCCCACATTTGCCTATGTTTGGAGTTACACATATCAACTCAAATGTGTATTTCTTTGGGGATCAGACAACAATAACTTAAAAAATCCAGCACCACTGCATATAGAGCCTAAAAGAATTATAATGCATATTTGGATCAAATAATTTAAGCTGGTGAATTTGTAGTGCCCTTCTTCGATCAACAATGAGTCCAATTTTTGCAGAAAGAAAGAGACAGCGGTGTGGAGGTATGAAAAAAGAGAGAGAGTTGAAGAAAAGGAGGCATAAGGAATGTGTGTGTATCTATCTTTGGGATGAGTGAGAAAGTATGCAAATTTAGGATGTACGTAAGAAGACACCTAAATAGTGAGTGTAGGCACAGTGGTGGAGGAAAACTGAGCCGCCTATCAATTTAGATGAAATATTGATATCTCTCTGGATTCACGACTGGACTTGATTCGGAGATGGTGAAGCATAGAACTGTAGGATGACATGAAGCAAACACGGAAGTGGGAGCAAATATAAGGATCAATAAAGAGTTGGATTGGTAATGGAATGTATTTGGGGTTGAGGGTGAGTACAAGGTTGAGGATGGGAATTGAATTGTTGCTGTTATGATGTAGTCTCTGCATGGATTGTGGAATAGACTGAGGATACTGATGTGGATCAGGGTGGCAGTGGGATCTTCAGCATTATAAGGATATGTCTTGAGATATGTTTGGGTTAGCAATAAAGTTGGGGTTGTAGAAAAGGTTGGTAAAAGGATAGGGCTGGGATCCCACCTGGAATCAGATTGAGAATATTGATTAGTTAGAGAATAGGCCAGAATTGGTATTGGGAGTGGGTGAGACAAGGTCTAGTGAGGGTTGATGTCAACATAGTATCTAAGAGATATACAGGTTTATGATCACACTATGCTAACAAAAAAAGTGAATTATGCACTATAGTAATATTTCCTTCACATGCGTTCCATATTTAAATGACTTTTCGTTTAAGGTCCCTAATAGCCATCATTGAACATTGGAAATCCATGCTACAATCTAGAGCTTGGTAAAGGTGTTATTGTTACCACCAAAAAACATTGTGCAGCAAAGTAGAACTTCACCCTGTTCATTTTAAGGTTTTCACATTTGCCTTCTCCGTATGAATACTGCCTTGTTATAACAGAACACTGCATGCCAACAACATCAGTATTAGACAGGGGGTTACTGATACAAAATGAACTGCATCAATGAAATGCACCCAGGGTTTCTTCTAAAGCAGACAGAGTTTAAAGGCGAGGACCCCTTGTTGGAAGTCTGATCCTCTGAAAGGAGTGTTGGAAATATCAGTAGTCCAGCTATGGAATGGGTCTGGGAGGGGTTCATAGGTAAAGTTTCCCTTTAGTAGAGACATCTCCAGCAGACTTACCAATGCGCCTGAGATAGTAGAGATAGACGTGTTCCTGAACGTGGCATTGTGGGTATTGTAGACAGGAGGCGGGAGCGTCAATGTTGACGAAGAGACTGATGCTTTGTTCCACCCCGCTTTGTGGGCTACAGTCTGAATGGAAAAGAACAAATTCAAACAAATGCACTACATATACAGTTACCCTCCTTTGGAGTTACACCATCAAGACTCCACAAAATTGGCATCACAGAATCAAACACCTGCTGGAACTGCGGAAGAGGAGAAGGAATTCTAGAACACCTCATCTTCAACTGCACTAAGGTCAGGAAGTTTTGGATGAAAGTGAACGACTTCCTAAACAAAATGTTCAACAAAGACTTAACAATCAGCTTTGTAAGCCTGGCCACAGAACACATGACAGCAGACCTGAACAGCAAAGAGGAAAGAGACCTACTAGACTTAATGCTCACAGCGGCCCTAAAAATAATCCTAACAAACTGGAAGAACACAGCCAAAGCCAACTTTAAAACGTGGATAAATTGGGTCATTTTTCTCAGAGGAGCAGACAACATAATGGGAAAATACTCAAAGGAACATAACTCAAAAGAAGAGATGTGGGAGCTCCTAGATACACAGCTGACAAGAGCCCAACCAAGGACACACAACTAAGCCCCCCCCTTCTTTTTCTTCCTTTCCCCTCTCTCTTTGGGAGGGAGCACATAAAAGCGAAGCATACCACATGTGTACTGTATATAAGAATGCCAAATGTATATTCTACTTTTATCTTTTTATATTTTAAGAAAAAAGTTTTAAATAAAAAAAAAATTAAGGAAGCTTAAGGGCCTTTTACGGCAGTATACAGTGTATGACCCAACTGGAGACAATCCATACTTTTGATTATCTCGGCCTTACTTTAAAAACCGAAGACCGATGGTATGAACAAAAGAATGAAAAAAAGAAATTCTTATTTGAACAAAGTTTGTGCAAAGTTTGTGCAGTCAGCTATAGTATTCCCTTACTAGATTCAGCCATAGCTACTTAAGGGTATCCTTTATGGAAAGATTTTGGTTTTTGCTTTAACATTTCAACAATTTTCCATGTTGTAAGAATTGAGTTTCAATTATTTATCCTTTCTGTGGTTTTGTGGATCTATAATCTGAAATAAACAGATAATACAAAAATATGAATATTATGGAACAGAGAAAATATTCACCAGTCCTCATGCTGGACGAAAAAAGCGACAATTTAGTAAGAGTTTCAGTCCCTGCAAAGTGCCACAATTTTAATATTACAAACAAGAATGTTATGCCACAATATGATGCACTTAACCATGAACTTTACGAATGACCATTTCTATGCTAGCAAGAGATCACATTTGGAACTTCTTAAGGTCGCTTTCTGCAGAACAAGCAGAAGTGACGTCTTCTGCAAAGACTTGAAGGGAGATCCTGTGCATGCATCGTGCGGAAGCCCCCAATGGTCATGCAACCAGAAAGGCGTGTCCTAGCCAGGACAAGACCAATTAGTAGCAACCCCAGGCACCTCGTGTTAGTCATTAAATAATGCATGCAGACGATGGCACCGCCATGGCCCGCTAACCGCAAACTTCAACTTAAAGTGATAGAAGAGCAGATACTCAACTCTCTGTTAAACCTCCTTGTAGAAGAAGCTCAAAACCAAACTCTACATATGAGATGATTATACACAACTGCAACATTCACATGTTGACGACTGAATACAAGAAAAGCAGTAAAACACTAGTATGACCTCTTTGACCTTCATACCCATTGCTAGTTGTACTCAAGCCTTTTAATCAAGAATGTGTAGGATTTCTTCCTATCTGACTATGTGTTGAGTTGTATTCTGTAAAGATTCTGGGGTCAATCTAGCCATCAGTGCTCATAATAACATAGCTGTTGGGAAAGTTGTGCACAAAAAGCCTGAATTAGAGCAGTTCCTCTTAACCTTCCTCCTACCTATTATACATCCTTTTCGAATTCATCTTCTGTCTAGCAACAGTCTATTCAGGGTTGTAAAGCATCTGACAGCTCTGCATGACTTTAATCATTTGACTCAGTGTCCAGAATCATAAAAGTAAAAAAAAACTGGATATTTATTTATTTATTTAGAAGGTTTTATATAGTGCGAACAAGACCCTTGAGGGTATCCGAGCGCTTTACAAAGTAAATATAGGAGACACACAGGCAAATTGTAAATATCCTAAAGTTCCATACAAATCAAGAGTTGTATAAGCACTTATAACCTGGCTCAAGTGAATTTAGCCATGAGAAGAGATTTGACTTCTTGTTTTAAAGATGCCATAGAGGGATTCAGTCTAGTTTCTGTGGGCAGTGCATTCCAGATCCTGGGCGGCCATCTCCGAGAAACCTCTGCTGTATGTTTTCTTCTTGATGAATCTCTGTGGTTTCAGTAAATGGTGGACGTACATTTTCACCGGTTCGTTTTTAGTTGAACCACTAGTTCAGGTCAAATCCTAGTCTTGTTCGTTCGCCTTTGTAACAGGTATTAAAAGTCCTATCTTCTTTCACACCTATTTTGTACAGGGCATTATACGCTTCAATTCCTTAGGCTAACTATGACTACCTCAAAACTACTGAATGCAAGGATTGTGACACCCAATGAAAGAAGGCACCTGCCTGATGAAGACCCCTTTAATTGCTATATGTCACCACGTGCTAAGTTAAATGAAGTACCTACATGCCATGAAGCATTTGGCTCCGGCACCAAGGCATGACGTTATTACACTGAACCCTCTGTATAAAGCTAACATTTAAATAAATTCCACAACAATATATGGGTTACCAAAGAGATGGTCCTCTCTATGAAAGAATAAATGGCCCTTTGAAACAAAAGGGGAGAAAACATTCTGTGCCTTCCACGAAAGGAATTTCTGATCTGGCCAGGATGTTAGACAAGGAGAATTAAGTTAATATTCTCAATAGTTTAATATAGCCTTATAGCCGTCGTATCGGGATATACCGACCATTAAGGGCCTTTAATGGCCGGTATAGCCCAGCTACGAGGGCTATTAGGCTATTAGAACATTCCGCCACTAGAGGGCAGAATGTTCTAACAAATAAAACAAAGGCCTCTCGGAGGCCTATGGGGGTTGAAGCCTTAAGCACTCCATTGTTTTTAATGGAGCACTCAACATTACAATGTTCTATTCC